>NC_135424.1:970000-1296250 GCF_051991245.1 Festucalex cinctus | reverse complement strand
ATAAAGTGGCGAAATATTGAGGGCAAAACCACAAAACAAATATAAAGCAAAAATGAGTTTTGAATGTCATTCTTATCTGATTTTTTCGGGGGAAAAAAATCTGTAATATAATTTTCTTGCAAAAGATTTGATCGTCCAGCCCCTATGTTGAATGCAGCTTTGGTTTTCTGAAATAGGCGTTAAAGGTATCGTTAGCCTAAAAGCAAGCTGCATTTGCCTAAGTCACTTTTGAACGTTTTCAAAAAGCAGAAATAAAAAATTGGCACACAGATTCCAGTTGTGGTAATTGAACGTTTTGTGGATTATAATGACCTGGTCGACTGAGTGGGAATCTATAACGATTTTTAGGAAACATAAAAATGACTTGGGCAATCATGCTATGAAGATGTGTTGAAGAGGACAATCGTTGTTGGATGTTACTGAAGTGTTTTGGATGCCTCACATCACATCACCTCTTGCCCTCCCTCACTTGTCGCCCCCTAGTGGCCCCTCACAGTTCGATTAGCCTGTCAATCAATGTGCGTTTCCTGTCCTCCTCAATCTGATTTCGGAGCTTCCTGCCAGCTGCTTTCCAATACCGCCCACTCAAATGTCATATCTTAATGTTCATCTTTCTTTCCTCAATAAGCACAAATGACTTACGAGACAAATGTTTATATCGATATTTGTTCAAGAAGATCAACATATCGCCTCATCTAAAAAAATTAAAAAAATGTGTGGAAAAACAAAAACAGTGCCAAACGAAGCACTTTTAGTCGATGTAATTTCCTAGCAGTGTGTGTGATTGGTGTTCGACATTTAAAACCAGAAAGTAAAAAAAAATACGTAAAGCACAGAATATGTTAGTTGCCGAGACGCAGTAAGCAACTGGTCAATGTTTTTATTTGTCTTAAATTATGTGTGACGACATTAAGTGTGCCCGGTTCCGACATGGACAGCGTCATCTCTGCCAACTTGTTTTTTAAGTTCTTGGTGGCCAAAAAACAAAGAAGATAAATGTATTAATCATTGTTTGGTAACTGTTTTTAGTGCTATGTTTTTGCAGTCTTTTCTAACATGTTACAATACAAGATTGTAGTGTACAAATTCACATTTATAAAGTATAAATATATATACACATAGATATATATATATATATAGATATATAACAAATGTATGTTCTAATGCAATAAAGAGAAAATGACTAATTATACAAAAAAAAAAAGTGTTATTTACTCATGTAATGTGACGTCACCCATTGACAATATGTATGTATGTTAAAAAACAAAAAAAAAACAAAAAAAAAAACAATGTACCACCTTCGGCCCTTGGCGTTTTCCCTCTGAGTGTGCATGTATGCTTGTATATTTTTAGGTTTATTTTATTTTATTTTATTTTTTTTTACAATTTTAGTCCATAAATTTTATTTTGAACAATTGTAAACGGACAATTTCCGGACAATCCTATAGCGTGACGTCATCGGCAGGCGACCCCAATACAATCTGGCAGCCCGATCACATCTGACACCGACACTGGCCATTCATGTGGCAGCATCACAGTGGTAGCGCCACATACAGGTTTGCTGAATGAACTACGTCGTTTTGGCTCGATTTAAGAATTTTTCTTATGCGTGCATATTTCCGAATACGATCACGTTCGTTCACATCTACTCAGCTACAGCGTTACGCTAATATCACAGTTTTGGTGTGTAATTTTATTAGACTGAAAACGACCCTTGCGGGCCTCCGTCGGCGGCGTTTGTGTTTTGTTGACATTTTTGTCTTCCTTCCGTCCTAAAGCTGAGTTGTCTTCGAGTTAGCAAAAAAAGAAAAAAAAGCAGCTCACACAGGAAGACGTGATGCCGCGAACACCGAATCCAGCTCGACAAATGTCGGCTTATTTGAGAGGAGTAGCAGCGCAACATGAAAGTTACGTGCTTGACCGACTTGTCGCGTTTCGTCGCTAAGCTGCTGCGAGTTATCTCGCCAGTTAGCTTTAGCCTGTTAGCAGCTGTGACAAATTCAAGTGGACAAAATACACGAGTATGGAGGGCGTTCTGTACAAATGGACGAACTACATGACAGGTGAGTCTTGTTTCTGTTTTTTTTTTTTTTTTTTTTGTGGGTTATTATTTAGGTCTCGTTTTTGTGTCTTGGGTCAGCTTCATTTTGTCACTGTTCTAATAATAGTAATGTTAACAAGGCACTCATACAGTACAAGGTGGTGCACAGGTGGTGTTTTAAAATGTTTAATTAACACGCAAAATGATCAGTCTTGCTCTTAATGAGTTGTACCACTGGGGATTTATTAATTCTGCATATTAAGCGACCACTGTGCGTAATGTCGTCATATATGAATAATAAAGTTTAAACGAACTTGTTGCCAACAATGTCCAACAAAAGCGTCATGAAAGCGTGAAAGGAAATATTCTGATGGATGGACGCTTTATTGTCTGTTCCAAGTGAAAACAGAAATGTTTCTTTTGCCACGGCTATAAAACAAAGTTAAAAACTCGCATTGAAGCAATGCAAACATCCTCCACATTTATAAACGCATTACAACTGATAAAAAAACAAACAATAAAACAAAACATAAAACAGTGCAGTTCATTTTGTATTATAAAGAGCAGCTATTGCAGAGGGGTTGAAGGATTTTTTTTTTTGTCTAATCATAAAATAGAAATAAATAAATTATTTTATATACATATATTGACTTTATACTTTCTTTAGTACGGACATCTCAGTTTGATGCACGTCTTCATTTAATGTTTTGTTTGTGTCAGGCTGGCAGCCGCGCTGGTTCGTGCTGGAGAACGGCATCATCTCGTACTACGACAGCGAGGACGACGTCGGCAAAGGAAGCAAAGGCTCCATCAAGATGTCCGTGTGTGAAATTAAAGGTGAGCCCCCCCCCCCGTCAGCATCCTCCCAAGTGTAACCTCACCAAATTTTAACTTGATGCGGCACACGTTTGCTGACTTTCCAGTTCACCCGACGGACACCACACGTTTGGAGTTGATCATTCCCGGCGAGCAACATTTTTACGTGAGGGCGGTGAACGCAGCGGAGAGACAACGCTGGCTGGTGGCGCTCGGCTCGTCCAAAGCCGGAACCTCGGATGCGCACAAACACAAAGGTACACGTAAAGCTCGCAGAAATTATTGTGAGCTGGGCAATTTTTCAAAGTTTTTTTTCCCTCAAAAAACAAAACAAAAACATTTATCAATGTTTCCCCTTTATTTCAAAGCAAAATGGCAATGACATTATTCAAAATAAGCTTTTGTCTTTTAGTTTTGTGCCTTTTAAGGTCGGCTTTATTTTTCTTGATACCAACAAGCTCTTTTAACAGATTTTTTTTTTCACTGCATTAATACTCACAAATATTCACATATAATTTTTTACCTATTTGTTTTTCCTCGCTATCCTCAGTTATTTGCTCCAGAAACGTATTGCGTTCACTTGAGAGAGGAAAAAAAAAAAATCCTGTTTTTCTGCCTAATTTTTGGGGGGAGCTTTTTTTTTTTTTTTTTTTTTTTTTTTTGTCATTTTATTATTTTTTATCAGTTTTTCTTAGTTTTTCTGTTTTACTGATTTTTTTTTTCTGTCATAAAAAATATTCTGAAAAACAGGGGAAAAAATATTCAGAAAAACAGGAGGAAAAATTGCTCAGAAAACCAGGGGGAAACGCATTATTAAAAAAAAAAAATAAAAAAAAAAACTGAAAAAAATAAATATTCCGAAAAACAGAGCGAGCACCAACTTCTGTTTTTCGGAGTAGTTTTTATTTATTTATTTATTTATTTTTTACCTCTGAACTCCAAGTGACTTGTTGCAGACCACTGACTTGTATATATGACTGGATAGCCGATAGCCCATACGCGCTCGTGCAAGCTGTTGAAGTTACAGGGCGGCCATCTTGTTACTCCCACCTCACGGGCAGATTACTGTATAAACTATACGCTACACGTACAGATGAGACATACACAGCTCGTAGGCAGTTAGTATAGCAGTTTGCCGATTCACCTGGTTGTTTTTTTCTGTAATGTCCACAAGATGGCACCAAATAGCAAAGTAGTCATTTAAACCTTCAATATTTTGACATCATATAAAGCAGTGCATGTGCATTTTGAACTAGGAAAATTGAAAAAAAAAAAAAGAAAACAGCATCCTGAGCTTTGAATTCGAAATGAATTATTGATCCAGCCCTGATTCGTGTATTACGTGTAATGTATCTTGTAGGTCCAGACTGTCTGCGGACCAAAATGTCTGAGCTTCGTCTCTACTGTGACCTCCTGGTCCAGCAGGTCCAAACCATCCAATCGCAGAGCAGCGCAGACCCCGAGGACATACCCACGTCCGAGGTTTCAAATACAATTGAAAAAAAACCAAAACCAAAAACAGCATTTGTGCCTGTTTGAAGTTTGCCAACCATGTCATAACACTTGTTCCTATATGCGATCGTCAGGCGTCGCTCCTCAGCGCCACCTGCGCCACATTCATCAGGACACTGGAGGAGTGCATGAACATAGCGCAGCACAGCCTCACGCCGCACCTGCAACCTCCTGAAAGGGTCAGCCGCTGCCCTAATACATATACGCGCACTGCGCTTTCACACTTTCACTATACACCATCTTCATGCTGATGCCAAATGTTTTGGGTGTCCAGATGAGACGATCGCTCAGTCACCCCGGCACGTCCACTTTGGACAGGTCAGTCCAAATGCACAATCACGCTTTGACTGTTGAGATTTCCACTTGATGTCCTCCAGTAAGTTTCCTTGTGAATGTTCCATTTCCACATTTTTTTTCTGTGCGCCGTTCAGGTGCGGCGTGCTGAGGGAGAGCTCAAGCGGGGGAGGGCCGAGATCCAAGCCGCGGCGGGACCGGGCCAGCTCGGACAGTTCCGTTTATGACACGGAGCCGACGTATAAAGGTGATAAACACGTTTGTACTTCACGTGAACTCATTCACTCCCAACTGTTGGAACTGGATTTTGACTGGTTTTGCAAGGCGCACACAATATTGTCTATTATTGCTATAAAAACATGGAACCTACTCAAAGAAAGATTTGAGTTTCTTTCTTCTTTCATCAGGGGGAAAAAAAAAAGGATATTTCTGTCTGTTTCCGTTTCCGTGCAACAAAAAGCATTAGAATATAGCTAAGTTTAATAATTTATTCACAGTTATTTTGAACTGTGGGCAAATCAGCTTGTTTGCAACATGGCCCTGGTTGATCTTTCATACTCTGCTGCCACCTGCTGGCCGTTTTTGTAATTACTACCTTTTTTTTTTCACCTGTACTCTGCAGTTCAGAGGATGAATCAAAACCTTCTGTATGCTCTAGCATAAAAAATAAATTAATTAATTAATCATTTAAAAACAAATAAACTCATAAATAGAACTTTGGTACACTTAAAACCTATTTATACGTTTTTTTAGATGATAAAGAATATATGCCTGTCGGTACTGTAATGTTAATTTTATTAGCCATTTTTAAATTTAGTCTCAGTTTCACTCAAGTTTCAATCACACTTGATTAGGTTTTAAGTTAACATAGTTAGTCAACCTCATCCCGGTTTTATTTAGTCAATTTTTAGTTGACTATAAATCGAGCATTTTAGTCTTTATTTTAGTCAAAGAATACATAATTTTATTCATCTGGTTTTAATCAACAAAAACTGTAGTCTCTTCTTTCATCAGGAAAAATAAACGTATATTTGCATCTGTTTCCGTTTTTGCAGTAATTAGCATTAGAATATAGCTGAGTTTCATCAATATTCACATTGCTGGTGAAAACACTGACAAAAACTTGTATAAAAAACAAAACCAAAACATATAAATACGTTTTTGGGACCATGGTAATATTTAAAATGTGTTTATACATTTTAGGAGCAAATGAGTTAAAGTGGCTTGTTGTCGGGTCTTCCAGGTTTGCTACCAAACGTCAGCATCGACTCGTCGTGCATCCCCGAGGAGCGAGGGGGCGTGGCTAGTCCGAAGACCACGCCCACAGACACGGACACAGACCTGTCCATCTGAAGGTCACGTAAAGGTCGGAAGGCGTCCCTTTTTTTTTATGTGGACCAACCATGAATGTATTTCTTTTGTCAGTCGTTGGCAAATGAGCACTTTGGACTTATTTGGAGTCGTTTATTTATATTTGCCTCTCCGGGACCGGGAACTTGAAGTCCAAAATGGCCGCTTTCCTCCTCGTCAAAATGTGAACACCCGCCGCCATCTTGTTGCGACGGTCACGGCTTCAAATATTTCTGCTGCCTTCAAAGACGATGGCGGCGCTGGCAATTATTTTCTGGTGATTTTCTGTGCAGTGATTTTCACTTAGTGGACGTAAACGTTCACAAGGATCAGAAATTCTCAATCTGAGATGAAAGATTCCAAACAAATCTTTCAGCTCATTCTTTACTCCCTAGTCTACAAATTGTGTGTTGTTTTTTTCCTTCTACAGTGGGCTATTTTCCCAGCCTGGCCAATGGGAGAGTGTTGCAATGCATGATGGTACTTGTAGGCAGCAGCCTGACTGCATGCAAGCATTCATTCATTCATTCATTCATTTCGTGTGCACTTAAGCAGTGAAAATTATTTTTGGAAGGATTGTGTTGTCGTTGCCACGGCAACAGAAACAATCTGCACTGAAGCACCTAAAAATAATCTGATTTCAAACACATTTTGTTTTGTTTTTTGTTTTTTGTTTTCCCTGAATGTTATGAAAAGATGACCGCTTCATAAAATATCAAATAAATTATATTCCATTCTAACAGTCTGTAAAAGTAGGTCGTTTGTCTTATCAATGTTTTTATTTGACAGCTATTTTTGATCAATTGAATGTACTTTCAATTATTCATGTAATTCATACACAAATGACTTTAAATGACTTTAGTTTTTGGTGTCCCAAAAATGTCCGCACTCTTTGACTGCCCATTAACTGTACTCATCATTGTTTTCTTTGTCATTAAAATATCATAAATGCAATATTACATTTAAAATTATAATCATATTTTCCGAATTAATGTCAATACATTTCTAAATGACAACAAAATCAGATTGAATGGCCAGTTAAAAAGTGAATATGTATGTTTTTTTTGGGGGCGCACTAAACAGCAACACAACAGCAATAATAATTGACGGGCACGTTGAGGGCCGCGTATGAAATGTTACGCAACTCGCTCGCGCGTGCGCGTCTGTTTACAGAAGGCGTGCGTATGTGTGGTTTGGATTTTTGTTGTTTATTTTTTTCCCCTTTTGACGAGGAAGCGTGACCCACAATGCATTGGTGCCGGATGCGGCCCGAGCCCGCCCGTTGAACAGGACGTGAACGCAAACGCTCGCTCACGAGGTCAGTTGAACACACACACACAAAAACATCGGTGTGGACTTCATATTTTCTTTCACATATATTGGAATGTAAGTAAGTCAAAAATGAAATACAATACAAAAAAAAACAAAAACACACAAATTCTTAGACTGTTGTAAGCCTTTTGCCAACTTAGCTATTCCGTTCCTGTTTTTCTTAAAAAAAAAAAAAAATCTTAATTTAATAAAACATTTTTTATATTATAAATATATATAAATAATAATATAAACTAAAATATATTCTAATTATATATATATATATATATATATATATATATATATATATGTGTGTATGTATATAAATAATAAAAATATAAATCATTTTAATTTATTAAAAAGCAAACTCTTAATTTCCTAAAAAAAAGAAGTGTTAATTTAATACTTTTTATTTTTTTATAATATATATATATATATATATATATATATATATATATATATATATATATATATATATATATATAAATGAAATTCTTAAAATATAAAATTAATAATACAAATATAAATTTTTAATTTAATTAAAAAAAACTCTTAATTTCCTATCTTGTTCATGTGAACTGGGAAAAAAGTCCAGTTGACACGCACATCACCTTTGAAATGTTTCATTTACATGGTGAACAACTTGAAAAGGTTTATGATTTGACTTGAGGGGTCCCATTAGTACGTTCATACGAAATAATAATACGGTAAGTTATGACCGCAAGGATTGTCAATATTGAACATTCAGATGAACTTTGAAGAACGCAGACACGCGTGTAACACTTTTTTGTGTGTGTGTGTTGAATGTAAATGAATGAATTGTGGTGCTAGTTTGTCAGGTCTGGTTGCTGTGGAAGAGACTTGTACATGAAAAATAATCATATTCATTAGAGACAAAATATGAACTTTTTACTGCTAAAAAATGGCTCAATGAATCAAGTATCCCTTCAAAGGCCTTAAATAAGTACCATAAATGCCATAAAAAATAAAAAATTGTCCAACTAGGTGGGAAAGAAAAACATCATCTGTCATCTGTTGAAATTCAAAAAACTTTTGAATTTTGTTCCTGCTTTTCCAAACCGAAGAAACAATTCCAAGAAACATGACGTTGACTTTCTTTGCACGCAAAATGATGTTTTGGCCTCCAGGCCTTGAGATTAACACTTTTTTTTTTTTTTTTTTTTGTTCCTTCACTTGAGCAAAAAAAAAAAAAAAGAAGCTGACAAGATCATAAAAGCAAACATGCTGAGTGTCAGCTCAGCGCGTTTAAAAGGCGTGTTTGACGGCGGGCGGTCCCGCAACGGACGGACGGACGGACGGACGGATGCGGCCATGAGCGGAGCACGAGCGCTCAACGGTCAGTTTGGCTTTTTTTTTTTTGTTTCATTTGTTTTCCTCAACGTCCACTTTAACACATTGTAAAACTTTGGCACTTTTCCCATTTTTTGTGCAGGAGGCGCCACCGAGGAGCAAGTCGCAGCAAGTCCAAAGCTACTTAAGGTAACGTTTTTAATTTAATTTATATATATATATATATATATATATATATATATATATATATATATATATATATATATATATATATATATATACATAAAAAAAAATATATATATATATTTTTTTAAATATGTATTTTTAAATGTCTAAGTATTATTATTATTAAGGCTGCACAATATTGGAAAATCTTGTGATATGCGATAAGGTTGCGATATTGAACATGTATGTAAAGAAATTACATAAAGAAGAATTGCATTTTTCCATGCAGCAAAATAAGCAAGCTCAATATAATCTTAATTGTAACGACCGCTCGATAATGTTCAACTATTGGATTTTTTTGGACATTTTTGGAACTATTGCACATTTTAGTTAGCGGCTGAGTTAGCATAAAATTCCATATGAAACTTATTGCATGTCTTTGCAATATACATATTATATTTTATTTTTCGATATATTGTGCAGTCCTAATTATTATCATAATAAATAAATGAGTCAAACTAATCACACTTTCTCACTACATTGTAAATATGGCAATAGATATGACGACAGTTTTCTATGTTGTACATTTAAAGTTTAATATTTAATGATTGTCTTATTAAAAACTACATATGAAAATGAAAACGTTTTACACCACATTAAATAACACTAATAGGGTATATTATTAAAATGAACTATTTTACATGTTTAATTCATTTGATTCAATATGTGCTAAGCTAATATTGCATAAATACATTGTGGATTAAACTTGATAATTGTGTTATAATTGTGATAAATGTGTTAATTGTTTAAATAAATTGTTTTTCACGAGCGCACATTGAACACATTTTGTAAGTAATTGAATCAATAATAATAATAATAATTCACTTGTTCTAATCAAACAAATGATGGCTGACGACCAGTCCTTGGTGTACACCACCTCTAATAGCAGCTGGGATTGACCCCAATGTCGATGACCTCTGCACACGGTGGATGGATGAATACAATTGAAAATGAAATGAAAGATGTTTTTTGTGGCTGTGAAATGTGGCGCTTTGTTCTGCAGAAGGTTTGTGTGCGTTCCAGGGCCGCTGCGCTCCAGCGTTTGTGGTTCTGTCTCGCTGCGCGGGTTGTTACAAGCAGCGCAAACAGGACGACAAGTCGCCAGGATCCTTGGAGGGACGCGACCAATCGTCGTCCTCCAGCGAAGAAGATGATGATGATGACGATGATGATGAGCGTGAAGCGGAATGGGAGCCGCCTGCGGGGGGAGCCGATGAGCGCGAAGGACGACGTGGTGAGCGGCAGAGCGAATGAGAAAATAGAAAATGAAATAGAAAAAAAAAATGTAAATGACAAATAAAAATAATCAATGAAAACATGAATGAACTAATTAAAGTAGCAAACATTCAATAATCATAATAATAATAAGAATAATAATACATTCCCCCCAAAATTGAAATAAGATGTTTAAAATGAAAAAAAAAAACTTTTTCTTATTTCACTGAAAGTTTTTAAAAACATTAAATTTCAAAATATTGTGAAACTATCATTTTATCATGTAATTAAAAATAAGTCATGAAATCTATCCAAAATAGATTTAAAAAAAAATAAAAATAAAAATAAAAAATATTAATTTTTACATAGATGATAAAATGTACATCCTGAAAATAATTTTAATGATGTCAAAATTTGAGTAAAAAAAACAAACAAATCATAGTTTGTATCTGCCACTTGTCATTTCCTATTTTTAGATTTATTTTATTTATTTATTTATTTTAGTGTCTGAATCTTTTGAAAATAGCCCAAAAATTGTAAATGTTTGTGAAATCACAAAGAAAATTAAGTTTTAGTTGTTGTTGTTTTTTTTTTTAAATCTATGTCAAATAGTTTTGGGGAAAAATAACAAATCACTATTAAAAAAAATAAAAAATAATCCACTGCTGTGCCGTCCAGTTGAAAGCGTTTTCATTTGGCCTCCCTTCAGATGATGCACCTGCCCCCACTCAACTCCAGCTTTCGCCTGCGGGGGGCGCCAGTCAAGACCCAGAACCATAAGGTGGCGTTACCACGGCAACGCAGGACCCGTTCGCCATAATGTCACGTGTGCTCGTTCCCAAATTCTTCCAAACCCACAAACAAACTAACAAACAAGCAAACGAGCTTCTTGATCACGATTGGAAAGAAACGGCACAATCAATATCGGTTGAAAATTCTTGCTGTACTTAATGTAAATGATTAGGTCAAATAATTGAATGAATTAGTACATTGTGTTTTTGTTCTTGCCTCTCAAAAGCAAACAAAGTTGTCATTAAGTTTTAATAGTTAATTGGTTTTTTTTTTGTGTTTTTTTTTTTGCTGCACATTAAATATTTTCACGACAATGGGACGTTTTGTGTTGATTCTTCCCAAACCATAACCCTCGATTCAAATCATAATTGCATCAAATAAAATCAAGAATGTCTTTTAAAAAGAAAAAACAAAAAATGATATCAAGTAGGAGTCCCATTTTTTGCAAAATATAAAAGCTGCATTGACGGCACTGGAGTCAATTAGTCGTCCTGCACGCTGCGTTCGGCCGCTAATGGACCGCGGCCCAGGCCACTCCCTCTTCACCACACACACACTCTCTCTCTCTCTCTCTCTCTCTCTCTCTGTGTCTTTCTTTGTTTGTTTGCACGAGCGTCGGACTGCGATGGAGCCCGGCAGTCCCAAGAAGATCCAGTTTGACGTCCCGCCGCTGCAGGGACACTTGGACCCGCAGGCCGCCGAGCACGTGAGTGGGCCCGGGTGGGCCGCCGTCAATGGGGCCTCTCTCTCGCTCTCTCTTTTCTCTCTCTGGAATGTGTGTGCGTGTGTCACTCGCACCCAAATGTCAGTTCTGCCTCTTCAGTATCAAATATCAGCAGATTTAAAAAAAAATAATAAAAATGTGGAAAATTTCAAATGTCAGGTCAACTTATCCGTCCGACGTCTGTTTTCCAAACTGCTTCCAAGTGGTCAACAGTGATGATGATGATGTGAAAATGACATCATCACGTCATGTGGGCAAGGCTGAACAAAATGTCTGTCCTAAATGTAAACAAACACTTTAGTTTATGTTCTCGTCTGTTTTTGGAGTAGAATAATAATAATTATAAAATAATTTCCAAATCATGCTTACACTTGTGTAAATTGTTCTGTAAGTACATTCACAAAATAATTTATACATTTCATCTAAATATGTATGGTATTATTTTGTGATTTAGTGGCTTTTTTTTTTAAATATATATATATGTATAAATTTTTTTTTATATATATAACTGATTATATGTGACTTTACCGAATCTGGATCCAAATCAGTTTTATTGCAACAAAATACACGTCAATATCATGACAAAAATATGTATTGTAACACAGTTGGCTTACTTAATGTTTCTCTTTTTACAAGGTAGTTAAAAATATGAATCAAAATTAGAAAAAAAAAATAACTTTAAAATGTTTATACAGTGTGACATTTAATTAAAAAATACTTTTAATTCAAAAAGCTATTTGAAAATTTAATAGATCTAATTAAATATATACAATACATGAGTGAATATTATATGAAGTTCTATATGTAAAATATGAAACTATAAATGCATTTAAATATATGGACCGTTTTCATTAGAACTGCCAATCTAAATAATATCCACATTGAGATCATTTAGAGATGTCATTTATTGTATATTGACATATTGTAGATATAAATATATTTGAGGATATATATATTTTAATAATAGATGATTCCCTTATTTATTTGTATATTTTTTTTTACAATTTCCCATCTGGAAAACATGAGCAGTTATGAAGCAGAATCAAACAACCAACGAATGACTGCGCTTGTTGTTGTCGTCGGGCAGACTAAAACATTTTTTCCAGACAGTTTATAAAATGATGGAAACAGGAATCGGTGTTGAACATGCGCACACACGTTCTCGCATGCGTCAATTTGATGACTTGCTTGAAACGTCTTACACCCCCACTTCCTGTTGGCCTTCTACAACTTCCTGTGCAGCCATGTGGACTCAAGTACTTATAGCTCACAACTTTCCTGTGAATATTAATACGCAGTCCTGCACACGATGTCAATTGGAGTCACTTTCCGTTTTATAGCACAGTTGACGTTTGTGATTTATTTATTTTTTTTTACACTTTTTTTTTTATTGTATTTTTCCCCCAGATACGTCGCAGACGGCCGACGCCTGCAACTCTGCAAATATACAGGCAACCAGGTAACACGCAAATCAGCCAAGTGCAGCTCATTGGCGCTTTGGCAACACTATTTGTGTCAATAAAGAACCTTTTGAATTTTGAGCAAGACCACAGAGGTGGGGGGAGGGGGGGGGGTGTAGTGGGGCTATAATGGAACCTTTATTAGATTTGAGTTGCAGCATTTGGGAAGTGATGTCAGTCAGCGTGAAGACGGGACTGATGGATGCTGAGCGTGCGCGCGTGTGCGTGCGCGCGTGTGCGTGCGCGCGTGCAGACTGATGGAGCGGCGGGCTGTGTTCCATTTCATGAGCTCAGCTTGGCAACGTTTGCTCTTGCAAAGCATCCAAACGTCGGCCCAGTTCGCCGAGTATGTTGTAAATAGAAAATGGAGAGAAAAAGTCTACACACCCCTGTTCAAACAGCAGTTTGTTTTTTGTTTTTATTTTTTAATTAAAAGCTTCACAAAGGGCTTAAAAAAAATTGTAGCTATTAAGACAGGTCTCCCTTTGTGGCAAAATAAAAATAAAAATTAGAGAATGTGGGCGGTGAGCAGACGGCCAAAATTGGGGGGGCGGGGTCTGCTGACTCCCATTCAATGACTCAGGGTGTGCACACTTATGCAACCTCTCAGTTTCATTTTACTTGCTTTCTCTAACAGATTTCATGTTTTTACTACCGACTTGTAAAGGTTGTGAGTCACATTTTAGTAGATTTTTTTTTCTTTCTTTTTTTTTAGAATTTGTCGTTTATTTTAAAAAGGATTTTTGTGAAAAACTCTTGTTGCTGTTTTGTGTCTTGTGCAGAAGCTGCAGATCCGAACAACGCCAGCGGGGGCTCTCAGGTTTGTATACGCACACGCACACACAATCACACGGATCCAATTGTTTGACTTAAAGTGATACTTCACTTATTTAGCCTATTATAGCAATAAAAAAGTCAATATTTTTGTCTATAATTAATTTGATGCTTTCATTATTTTTTCACGTACAAATAGTACCTTTCAAAACACATTTTGCAACTTGCTGTCGACTGAAAATGACATCACAAGGGCCCTGGTAACCAATCACAGCTCACCTGTTTTCTAGCTTTGGTCATGTGACATTCACAAGCTGAGCTGTGATTGGTTACCTGAGCCCTTGTGATGTCATTTTCAGTCGACAGCAAGTTGCAAAATGTGTTTTGAAACCTACTAATTGTACATGGAAAAATGATGAAAATATCACATTATAGGCAAAATATTCACGTTAGACTACCAAAAATGGCTAAATAAGTAAATCATCGCTTTAATTTGCGCGTTTATATGCCCTTGACAGTCTGTAGATGGCGCTCAGAGGAAGCAGAGCACGCTGGCCCCGCCCACCATGAAAGGTAAACAAACGCTTGAATCGAGCAATTTGAGGAAAAAGGAAGTTTTCGAATCTGGTTGCGGGTGCGAAACGCAGCTCAGGCTCGACCAGACGACTAACTTGATGTTGCAACGAGAAAAAAAACAAAAAAACATTTAATGGCTTCATTTCTAGCATGCTTGTTCCAGCCATGGCGCGATTCGCCACTGATGTGCTCTCAGTGTCATAAGCGTCCCCTAAGGGGGAGGAAAATTGACATTTGGCGCACACCAAAAACAAGTTTGCCTGCTACTCATCTTGCGCCGCACGCTGCCTGCTCTTTTCCGCTTTCTCACCTTTTGAGAGGCCGACAACCGCCATGTTGTTGTTGTTGTGATGCGGCAAAACAACAACAACAACAAAAGTTAGTGCGCAGACAGACAGGAAGTGAAGACCTTAAAAGCTTTTGTTGTATTGATCCAGTCAGCGTGCGTGCGTGCGTGCGTGCGAGCTCCTAATAGCTGACGAGCAGCGTTAGCATTAATAAAAGCGTAGCAGCAGCAGGATTTGTGTTGTGCAGATTGAAGAGCAAAAATATTGCAGTGAGGAGCAATCCAACATTTCTTGATTTTCCTCTTATGTTGATTTAGTTGTCAGTAGATGCACTTTACACTTTTTTTTTGGGGGGGGAATAATTTCATTTAGTGGCATGTTTTATTTCACTTGATAATATTAAGCTATTTAATTTTATGTTATTCAAATTCATGTATTTAGTTTATCAGGTAATATAATTATATTTTGCTGTATTTTTCTCTGCAGATTTAATTCAATTGAATGTATTTTCTGATTTTCTTTTGCATTTCTTGACATGCTATTTGCCATTTAATTTAATATGGTCATTTAATTTAGTTTGTTTTGATTATCTATCCAAATTTTATTCAATTTGGTGTCATTTGCTAATGCACATTTTAATCCTATTTACTGTAATTTAATTTGATAATTTGGTTGCATGTTTTATTTCACTTGATATTTAATTTAATTTAATTTTGCCATTTAACTTTGAGGAAAATTGTATTTGATTTATTTGCAGGCATATATTAGTCAAATTCATTTATTTAGATTTTAGAATTTTTCTCTGCAGATTTAATGTGATTTAAAATATTTTCCTATTTTCTTTTACATTTATTTACATGCAGGTTTTACTTTTATATAATCCAGTTTAATATATTTTAATGTGGCTTCTTGTTTTAATTTAATTTGATGCAAATTGTATTCATTACTTATGCAAATTTTATTCAATTTTATGTTATTTCCTTTTTTTTCTTTTTTTTTTTTCTTTTTTATTTTTATTTTATGTTATTTCCTAATACACATTTCACATCTATCTAGTGTAATTTAATTAGATGATTTAGTTGCATGTTTTAATTAATTTTAATTAATTTAATTCATTATATTATGTATATTATATTACAAATGTAATTAATTTTAAAAAATGTTTTAGCTTTTCATGCAAAGTAATTTTTTTTTTCATGTGAATATTAATCAATAGAATTTCCACATTTAAATGTAATTTCGTTACATTTTAATGCAAGTTGTAGTGATGTTCGCTACCAATTTTTTTATTTATTTTTTCCATACCGATACCAGTACAAATACTCAACTCTTGAGTAGTCACCGATAGCAAGACCGCTGTATCCCAATCTAGCATTTTTCATTAAAATTGCCTGAAATTATTACCATTTTTCTATTCTTTTAATTCCTCATTTCTAGTTCCATTTAACTTCCATCTTAATTGAATTTCACTTCATGGAATTGAATTGAGAAGGTGCTGGAGTGGGTTGTCGTCCTCAGAGCTTCACGTGCAGGGGGCGGAGCAACCGGACAGTCAGTTGAGTCCAATCACGGCGCGGCTCTATGCCGGTCCCTTCCCGTGGACCAATCAGAACGGGCCGGAGGAGGCCAATGGGAACCAGGCGGGACTTTTAGCCAATCACGGGGCAGACGTGGCGCAGAGCAACAGTTCAGGCGGTAAATCAAAGATTTATTTCTTTTTTATTTATTTTTTGCTAACGGCAAATTTCTAAACGCATCTTGAATCATGTTGAGACTCTCAAATTGGATTTGACAACATTGTTTGCAATTTGTTGAGCCAGCTCGACTAACTTTTTCCCGTTTCTCGCACGTCTCCTGGCTTTGTCTTTTCTTCCTTTCCTTCTTCGATTTTATTTCCCTCAGATGTGTCAAGCGAGTCACAAAAAGAAGCTTCCAGTCCTGACTCGGTCTCTCGGTAGCCGCCGCACTTCCTCCTCCTCACTCCTCTTCATCCTCCCCCCCAAATCTTCTTCCTCCTCCTCTTCCTCATGTCCATACTGCTGCATTAACTGCTTGACGACAACATCGACAACGAGAAAACTGTATACAATCTCATGTAAGCTGGCATTAATGCGCACGACATGGCTGTGAATAAAGATCTGTTACTATATGACAAGTGGGGCATATCTGGAATTATTCATTATTAATATTTTGGCTGTTATTAAGCTTTGTGGAATGAAATTTCTTCAACGCAAGTCAAGTCTAATGTCTTTTATACTCATTTTGCATCCTCTGGAAGACTTTGTGTGAGGGCAATTGAGGGTAACAAAACGGCTATTAAATTATGATACAACATATGACGAGGATGGGGAGATCACGTGATCACGTCAACTGCCACTATACGAGATTCTGGTGAGTTGGCGTCATTCATAGCGCATGCGTGAAGAAAAGACAAAAAACAGAGCCTGAATTGTTTTTCTTGATAAAAGAAAGTATTCTTTCATTTGGTAGATTTGACATATGTAAAAATGTCCAATATTACTGCAGCTTACTCAGTTACACGCTGTAGCCTGTGACTGCCGTTTGTTTTTTTTGTTTTTTAAATACATTTATGTATTATACTGACCCCTGGTGGCCAAGGCGCACACCAACAGGAACATCACAATGTCAATGGGAATTTAAATTAAAAAAAATAATAATTTCATTACTTAACATGTAATGTTAAGATTAATGGCATTTCCATTCATTTCAATGGGGAAAGATGATTTTAGATATGAGTGTTTTGAGCTACAAGCGTTGTCGCAGAATGAATTAACTGCTAAGCCAAGACACCACTGTAAAAATAAACGTTTTCTTTATGGCATCCAGGTCATAGTTATAAATTTTACAATTTTGTGAATGGCGAAAGAAGTGGAGGTCTCCTGTTTGTTGACCGTTTTATTGTTTTTGTGGCAAAATCTAAAATAACTTTTTATTATACGAACTAATGAGCTGTTTGTTTTTGCAGGCAAGCTTGAATCTCCCGTACCAGAAGAAGAAGAAGACATCAAGCATTAGAATTGTTTTTATTATTATTTTTCCCTCGGGGGGTTATTTGAATCAAACATACAAGGTGACTATTTTAACCGAAAGATCTCAAGTTATCAAAAGTTCTAAAATAAGACAATACAAAATACTTTCATTTTGGTTGTTTATGTCACTGGTGACGTTCACGATACACTTTACAACACGACACTTGGGAATCAACGATTCGTTTTAAGATTTTATTTTCCCATGTTACATTTTTTTTTTTTAATCTATATTTGAACGTACAATAAAGACAGCCCTCATCTGGGTCCGTATTTTTTATTTATTTATTTTTAAATATATCAATGCCACATACAGGAAGACCGCTAGCCTGATTCCCCGGTTTGTCACGTGACCTTCCACGTACAACGATCATTGGCTAGTAGCGGGCGGAGGGTGCTGTCAACCACCACACGAGACCGGATGGGGCGGGACCGGGATCTCACTGGCGGGACGGTCAAACGTCGCTAACGTTGCTTTAACTAGTAACAACTAACTAGTCAGGATGAAATGGAGTAATTGACAAGAAGGAAAAACGCCAAAAAGCTCAAATCTTTTCAGGCTGAGGCTGCCAAATGTTCAGTTATTTGGTCAAAGTTGTCTTCGTCATTATCACCCAGCCAGCAGCAGGTGGTGCTTTGCCGGCGTTCAAGTCGTTCGACCCGGTAAGCAAACAACCTGAAATGGCTTGACGCCATTTTGTTTTATACATGGATTGCTTTCTGAAATAGACTCCTCGTTATTTTTTGCTAATGGATAATATACATTTACTACCACTCAGTCACATAAATAATCGTTTTACATTTCACGTCCTTCTGGACTCATTTCGTGGACATGACTGCTTATATTGGCAGTAAACCCTGTTCATTAAATGGAATCATTTTTCATGTTAGTTGTGGAGCAACAATCATCCAATTGAGTCAAAAAAAAAAAAAGTGACTCATCCATTTTTTAAATAAAGCAGTGATAAGAGGATGACTTTGAATTGGTGTAAACTTATGCTTGAGAGCGCCATCTAGTGGTACTCGTAAATGTACTGCAGTAAAGTGAGCTAGAGGCCGCAACACAAACACCAGAAGTTCTGAGTACACGCAGACAAATGAAGACATGTTCACTTGTACTTTATTAACCGTGATTAAGAGCAGCTGAGGGCATTCTGGTCTTTTTTTTTTTTTTTTTTTTTAAACTCCACTATGTTACAGAATGAATGACCCCCCCCAACCCCCCATCCCAATCCAACCCTTCCCTCCCCATCTCTCACACAAACATTATGTAGTGTTGTTAACATGTTTGGCAAATTGAAAAAAGTAAGAAAACGTAAAAACAAGACTAGTTGAGTTCACATCAAAAACATTTTTTTATATAACCCACAAAGAGTTTGTTACACTAGCTAGAAAAGAACAAACAAAAAAAATCACCATGTTACAACTTGTGTATGCGTGCATGAGTGTTTTTTGTTTTGTTTTTTTTTGCTATGAAATGTCACGAGGCGGCAAAAAAATGATTCGACTGTCCGTGTAATAAAACGGAAAAATGTACACAAACGGCAAAGCGAACGTCAGCCGCCAAAAATGAAAAACGTCAAGAAATCATCCAAATCCGTCACCACCACATACAAGCCGTCAAATAGTTTAGTGTCAACTCAATATATAGACTGTATATTTATATATACTATTTATTTATAATTTTTATTTTTTGTCCTCGTATAACAAACGCTCACGTTTCTTTTGTGTTGCCACAGTTATGTCACCCTAGCAACAGCATGAAATAATATTAAAAAAAGAAAAAGAAAAGCACAAATAAATGTAGACTGATCCCCAACTTCATCCAGCTTGTATGTGTCACATGTTGGTTGGTCAGCCATCGTATGTACTTGTTTACATCTTGTCGTCAGTGTATGTGTCATTTTTATTTTTTTTACTTGGTCGCAGTTCAGTGAACCCGCAAATATTTATACAGATTTTTTTTTTTTCCCCTGGAGGAGAACCCATCCACTGTTGCTAGCTAAAAAAAAAAAAAATATCTCTTATTTGTGTCGCAATGATTTGCTGCCCCCTTGTGGTATCTGATGTAAGGGAACTTCATTGAGGCGCCGTTTTTTTTCTCTTTCTTTTAAGACAAATGTAGTGGTTTACTGCCATCTATGGGCGACAATTCAGAAGACAAGGTGCTTCCACTAAAACAGGCCGAAGCGCTGTCTATTGGAAAAGTAGTGCTTTGCCGCCACCTTGTGGCATTTATAAGCAATTTCCGTGAGATGTTTTGGCATCTTACTGTTTGAAAGTGAGTTCTTCAGCATTAAAAAAAAAATAAAAATCTGTGCATATGCCAACTTGCAAGTAGCGAACGGCAAACGGGCGGGTGGAACACTGTGGAAATATGTTTTCGTGTACTGTCAGTTGTGCGTCTACAACGGAAGCAGACGTGCGGGCGTGTCGTGTTTACGCGTTGGCGCTGATGCTCTGCTTGTAGACGGCGTGGTATGCGTTCCGCAGGAGCACGTACGGGAAGCACGATTCTAGCAAGTCCATGGTCAGGAACGGCGACTCCTGCACAATCTGACAACGCCACAAGGACGCACATTAGCACTAATGCACACGTACGAGAAATACAAAAATGAGGAATTATATCGTACTTTGCCTTATTAATAGGGATGCGACCATATCCAAACATCACGATACGATATATCACCATACAATAATTATCACGAAATTGTGGGAAGGTTGGCGATACAGAAAAAGGTCACAATAATAATAAAATCTCACCATGTCCAGCAGCAGGTAAACGGACTCTCTGTTGCGCGTGGTCATCTTGTCCGTCTCCTGGCCGATCTTCAGAAGGCTGGACGAGGCCAGCTGCAGACAAACACGCACGCACGCGTCATTACGTGCTCTTAATTGACGTCAACCCGAAGCAAATAACGCAAAAAGTAACAGTCATTTGAAAAAGCGTGCTTAAGTGGTTGACGACGACGGTCAATTTTTCACAATTGCGACAAAATGACGAGACAAATGTGATGACATCACATATAATATGTCAGAAAATAAACGTGTCGTCAAGTGTGGGGGGGGTCCTTACGGCCAGGAACTCTTTGAGGCGGTCCTCGATGCTGCCTTTGTGGATGGTGAAGAGCGCGGCGGCGATCTGGTTGATGGCTTTGGCCAGGCAGTGGATGTTGTTGCAGTGGCCTGCAGGGGGCAGCAAATACACACGCTTAGCACAGGCTAGCTAGCTCCACTCTCTTGGGTGACAAATGTTTTGGGCCAGCGTGGAGGGGGGAAAAAATACAAAAATGGCCCCGCCCACCCAACGTTTCATTACCAAGAGTCCTGCGATATTAACTTGATAATAATAATAAATAAATATGTATTTTATTTTTTTTTATTCAGAGGGTGTACCGAAGACGGCTTGGAATAAATAATAAAATTAATAGAATACATTTTTAAAAAAGTAGACATCCAGTCTTAACCTATGTACAGATGATGTCATCAACACCTATTGACAATTTATTCCAAAAATATTTTCCTGAAACTCACTCCATTTTTTATTTTTTTTTGTACTCTTTCTGAAAGGTCACAAAACGGCGTTAAAGCTATAATTGGAAATCAGGACAGAAATTGCCAATTGGTGTTATCGTGAGTCTTATTTTTGGAATTTTTCATTTTAGTTCGTTTTGACTTCGTTTTGAAGATTAATTTTTAAATTTAGTTAGTTTTAATTACTTTTTAGGGTAGTTCTCTTAGTTTTTATGAGTTTTAGTTATTTAATAAATGCTTCATTTTAGTTTAGTTTTAGTTTCAGTATTAGTTTTTTTTTTTGTTTTGTTTTTTTTTACATCATTTGAAGGCGCTTTTCTATTGGCTGCTGCAAGATGACGTCACTTGTGTGTGACACACTTTCAAATGTCCTTATTCCAGTTTAATATCAAAATTAATCTACCGTACTTAATACTTCAAAATCACATTTAAAATCATCCCCAAAGGCTCATGCATTAAATTAATTGGCAAAGATGAAAACAAAGGACATTTCTGCTATAATTAGAGTTTGTGTTGTAAACATAAAATGTAGTTTTAGTTTAAAAAGTATTTCGTTTTTATTTTATTTTGTGAACAAAATTGTTTTTTTAAAATTGTAGTTTTTTTCGTTAGTTTTCGTGACCTAAAATAACCATGGCGGGCACAAAGTGTTTTTTTCGACAGAAAAAAAAGATGGCTGACGTTCGGGTTTTCGACAGCAAGTAGAAGTGACATTGAAACACGCAACGAGCGCGTGCATGCGTGCGATATTGAGATGTGCTTTTCAGACACGCAACACCCGCACGCTAACACTAGAGCTGATTACCACTTGCGATATTATCCTCTTCCAACGGCACTTATTAACAACGGCGCCTTTCATTTCAAGGTTGTTAGCGTCGGCGCGTCTCAACGACGCCATCAAAGAGGCTCGGCCACGCCACGCAATCAGCTTCACCCTTTTGACAATAATCACCTTTAATTAGCGCCACCGAGTGGAGTGACCTTAACGCGGAACGTAACGCGGCGGCGGAATGAATCGACGGCGGGCCGGTTTGCGTGCCGCCTCGTGCCACTGGAGCAGTAAATGATATTTCCCCCACACGCACGCTCGCTGTCGCCGCGGCGACATGTTGGCGGTGCCGACACGCGAGTTGGGACGTCCTTGAATGTTTGCTTTTGCGCGGGGAGGCGTCTCGATTTCTTCATCGAATAAAAAAAACAAACGTCGACTTGACATTTTAAGATTTCACAGTTGGAGCCCGACGCCGCTCAAATTGGCAACAGCGCTCGTTAAGAGACGGGTGTCAAATTGGAGGCCCGGGGACCACATCCGGCATGCCATGAAAGACAAGACAAGTTTCTAGTTCATTTCACGCTACCTTCATTTGGACAGAAAATTGCAGCCACATTTTGACATATTCGCTCCACGACATCGATAGGAAATATATACTGTGCCGTAAAACATTTATATATATCTAAAAAAAAAAAAAAAAACATACTTGCAATAGAAAAAAATTATTGAAAAAAAAAGATGAATGAAAAAGCATTCATAATAAACTAAAAATCATACCAAATGAAAAAAAAAACAATATATGAAAAAAAATACTGTAACAAGTAAATTAAGTAAATGAAAAACATACTTTTAATGGAACAAAATGACTGTAAATGAGGCGTCCATATGTCATGTGACCAGCAGTTGACCAATCACAGCGTAGTCCAACGATTTGACGAAACTCTCTCTCAATACGGCGCTGACTTAACAGCGCCCCCTGCTGTCAAGTTTACTGTCTTTGCGCGTGTGGATGGATCATGGCTTTTTGGCTTTTTCGGCACGTAGAACTGCTCGGCAGAATATCACTGCCAAAAGTCACGTGACTTTTATCCGTAGTTGTAGAATTTCTTTTTACGTACGCAAAACACTTTTTGCACTTGAAAGATTTTTTGTTGTTGTTGTAATTGAAGATATGCTTCTTTGTGTACGTAGATCACGTTTTTTGTGTTTACGGGGATTTGGCATGATTCTAATTCCATAGTGCTACAATTACACATGATACTAGTACATGGAAAAAAAATAAAAAATCTCAGCGCGCCCTTATTTGAGAAGGACTGCCCTAACGTGAGCCCCGTGATGTCCGTTTGCGTGCGCGTACCTTCGATGGCGGGACTGTACTGCGACATGACGTTGCTGGCCAGCGTCGGCAAGGAAACGGCCACAAACACCATCAGCAGACACGCGATCTTATATTCCTCCTCTGGACTGATGTTCTCTACAAAAAAACAAACGTCATAAAAACATTTCAGGCAAGCTCACGTGGGTCTTGTCAACGTCTTACCGCTCTTTTGCGACGACAGCGCCACCACCAGGGCCGGGTCGATCTCGCAGGGCAAACCGGCGGCGGAAGATAACTCGTACACGTTCATGGCCACCTGGACACAAACATGATTTCATTGACGTGATTATTGGTCGTTTGGAAAAGAGAGAAATGTTTTGGTGCGTACCTTCATGTCGGTTTCTCGGGGAATGTGGTCCTTGAAATCCTCCACTGAGCTCACCAGGAAGGGAATGTGGCACGATAACACCTGTGCACGAACAACAACAGCATGTAATCATCATCATCATCATCACAATAATAATAATAATTTAAAAAAAAAAGGTTTGATGGAGGTGAATCTATAATAAATGTAAATGGCTTTTTCCAGGTTCCAAAAAATACCCGCAATAAATGAAATCAGCAAAAGTAGTTGGTTTATCTTTTAGATTTATTAAAAAAATTTTAAAGCTCTAAATCCCCTCACCACACACCTTATACACTTTTTTTTCCCTCATCGAGTCATTTACCTTTTCTCACATTTCTCTCGTTTAACTCATTTGCTCCCAAAAACGTAGGAATACGTTCTATTATAAAAGTTTTAAGTGTCCCAAAGACATTTTTTTTTTTTATGCTAGAGCATACAGAAGGCTTTGATGCAGCCTCTGAGCTGAAGAGAATACTTGAAGCAATGGTCGTTATTACAAAAACGGCCAGCAGGTGGCAGCAGAGTATAAGATCAACCAGGGGCATGTTGCAAAAAAGCTCAATTACAATTCTCAATAGATTTGTGAATAATGATGAAACTTTAGATATATTCTAATGCTAATTGCTGCAAAACGGAAACAGATAGAAATATACTTTTTTTTTCTCCTGATGAAAGAAGAGACTTTAATCTTTCTTCCTCTGAATTTTGTACACAGGAAAAAACCTGACTTGAAAACAAGCATCGCATATCTTGTGCTCATCTGTCACTTATTATACACGCGCACACACACCATGTGGAAACAGTATAACGTTAAGTATTCATTCCCACTTGACATTTTGAGCATTTTATTTATCGCATTGCACGGTTCTGTTTGGTAAACGCAGCACGTTATTACATTTCCGAGTCCCCAGAAAACACCAAATTTCATTACAACCGCCGTTCGTCTGCCAGGACGACAAAGTTAACGTGACATCGTGCGCGCTTCGTTTCCCGTTGCTTACGTCTCTCAGTGCTTCCTGGGCCAGGGAGCGGAATGACAGGATGACTCCGATGATGGTCATCCTCTTCAGGACGCTGTCCACGGCTACAAAATAAAAATAAGAATATTAATATTATTACATGTCACAGTGACAAAAAAATGTAAGAATCAAGACAAATGAAGTGCGTACAGGTGAGCTTCTTGAAGAGCGCCGCCATGTGGTCGGGCTTGTCAAAGCTGGTTCTCATCTGGGTCAACACCTCCATGTTCTCCACCACTAATTTCTGCGCACACAAACAAACGCACGCATGGTTGAGAGCCCAAGGTTGGCGAGGCTTCGCCGATTGTGCCGCTCGTACCTTGAGCTCGGCCACCTGCGAGGAGATGTGCCACATCAGGCTCTCGCTGAGGAACTTCATGCCGTACGGCCCCAGCAGCTCCGACAGCGAACGCATCTCTGGCGGGGGAGCACGAGGAGGACAGTCGCTAACAATATTTGGAGCATTTATCATTCCATGGATTTTATTTTAGAATTGTTATATATATATAGTCATTTAATTAATAATTAAATAATAATAAATTAAATTCCATCCATTTTCTTAACCGCTTGCTCCTCATATATATTTAATCAATTAATGAATTAAAAAAAAACATTAAATCCGTTATATGTGTGTGTGTATAAATAACTTAATTCAGCTAAATTACTTAAAAATAATTAATTCAAAAAAATATATTTATTTTATCACTCATGTTAATAATTAGTAATTACACTTGTCTTTTTTTTTGTGTGCATTTGATGGCCTTTTAGAGGCGAGGTGGCCCGTACCCGAGATGTCGGAGTATTCCTCGGCGTTGAAGGTCAGCTCGTTCTCCGTGGGCAGGTTGACGAAGGCCTTCATGGCGGGGAAGTAAGCGATGTGTCCGTTGCTGACCTGCCGCAGCAACGTCTCCAGGTACCTGCGCCGCCCGTTTTGAAATTTAACCTCAAGGTTGGTTTCCACGACAACGGCAAATGATCATTTCTCTCTTTTTGCGGACTGACCAGTTGGTGTAGAGGCTGGTGATGGTGGGCTCGCCGTGGCTGTCCAGGTGCTGCGTCTGCTGCAGCAGGACGTTGTTGAAGACCCGCGTGATGTCGATGGTGACGTAGTTCTCGATGGACTGCAGCACCGTCATGTAGGCCCGCACGCTGGTCAGCAGCTCGCTGGGCTTGGCGATCTCCTGAGTGGCCTGGTTGTACATGGTCATGCCCACGATGGACCTGGAGGGGGCGACGGAGAGGCCATTCCGGTCAGATTTTTTTTTCTACCGCTTCGCGTGACATCAGCGTGTAATTGCAGCTTGGTCAAGTTAACGTGGCTTCTGTCCATTTGTGGGTTTTATAGAGACGGAACATTAAGTTGTATCATGCTTCATGAGTACAAAGTTCAAGTTGAGTTGAGTGATTGATTTAATCAGTACATTTTTTGTTGGACCGCATCGTGTTTTTTGTTGTTGTTGTTTTTTTAAATACTGTATTTTTTTTTTAGGAATATAAGTCAAACATTTAAATTTATTCAAATGTAGGCCTGGGTACTAATTCTAATATCCTCAATCGATTAGATTTTTGATTCACAAGAGTTCAGTTCGATTCGATTTTTCTCGATTTGATGCGATTCACTTCACTCTGATATCAATTAATTATGGAACATCAATTCTTAAATATAAGAACATGATAAAAACTCTCCAAATATTAAAATTCCAAATCAAATTGTGAGGATGTACGGGTAACTGTTAAATGATTTAGTTTGTTATAATCACACAAACATTGACAACTGTAAGGCTGAGATGAAAATATTTTTATAATTCTAAGTCAATTCTTGTAAATATTAATGAAAAAGATTCTGAATTGTCTTAAAGTGCAATCAGTCAGGTCTTCCATAAATCTAAGAAAATATTTTTAAATTCATGTAAACAGTAAATTTCAAGAAAATGGTAAAATACAAAAAAAATACAATAAAAAATAATCCTGGCCTTTAAAATTCTATTTTTTTTTAAAATGAATTTTAGGGTAAAAGAGATAAATATCAGGCTCGAAAAGAAGAATCCGATTTTTTATTTTTTTTTAAACCCTGCCCTAATATTTAGGGAAACACTTTTGCCAAGTTTAATAATGATAATTTGCTTTTTTTTTTAATTGAAAATTGGCAATCGGTTTTCGGGGAAAACAATCAGAGATTTGATGACAAAACAATAAGGGAAAACCAAACGAGTCACAGCCAAGCCAAGTCCCAACTAAGTCACATTTGGTCGCTTACTTGGTAAATCGGATCTCCAGGTGCGAGGTGAGGTATTCTCTGGGCGTGAACGTGTGCTCCCACACCGCCAGGTTGGGAACGTAGTTGATGGAGAAGCAGAGTTCCGATAGCGCCGTGTGCAATTTGTCCAAACTGGACGAAGAAGAAGAAGGTTAAGGAGGAGGAAAACAAAAAGTCGCGCGTGAGCGAGCGTCTTCCTACTTGGTGACCAGCAGTCGGCTCTTCCGCATGCTCTCCACTCCCGGTTTCTCCCGCTCCGGCTCGCCTTTCTTCCCCGTGGTCTTCTTGCTCTTCTTGTTGACGGCCTGGCTGATGGTCTTGGCACAGTGTTTGGGAAGCAGCTGCCGGCAAAATGGGAGATGGAACAGATGGAATCCGATTGTCAGCTCGGCCGTAAACGACGTTTAACGCGGCGCCCGTTTGGCTCCAGCGCAGCTGGCGGAAAAGATCGCACGTCAACTTCAAAGAGGCCTTTTAGGTCACGCGACAACAAAACAAGCCCCCGACATTAATGTGACGGCGGCGAGCATTATTATTATTATACAATGGCCTTTGAAGTGTCTTCTTTGTGACTTTGATTTGCTTGTAAACAAATTAGAAGATGGAGGCGGCTTCACACCTAATCAACGTCCACATGATCGCTTTGCAACTTGTCAAACATCCAAACAACAACAATCATCGTCATGTCTTTTGGTTCATCCGGCAACAAATTCAATTCAATTCATTATCATGATTAACATCGATCCGTATCATGATTCGATTTGATACCGATTAATCCCAATATGAATTTGTAAAGTTGATTATTGCCATTTTTTTTACCTCAAATTTAGAAAATACTAATCAGTAAATTTGTACACTAAGATTTGTATGATTTATTTAACTGAAACTTCAAAACTGCTTCATGTTTGAATAGCATTCAAATACAAATATTAAGCCTTAAAATTCCATTAATATAACATTCTTCTATGCTAAAGTGTCAACTCTAACCCTAAGTAAGACTTTTTTTTTTTTTTTTTTTTTTTTTTTTTTGGTTGAATATTTCCATCAAAAATTGATTCGGCTGCATATTGAATCGATACAAGAATTAATAAATGCTTAGTTTTAGTTTCAGTGTTAGTTTTTAATGTGTATTACTTGCACACGATATTTACACACCACCATGGGAGCGATGTCACCTGAAGGTGCTTTTCTATTGGCTGCTGCGAGATGACGTCACTTCTGTGTGATACACTTTCAAACGTCCTTATGCTCGTTCATATCAAAATAAATGTACTTAAAATCGCATTTAAAATCATCCCCAAAGGCTCATGCATTCAATTAATTGCCAAAGACTAAAACAAAAGACATTTTTGCTGTAATTATAGTTAGTTTCAGTTAGTTTTCGTTTTTTTTTTTTTTTTTTTTTTTTTTTAAAAAGCATTTTTGTTTTAATTTTATTTCGTTAACGAAATAGTTTTTTTGAATTTTAGTTTTATTTTTTTTCGTTCATTTTAGTGAGCTCAAATAACCTCGGTAGTATTGTGATATTGTGATGGATATGGTTCCATGCAAAGGTGGTCGGCGGCTTCCTACCTGGTCACTGAGGGTGCATTGTTCGGTGCAGATGTCCGTGATGAGGTTTCGGGCCTGTTTGGCCATCTCGTCCAGAAACATGTTACACAACGACAAGCTGCGGTCGCCTATGTGGTGCCGCTGCAGGGACGGACGGACACAAAATTAGCATGAGGAAGACAGATGCGACACGCCACGCTCGGCATGTGTGCGCGCTGACCTCCTCGGGACACAGCTCGTGTGTGCAGGACATGAAGTGTGTGCAAAGCAAAGGGAAGCAGATGGAGTGGCGGCTCTGCGAGGGAAGCTCCAAGCACTGCTGGAACATCTTCTCAAACGCGCGGCTGTAGAAGCTGACACACAAACGCGCGCACACGTTTAACTTTCAGATGCAATTTCATGCTTTTTATCTTGAACTTTTTGATCAGTCAGCCGCTAACTAAAATGTGCGATATGCGATACAAGACATGATTATCGATATATTGGCCAGGTCATAAATCCACAATAACCTACGGAAAAACTAATCATAAAATAATAATAATAA
Source organism: Festucalex cinctus (assembly GCF_051991245.1). Classification (NCBI taxonomy): domain Eukaryota; kingdom Metazoa; phylum Chordata; class Actinopteri; order Syngnathiformes; family Syngnathidae; genus Festucalex; species Festucalex cinctus. The sequence continues at coordinate 1,267,114 of NC_135424.1, read as the reverse complement.
TAATAAAATAAGTAATTAAAAATAATAATTCATAATATAATACAAATAATAATCAAACTAAGCTGATGAGTTTTCTTCGCCTGAAGACTTCCATACATTTCCTCGCCACTCTTATGAGGAGCTCCCCCTAGCGGCCCGCCAAGTAATCATAAATGACTTGTGGATTCATCGATTCATTTTGACAGCTCAACACACAACTAAATCGACTGCTATTGAGAAACAACAAACACGCACGGCCGCATAGGACACATTGTTGCTCCCAACACCAGTGCATGCTGGGATTTGTATTCAGTTGTAGCTCATTACGTGTTGTGTTGTGAATGTTACTTGTTTATGTTTTTCTGGCCGCGTAATACTGGTCAAGTAGTTCAGAGTAGCCGCCACGAAGTACATCTGCAAGCTCACCAGAATATGGAGAGGTCCGATGTCTCCACCAGCATCTCCACCAGCGAGTCCACCATCTTGGTGTGGAAGATGATGGTGTTCATCATTTTGCCCAGCTCCTTGTGGTCGGCGATGCCCAGACTGGCCTTGGACACGCTGGTGTAGGCCTGTGCACAGGAACACCGGGTTCAAGAAGTTTAGAAAGAAGAGGAAAAAAAAAAAGCTTTTCATTAGACTTTTCTTTTCCCAACCTGAAGTCGAAACCAGTCGAGCCTCATGCCCCTGAAGTCGAACACCTCCCCGTCCTCAACTGCAAAACCAAATTCATCGCATTCAATTGCACAATCTTGAATGGCCACTTTCAAGGTTTTTTTTGCTACGCTTACCTTGCTTGACGCTGAGTGACGTCATCGTGTTGACGAATGAAGACATGATGATAGACTCATCCTCTGGACACACGGACAGGTTCTAGGAGACGAAAACAAACAAAAAAAAAAACAACAACCACAAAATCCAGTTTGAAGAGAACAAAAGAAATGGAGGAAAGACATTGCAATGCGGACATGCGCTTCTCTCACCTGCACCAGCTCGTTGAGCACGACGGCGTCGAAGCCGGACAGGTACTGCACGTAGTATCGCTGCATGACGGGGCCGTACTTCCTCACGTGGGCTCGCAGCTCCTCCATGTAGAAGATCAACTCCGCAATGTGTCTGGGAAACAAAAGGCGCAAAATGGGTTGTTTTCGTGATCGCATGTCGGCATGTGCCCAAGTAGGAGATTTCGAGCGCGTGCGCGTACTTGTCGATGAAGTCGTCCGTGCTTTTCTTCTGGATGTTGTCGGCGTGTCGAAGCAGCCAGATGATCTCGTCTCGGGCGAACGATAACGCCATGAAGACAAATAACGCCTAAAAGGACATCGGATTCATACTCGATGATCTTTGAAGGTATTTGTCACTATAAAATGGTATGCATGTTAACTCGTGTAAATACGTTTTTAACGCATTGACTGGCAGCCATTTTGACTGACGCAACCCCCTTCACTCTGATTTTACTGGATTTTGACTGATTTTGCAAGCCCACAGAATATTGTGTTCTATTGCTATAAAAATATGGAAAATATACCAAAAATAAATATTAGTCACTTCTTTCATCAGGAAAAAAAAACAAACTACATTTCTATCTGTTTCTGTTTTGCAGCAATTAGCATTAGAAAGCGCTATATAAATAAAGTTGAGTTGAGAATCTAGCTAATTTTCATCAATATTGACATTCCTGGTGAAAAGAGCTTGTTGCAACATGACCCTGGTTGATCTCTTATACTTTGCTGCCATCTGCTGGCCGTTTTTCTAATAACTACCATTGCTTCAATCATTGTTTTCAGTTCAGAGGCTGCGTCAAAGCCTTCTGGATGCTCTAGTTTAAAAACAAAAGCAACAAAATGTATAAGTATGTCTTTGGGAGCATGGTAATAATTTAAAATAGAACATATTTATACGTTTTTGTGAGCAAACCAGTGAAATAGCATTGTCCTTCACTCCCAAAAATATTTATACGTTTTTGTAATACAAGAGCATACAGAAGGCTTTGATGCAGCTTCTGATCTGAAGAGGTGGCTTCAGCAAAAAAACAAACAAGCAGAGTAAAAGAGATCAGCCAGGGCCATGTTGCAACAAGCTCTTTTTGACAGTGTTTTTAACCAGGAATGTCAATATTGATGAAACTTAGCTATGTTCTAATGCTAATTGCTGCAAAACGGAAACAGATACAAATATACTTTGTTTTTCTGAATGAAAGAAGAGACTCTAATCTTTCTTTTGGTAAGTTCCATGTTTTGATAGCAATACAACACAATATTCTGTGGGCCTGAAAGCAAAATCAGCCAAAAGCCAGTAAAACAGCCAGCAGTGAAAATGGCTTAAAAATCAGCAATGAAGTCGACTGATGAACGTTGCTCCAACTGGGGAACACCGTTATCTGCATCTAACCGTGACGTTCCAGGGATGTGGCGCACGCTAACTACCTTTGGCCCCAGCAGGCCCGGCTGGTCGGCCAAGACGGTGGCCAGCTCCTTGAGGGCGGAGCGGAGAAACTTGCGTCGCTCGCGGTGCATGGAGCCTCTGAGGAGTCAACGGGAGACAAGAAGGAGGAAGCCGCTTTACAAGCAACTTTGACACTTTGAGGACAATCCTCGCCAGACACCAAAGTGAGTAAAATGACAGCCGTGGCGGCAAGAATGAGAACAAAGATGAAAGCGGCAGACAGATTAAGTACAGACGATGAAATGTGGGGAAGACGAAGAGGGAACAAAGAGAGAGCAAAGGAAGGCGAGACGTCTGAGTCAGACTCCCCGAGAGAGATGAGAGGAGAGGAGCAGGTCGCAAAATGCAGAAAAGGAAGTGGAAATAGAGAAACAAAAAAAAAATGTAGGCGACTCAATAAATGAGTTGAGTAAGTGCGAGGAACAAAAAAGATGAACTGCGATGGCAGTTGGGAATGGATTGTGCTCGTACGCGTGAGACAGGGCCTGTTCCTTGCACTCTCGGATGTCGTTGATGCGCTTGTTGTACCTGCAAGACACACAAAAACATTTCAATGATGTCGTTCATTTTCTGTGGACAATAAAAGGATTGAAAGGAGCTCCCCCCCCCAAAAAAAACCCAAAGTAGAACATTTTATTGAAATCTCGAAATCGGACTTTTATGGAAGAAGATTAGGGACTGACTTAATCCTCTTCCATAAAAGTCTGAAGAGAGAAAAAAAAAAAAGTTTGGCAGGATTCGCACTTTATTCTCTTAATACTCACTTTAAAGTCAGAATACTAACATTATTCTCCCTTTATTTTTATTATTCTCTATTTTTATTTTTTATTATTCTCTGAATATTCACTTTAAAGTGGGAATAAAGCCAGAATTCTGACTGAGAATAAAGTCAGAATGCTGACTAAGAATAAAGTCAGAATTCTGACTTTAAAATAAGAATTCTGACTTTAAAGTGAATTCTGAGAACAAAGTCAGAATTCTGACTTTAAAGTCAGAATAAAGTCAAAATTCTGACTTTAAAGTGAGAATTCTCACTTTAAAGTGAATTGACTTTAAAGTCAGAATTCTGACTAAGTCTGACTTAAGTCGTAAGACTATACTCAGAATTCTGACTTTAATTAAAGTAAGAATTCTGACTTTAAAGTGAATTCTGAGAATTAAGTCGGAATTCTGACTTAAGTCAGATTTCTCACTTTAAGGTTCTGAGAATACAGTCAGAATTCTGGGTTCAAAGTGAGAATTCTGAGAATAAAGTCCTGCCAAACTTTTTTGTTTGTTTTTGCTCTCTTCACTGGCCCTAATTCTCTTCCGTAGACATTGGAGGGGAAAAACAAAACCTTTTTAGACTATTGCCTAGCTCTACTTGAGATTAATTTGTGCTCCCCACCCCCAAAAGCGCGTGTGGTCTCTTACCCTCTGATGTTGACAAAGAGGTCCTCGGCAGCCTTGTGGATGTGGAAGACTTCATCCCTGAACAAGCAGAGGCAGGTGGAGCTCTGCAGCGCCAGCTTCCACAGCGACAATGCCCCCGCGTCGCTGTTCAGCACGCCGTGGCACAGAATGAAACCGACTGGGCGCAAGGGAGGAAGAGGAGCAAGTCGGATCAGGAAGCTCGGTCGGAACTCAAACCTCGCTAAGACTACTTACAAACGATCCATTTCTCCATGGCATCCAGCGATAAGTATTCGCAGGGCATCTGGACACGAGAGAGGAAGAAAGAAAGACATTCTTACAAGCTTCTCTTCTCATCAATTTGTTTGGACAAAATGGCGGAAGGCCATTTGGAGCCACTGACGGTGTCTGACTGTGCGGGGTTCAGCATGGTGGAGGGAGCGGAGATGAGCGAGAGCAGCTGCGCGTTCCTCCACTGGTCGGCGGAAAGATTCCGTCTGGGGTAGACCATCTGAAGGCTGAGCAGAGCGTCCGACAGAGACTGCGCAAAAAACACAAACGTGACTGCATATTGTGCTTTCGTTAAAAAAAACATTATGAGCTCATTACGTTTACATTTTGCAGACAAACTCTTTTTCCACCTTGAACTAATAATTTGCAGTTGTGCAGATGAAATTGTTTCAATTGCATTTTGTTTGCTTCGACATGATTTTCACTCATTTGTCATGAAATTGATGCCGAGTGCGCTGCGTTCAAATGCACTTGTTTAATGTTTAAACATTTCATTGTTTTATACCAAAAAATAAACAATCATTTGAATAATCATGATTTCAATTACTGCCAAAAATAATCATGATTATTATTTTTTCCATAATCAAGCTACTTGATGCGGAAAAAAAGTTATACCAGTGCATCCTTATGTAGTGTAAAGTGATGTCTTCAGAAATCCCTGACAATGAATGTGTGCAAATATATTTTTCACAGGTTCAAAATGATTTTATTTTTTTATTTTTTTTCTTTCAGGCCTGTTGTTCCGACTGCTGCCATGCTAATTAGCATCGACGGGCTACCTTGCCGTGTGGGACAAACTCCTCCATCAACTTCTTCAGCGGGTTCTCGTAATCCACGATCATCTGGCCCAGCCTGGGGTACTCGCGGTCACTGACGCACACACACACACACTCGTATTAGAAGTCACGTTACCGAGTGTGCGTGACGTTTGAGCGCCTTTTGCTCACCTGGCGCCGTGCGTCATCTCGTGAGCGTAATTGTACAGGCCGATGATGGCTTTCCTCTCCTCGATGCGCGACAGTATGATCATGAGCGTCGTGTACGTCACCACCAGGTCCAGGTAGTTCTTCGTCAGGTCAAAGTTCACCGTCTGGACAGAAACCAGCGCCAGCGTCACCCGCGTTAAACAAATAAAAAAAAAAAAGATCAACTCCGGTTACGAGCGAGCAAGCGCGCTTACGATGTCGAAGAAAACTTGGCACACGTCGATGCTGTTGAGCAGCTCGCACACGTGGTCCTGTCCGGGCAAAACGTGAATACGCTCGTGAGAATATTCAGCACGTCATCCACGGCTCACCTTCACGTCACTTCCAAACCTTAAATTCCATCACGTCCACGAAGGTGAAGTAGTAGAGAGCCAAGTTCTTCAGAATCTCGGACTTCTCCTTCTGCAGCTGAGCCAGCTGTTGCTGTAACATCACGTAAGAAGATTCTAACTAGAATGTAATCTGTCCAATAACATCGACATTTATTGTAGTTGGGACGGAAAACATTACTTTTCATTTTCAAGTAAACAAACACGCTGATTAGAAATAATAATACATTTTATTTGAAAAACAAACAAAAAAAAAATCAAGAAAAAGTAAAAATAGATCAAATGTAAGTGAAATGTAATATTTCTTATGAACCTGTGTCCACTTTTTGAGTAACATGCTACGAGGAAGCCGACTACTCGGGATGTAACGACATCACAAATACCGTATTATACATATTGCGATATTAAAACTGACAATATATCATCGTTGTCTTGTCACGATAGTAAAGGCAGCACATCTGTTAAAAAAACAAAAAAAAACAAAAAAAACTCAGGCTGATTTCCAAACAATTTTTTTTTTATGGTCTCTATGTGGCCCGTGATTGGCTGGGAACAAAGTCAGCTCAGCTTGATGAGAAATTTACGTGTGTTCGCAAACGCAACTGCTTAAAGCATCCACAGGCACTCGGTAGATGCACGAGACTACACAACGCAAAAAAAATAAAATAAAATAAAGAATACAAATAATGCGGCCAGCCGAGCAAAGCAAACACGTCGAAATAAACAATTACAGTCTTTACAAAACGCAAATGAAACACACAAATAAACTTACCAAAAAGCACAAGTCCGGAATAAGCCAGGATTAGCATGCAAACACACACAGAAACAGAAAAACAACATAAGAGACCTTTTTTTTTTTTTTTTTTTTTTTTTTCCCACATTTATATTTTGAATAAAGCTGTTAAGCCAGACACGTATACACAATACACACGCTTCACATAAGCACACACGCCGCAAGCTAAACAAAGTAATGACTCTCCACACGCACAAACACTCACACTTGTAACATTTTTATGACTGCGTCACACAAACAAAAGCATAATCATAAAAGGCGTGATCTCCAAGAGATCTGGAAGGAACGCTTCCGGCGGGATAATAACGATTTGACATAATGGACGCGGCAGGAAACGGAATCAAATTGCGGCCGCGAGGCGCACTCACGTTGTTGTTGCGCGTCTCCACGGCGGGAAACTTCCTGACGATGAACTTGACGGCAGATTCCAGGTTCTTGTCCACCAGGTAGGAGGGCTTGGCCTTGGGGTCTCCGCATGCCTGGAAAGGGGAGAAAGACGCACGAGGTGAGGAGCGCAGGAGCAAAAGAATCAAATATTTTGTTTTTAATCATCTAGTCGTCGGCTTGTTACTCAAAACGTGGACACATATGCAACCTCATGGGTGACTACAAACAGTCGAAATTGAGCACATGAAAAGTTGACGTGCTGCCCTGTGCGTCGACACACAAGATGCACATTCCAACAGGAGACGCACAGGCTCCATTTCCATTTTCTTTTCTATTTTTCTCACGAAAATGGAAAAGTTCTGCATGTCCGTCTGTGCTTTTCATGTTTGGTTAACGGAGGCCATGATGATTTCCTCAAATGGGGGCCGGCCATCATCGAACCTCAGTCAAATTGACGCCTTACTTTTCCCGTCAAGAATAAAAACGGATTGCGAGTATTATGTCGTCAGATCATATTTGCTTTTCCCTCCCTCACACGCGGATTTTAAATCGGTACCCGCGGAGCCCGTTTACTAGCCAAAACAGCAGCACCTAGCAAGGCACGTACATGCACTCTCTCATCACGATTTTAAATGATCTTTTGCTTATGTGACAACGGCGTCTTTAAATCTGACTAGCGTTAAAATTACATGACAGGCAGTCCCTCCACAATGTTGTGCGGCTCTTTATTTCCTTCTACCCTGTTAGTGTTTTTTTTTATTAATTTTTTTATTAATCATTTTCAATTCCCCAAAAATTTGACAGGAAAATTAATTGAATCGAGATTTTAGGAGAAAATTTGAGCTGTTAAGCCTCCACACCAATGGATGGCGCTGTGTTTTGTGACTTGTCTCGAAGACGTCGGACTGGTGGGAAGCAACAGAGCTCATGCATCATGGGTAGTGTAGTTGTGAATGGTGAGCAAGCTGCAGTTCATGCATGTGCCATAGGCGGGCTGATTTTAAAGTATGAATTTACTTAGATTTAGTAGTAGTAGTAGTAGTATGTACGCACACACAAAATAAATAAATGGCTTCAAGTGGCACAACACTATCAAAACACCTCCAATAATAATCTGAACAAAACTGAATCAGCCGAAAAGACACAACACAAAAACATCAAATATGAAAATGTGACTAATAACTACAAGCCCACTTTTACTAACTAGGACGTCAGACGTGATTCTGCTAGAATTCAATCTGGGAAGCAAAACGACCCAAGAACTCAAACAAACAGCATACGAGCTTAAAAGTTGATTTTGCTAACAGGTTAGCTTTGAAGCTATCTGCCAGTGAACTTTGTGTTTAAACACTACAAATGACTTTTTGCTCTGGAAATAAGGGGGAAGAAAAGCACCGAAAATAATGTTTTTGATGCGTTCAAGATCGAAACGCCGTTGAACACACAAAAGCGCTCTTCTCCTTGCAGCAAGGCCACTAAAACAAACAACAGACACGCTTTTAAGATGTGACAGTTCAGATCTACGTGAAGCTAATTCATCTTAGGCCCCAACCTCCCCGTATACAACTGAAACTTTTCTCTTGGCCACACCAGATAACACAAATACTAGCGTCAACATGTTGTTGTGTCCAATAATTACAAGTGAGCAGTCACCCTTGAGGCTGTCCAGTCAAGTAAAACGCTTTCTTTTCTCTGTTCCAATGACGATTTGACTTCAAATCAAAATGTTAACCACATGTACATTTTGTGGATGCGATGTCATGGCACAGGAGCGTCCCGCATGCATTACGAGTCGATGACTTTGACATTCCACATTCGATGGAAACAACTGCGCTCGCTCAGGATCGTGATTGTGCGCGCAGGAGGAGTCAGTCGTGTGCTCAAACATGCAGGAGCCCAAAAATCAGGAAACATTTTCATGTCCGCAGCGGTCAATTGTGGTTGATTTTAGCATGAATTGGATTCGATCGCAGGATTTGACTTGACATGGAGCGCGACAGTGCAAAAAGCTGTCGGGCTGAATGAAGGGAGGAAGGATGGATGGTTGGATGGAGGAAAGGAAGGAGGGAACGGCGCAGCCAATGGAAGGACGGCGTGGGAATAAGTGGGGGGGGAGCGTGGGAGCGGTTGCCGGGATACCAGAACAGACTTTCATCTTGCCTCCGCTCGCAGCTGCCGCTGCGGCCTTCTTCAAGTTGGCCACGTGGCAACGGATATTTGCTAGGATCGCCCATTATATTATACAACTTATTTGGATTTTGTCTAGCATTTTTGTGACATTCGCATCAGTCTGTGCATCAGACTGTTCTTTAAGGAATAGGGAATTAATGGATTCCAACATTTAAGCCTCGATAGCTGCATAAACGTCAAACAGGAAGTAAGAAGGGAGTGTTGGAAGTTGCAGTTTGATGTCTCCAAATAATGTCTACAGCTACAACCTTGGGACGGTGAATAGAATGTGGTACCCAAGGATGGCAAAGTTGCGACTGCATGGCCCTCCATTTTGGTTTCTTAGTCGCTACACTACACTTTTATGCACCGACTAAAAATTTAGGATTGCAGACTTTATTGTATTATATTTATCATCACATTTACGCAAAATATCCCAATAACTTCTGAAATTTGTTGAGATTAACTGTCAAAGTCTACATGCCAAATATGGCTTCAGCTATCAAAATAATTTACCTGTACACTCAATTTGTCCATTGTTTATCCTACTGACTAATCAAATAATTGGATTGGATTTTGGATTATTAATAAAAATGCGCACAAATTGTTGTAAACTTGGTTTTGTTATTCTCATGTTCGAAAGCAATGTCGGTGACTTTTGAGTTTTTATGGCTGCAGTAGGACTGGTGAGTGACGTGGGTGTCGCGGAATTGAAGTAGAGTTGGCTGTTGCGGCCTTGTGTTTAGCATCTGGCTGGTAACTGGCTAACCATTAGTCAGTCTGTGCGTTGTTCACTTCCTGGGCGTCAGCTGTAGCCAGAGAAAAATTAACAATGTGTATTATCTGTTGATTTTGTTGTTGTTTGAGAAAGTGACTGAAAGTGCACTTGTGTCTGTATCATTGGGCGGTCGCTCCTAATGTGGGCTAAGGCGTGCTTAGCACGCGATATGTAGCTTAGCCTAGCAGACGACAAGTCACCCGGATGTTTACCTTCCACTTCGACTCGCCGGCGGCTGGATCTGCCAGTTTTATCCTGCTTTCGGTTGGAAACAAATCTTTGCTGTGTCCGCCTTTGATGTCCGCCGTGCGCCACGATAATTCCCCGTGATTCTCTTTGTTGTTTATTCCATGTAATAATTCAATATGTACTTTATATGCGCGATACGTCAAGATGATCACGTGACTGTCCAAAATGCCTGATACAGTACTTAACGCAAAAATATTCGTAAAAAGTGCTATAAAATCAGAATTGCTCAACATAAATTGGCATTTTTTTTTTTTTCAGGGAAGAGTTGAAATTAACCATTTCACAGAATAGCTGGTTAGTTTTTCATCAGTCTTGTGTTCCTTTAATTCTGAAATGACCCCAAAGCGCAGGACGTTCTATGGAATTGTTCCAACTATTCAATTAATGGTTACAAACAAGTTAATTGGTTTAAAAAAAAAAAAAAAAAAAAAAAGGAGGTTTATGGGCACTCAAAACTCATTAGCTTGTTGGCTAAGTAGGACAACAGTATAACCAAACTTTAAAGATAAAGTATATCTAACTTATGTTGAGATATGAACTGCACTGTGAGATTCAATACATTTTGTTACTATTGTGTATGAAACGTTCGGGGCCTTTTGGAAACTATTGAATCCACACTGTTCATTTTTAATCAGGAAAGAAAATCTAACACACACGCCCTAAACTCAAGGACTCTAAAACTGGACGACACTCTTTGACTGACCTGCTTTCATTTTTAATGCGTCCCATCAAACGTTAAGAGAATTTGCTTTCTGTGAGGGGAGCCCACAGTCATCAAGTGAAACATGAAAAAGCACAGAGGACCAACAGATCAGTACAGGTAGCCAGGAGGGGAGGGAAGGGAAGGAGAGATGAGGGAGGAGTCAAAAGGGTTGGTGAAGGGAAGGAGGGACGGAGGGACGGAGGGAGGGTCATCAGTGGAAGGTGATAAACTTTGCAAACCTTCCAAACTTGTCCTTGCTGCATAGGAGAGGGGGGAAGCATTGGAACGGAGAGAAGAAGAGAAGAAATCAAAACCACCCAGACAAAACTGCTCAACACACGCACACACACGCATGCACTGTTTGTGTTTACACGCGTGTTGATCCGCAACACATTCGAAAAAGGACACACGCAGCGCGCGAGCACGCCGTCGCTTCGCTCGTACTTAACACTCGCTTTTAACGCACGCTGACACGCCGAGTAGCATCTCTACCTACGCACTCGCCGGGAAGTAACACGTCCATTTTGAGTGCCCACCGCAGTGCCCGAGTAATATGGCCGACGCTCGGCGTCAAGACAAAGTTAGGCCCCCTGCGCTTTTTTTCCTCCACATTTTTTTTGGGTGGAAGGCTGTTGCCTAGTAACTGGCAGACAGCGAGTGTTCCCTCGCCGTGCGTGCGCCGGCCACTTGCCTGCTTGCTAAATGTCCTTGGACAGCCTTGGAGCTGTGGACGTCTCCATTAAGTAACAATTACAGTGGCGGAACCTTGGTTGCTTTACATAACTCTGTTCTCAGGCTGCAGCAATTTCATATTTTAGAATTGAGCGTCTCATCGACGCAACGCTATGTGCAAGTGAGCTACAATTTGCGTCCACTTGGGGTCACCATCCGCACGTTTTAGTGTAGTATTTGTGGCTTTGAGTGTGTATGGCTTTAAAAGGCTGGCCTGGTGAGTGACGTGGGTGCCAGCAAATGAGCGTGTAGAGTTGGCTCGCTGCGTGTTGGGTGTCTCAGCGCGAGTTGTGGCCAGAAGGGGGCGTTACAGGGTTTTTCCTGGCTCAAATTGAGGCTACGATGGGTGACTACCAATACCAGTCTTATTTTAAGGTATCGTACATTATGGGCCGCCCTCCTGCAGCCATTTTACTCTCATTACATGTCCAAAAATAAAAGTAGAAATCTCGTAAATTAGAATACAAAATTGCTAAAAATGTCAGACAACTGATTTTAAAAAAGCTGGAAATGTTGAAAAAGTAATTGTAATGTAAACTGTCCAAAAACTAGAAGGAACCCCCAAAATTAACATTTGTGTGTGTTTACATGGCCCTACAAAACCCGAATATTGCCAATATTTGGGTTTTAAAAGGGTTATTGCCTGCATGTAAACGTTGTCACAGAGTGGCGTAGAACTGCAGTAAAATTAGTCCGAGTGGAAAATTGATCATTGCAAAGTATCGAGACAAAGATTTTTTTTTTGTAATTAAATTATTGGAGTTATTTAATTAGTTGTTGTAATGAGTTGAGCTGAGACCTAATTTAGAGCAAATGATGTGAGAACTTTTTTTTTTTTTTTTTAATTATGTGCCTTGGCTCAAATAAGAGGTTGGGAAACACTGCATTAGAACACATAACAGTCAAGAAGAATTACTATTAAATGTAAAATTAAAGGCTAAATCAGATTATTAGGAGGGAAAAATGCATGGAATCAAACGCAATATTTTCAATCAAAGACTATCAAAAAATTATCTTCAACACTTCAGGCTTTTCAATGTTTCTTCAAAGCAAAAAAAAAAAAAATAAATCACAAGTTGACAACGGTTAGCCCATTTTCATCAGCAGCACTCTGAGAAGAAATGAAAAATAAATTGATAATTAGATTTTTTGCTATCTTGTGAATATCTCCAATTACATGATTCAACTATTGCGCCGCCTTCCTTTCGATTTTTGTTGAAAAGATAACGTGTGCCAGTAACCCCCAACTCCCCCTCGGGCCATCATATCAGCCCGAGGCCAGGCTCGACACTAACAGTATATTCCGGAACATTCCGTGTAGCATGGAAGCACATTTAGTTGATCCCAGAACAGTTGGAGAGAATAACAAAGCACACAACGAGTTGTTGTGGCGTTGCGCAACACAATCCTTCACCACCACCACAACACACCAATTCAAATGTGAAAAAGATCTGAGGGATTACTGGTGCGTTGCAAACTCATCTTTGTTGTGAAAACGTGACTACAGTACTTTATTACTCAGTGCATAGACTTGAATAAAATTACAGGCGATTGTAACCGCTTCACTCTCAAACTCGTCGTCCCGAGCCCATCACGTCATTTTCAGCTACTCTGTATCAGCCAGAAAATATCAATTTTTATTTTATTTTTGTTATATTAAACAATGTAACTTTTCAGGTTTTTGAGTGCCGGTATTATAAACGTGACAGTAACAGAGTAATACAGTCTGTGCGTCTGCACTCTGGTACAACACACAGTGGGCGTCGCCTTTCTCACCAAAACTTATGTTCAGTCAGACGAGGAAAAAAAAAAAAGCTTTCACACTTGTTAAAAAAAATGAGGGATTTACTGAGACACGGAAAGTGGAAACATTTTGCATCCATAACAAACAGTCATGGCAGGGGAAACCATATGGCCAAAGAACTTCAGATCGGACTCAGTAACCGTCTGATACTCAAAAATCATGTGACTTGGGTGGAAAAAAAAGAAAAGAAAAAGGATCAGCACAAGGTGTGTGTAAAGCAGTTGCCTAACAAAACAAGAAGATGAATAAAATGATGAATAGTAATGCCAAAAATAGAGCAAGGGCTTCCCTTATCATTTGTGAGTTGCTCCATGCTAAAAACTCCAACAAATAGGCCAAGGAACAAAAAGCCTTCATAACATGATTTTAGCTTGCTGTTGAAAGCAAAGTGAGATTGGAAAACCTGTTCGGAACGCAAATCATTATTAGGCAGGCACCCAATCGTTCTCCCATCAGTCGGGTGCTGCCGATCGCTCCTCGTTCCCGCCTGTACTAGCGTTGCCAACCAAATGACACTTGATTTTGGCCCAAGCTCAAAAAGTGAGATGGCTAAATGGGATTTTGGTTGGGAACGGGCTTCAATTGTGCAGTGTAGCCCCAAGCTTTCGATTAGGGCAAATTTAGGGTAGGACTTCGTTTTTTTTTTGTTATTTTCTGAGGAGGTCCTATGAGAAAATGGAAGTAAAATGACCATGATGGGAGGATGTGAAAAGGGATTGTTTCAACAAAATGAGTCAGAATCGACATAACTAATTGTGTCCATCGATACACACTCAAAGAGGTCCTACGTTATAATTAATATGACTGACCATTCCTTGCACTGTTTAGCGTAAATGGTATTAAAAGAAAGACCAGTGTGAGCGTTCAGTCTAATGGCTTCTCTTTCCTCCAACTTTGGATGATTGACTCCTTTCTCCCTTTCATTCACAGACTCCTGCTAGATAGAAGAACACAAGACTTCTCTTGCCCTCACAAAGCAGCCTTCAAGACCAAACACCAACGTCATTGTGAACGCTACGATATTATCTACACAATTTTCAATCACGGTTCTTTGAGGCAAGTAGTTAAAACAACACTGTACAACTATTACGTCTGCGCACGGCCTCGCTTCTGATAAAGACGCAACTCACATGAAACAGCAAATGGCATTTATGAGCACAACTTCACTTGTCTTCCTTTAAAGATTGGATTTAAACGCATGCATGTATTTTTTTTCAACATTTATATTCAGGATTGTAGTAGCAACGTGACAAGTGGCTGCCATCCTCGTGAAATTCTCTTAAAATAAAAATCCACACACACATGGATCGAACACTTCAAACACCTCTCCACTGTACCAAATGAATTCAGGAAAAAAAAAGAAATTTCCTTTCCACTTTCTTACGCCATACAAAAGTTATTTTCAATTCTGAGTCTCGATATGATTTGAGAAGTTTGTAGTTTTAAAAAAGGAACTAAAAAGGAGATGTGTTTCTGTTTTGAGTAATTTTGGAATGATGCAAATATAAATATGAAAAGCTGTGATTTTATTTTCAAAATATTGTTGACAAAGATTTGTGTAGTTAAAACACTATAGAGTGCAAGAATCAATCAACCAAAATGATTACAAATTTTGATATAGCGCTTGCATTGGTTCTCATTGGGAGTTGCATACAATTAAAATAGTGACAGTAAAATGAATATAAGGGAAATTATATATATATATATATATATATATATATATATATATATATATATATATATATATATATATATATATATATATATATATATATAACGCGTAAAATATGTGAAAAATGTCAACTTGTGTGAATTTACACGTGGCTCAACATGCTATTTTGTTAAATTAAAATATGTTTCTCATTAATCTAGTTAATATGAGAGGATATAAATAGGCTTAGAGCTTCTAACACCGATTTGGTGGTATGACAGCGGCCAGCCCATCAGGCTGTGGCCGTGCTTGAGCTCTCCTCTGCGGGCTTCTCGCCGTCGTGAGTTAGGCGGAGCCCCGGCTCTTTAGCCTAGTTTAGCTTAGCCTAGCCTAGCCTAGCCTAGCCGACACCCTCCGCCATTAAGCGACGCTAGCTCGGCGCCAGGCCCCGACGCTTGTAGTTAGAAGCTCGGGCGTGTCAAATTGCTCGTCTCCGTCGTTATTGATTTACTAGCTGCTTATAATGTGTATATTTTTTTTACGTCTCTGGATAGTAAACGCCTCGAATCCGCCGTGAATTGCCTTTCGTGCGCAAGGGGCCAACATTACCGCAAGCTAACGCTGTTAGCCGCAACCGTGCCCACCCAGTTAGCCTCAATCATGGCAAATTAAGGCCAATTCTCTCGCTTAGTTCGCTCCCTTATGGAGGCAATCCATAACGCTCATCATATGGGGAAAAAAAGACGAAGCGTAGATAAATGTGTTGAGACTTATACAGTGCCAGCTAATCAAGCATTCACACTCCTAACGTACGATAATACAAGTGACGCCGGCTTTCAGGTACGGATCGGATAATGAATCTCCATTCAAGCTTGTCCGTGTGCTTGGTGTGCGCATTTTAATGTGTGAGCGTGCGAACCTTTTTGATATTGTAAACACGGGTCAGCATCCCGATGCCTCTGTCGTTGAGGATGGTGAGCTTTTCGGCCAGCTTCTGCTGGCTGGGCTGGATCACTCCCCGAGACATCTTGGAGCTCCTCGATCTCCACCAATCAGTCGAGAAAGGGGGGGAAAAACGGCACGGGTACAAAATCACAAATATCCGCAGTCTCGCCGTGTCTTATTTGTGGCGTTTATGTTGGAATTAGATTTGGGCCATGATCAGATAGCCAGGGACAGCAGCAGCTTCCTGTACTCCACCCACCGTCGCCCCAGCCGCTCGCCGTGTTTTTTTTGTTTTTTTCTCGGTCACTAGGATGAGAGGAGAGGAGGCGTCCTCGTTTTCCAGATCGTGCCGCGTTCACGGTCAGTGCACTTCGAGTTGGCATCACGACTTGCACAGACTGCCAGTCCTTACCACGTTTATGCCACATTTCGCTAACTATTGACGAATTCTACAATTTGTCGGTGACTAAACAATATGGAAGATATTGCAAAAGAGGCCATCCATGGCAGAGTTCTAAGGCGAAAACTACTGTCTTACTTTTGTAAACAACAAACATCTGAATGTTCACAGAGACTTTTACGAGAATATTCTATGGATGACGAGAAAAATGTTGAACATTTCTGAAAAAGAACATCAATCAGCCAAGCATGGTGGTAGTAATGTGATATAGTCTGGGCTGCTTTGCTACTTTAAGACCTGGACGACCTGCTGTGAGTGATGGATCCATGCATTCTGCTAGTTTTTAACCAGAAAAAGAAAGAATGTTTGTGACCTCAAGATGAAGCAGGACAACCATCCAAAACACACCGCGAAGACGTCGACTTAAAAATGGCATAAAATAAATTAAACAAAATGAAGATTTTGGTGTGGCCTAGTCAAATTCTAGACTTGAATCCGATTAAAATTTTAGTTGTTGCTGCTGAGGGTTCCCGAGCCAGTTCTTAGGTTTGGGGGCAACTTCTTTTCCTCCCACACATGTACCTTTAAATGGCCCTACCCCCAAGACATTTATAATTAAAAAAAAAAGACATTTGTTTACTTGTGTTATTTCTGTCTAATATTTACATTTGTTTGATGATGAATGTTAAAACATTAATAACAATACAATTTTGAGACGTGACAAATGCTTTTATCACAAGACTACCAACGAAGTACAGTTAAAAACAAATAACATAAATGAGGAACTTAACAAAGAGAAAACTGAAGATTAATTAAGGTAATTGTAAATACAAATAATAATAATAAAATGCAATGAAATTTGAATGTATTTCAGACGTAAACTGATTCCTACTTTTCTTTGAGACTGTGAACGCATCACGGGCTGACGTACTTCCGGCTTCTCGGTTAGCATGTTCAACGTTTGTAAGATAAAGATGTAAATCATGTAACCTTTCTCCATTTATGTCTTGGCAATAGCTGATTTAATGTTACATAAAGGCTCGGGACCACGATTATGAAACTTTGTTGTTGCATGTCGCGTCAATAATCCTTTTAACGGGGTGAGTACACGAATCATTTTAACTATAACAAAAAAAAAAAAATGTACTCATCCCCTATAACTAGCTAGATTTTTATGTTAGGTACAAAACTATCACCTGACACCTAGTTTGTTTACGTTGCAATGTGTGCGTAGATTAAATAAAAAAAAAATCGTGCCTTCTATCTTTGCTAAAGTAGCTAAAGTTTTCCTTGTTATGTCTTCCAGCTCTGCTTTCCCCTCTGCGATGCATTCACTGTCCGGGGAGATTCAAGGCTTCTCCAAAAGCCGCCTGAGGAAACAGTGCACCCATGTTACCACGGTGACGGGCAAGAAGCTTTTGGAGAGGAGCACCGATGGCAGCGTACAGGTGGAGGAGCTGGAGGACGGAAACGGATGCGGATTTGTGGAGGATAAAAGTCTGGACCTTCAAGTTGGAGTGGTCCGACCCTTCTTACTGCTGGGTAAGAAATAACACGAGCCTATCTTTAAGTTGATCTACTAAGTATCTTATTCTGCATGTTATAGCGTTGATAATTTTATCCATACATTACACTTTAGTTGCCAATAAATTGCAGCATTTCTCTGTTCCTTTATAGGTTGAGAGTTTAAAATTTTGGTCAACAGAAATGCTTGCATGCATTTCTTGGATGCTTGTTACTAGGCAGAATTCATGTAGCGCTAGCCTTTTGTCAAAAAGACATACAAGAAGGAAACAGAATATAAAACAGTCCGTTGAAGACTGGGGGACAAGTTCATTTATACACAACTTCACTGCAATACATTTGTAAGAATCTGTATGAAATATAAAATATAAATGGTCAAGAAAACCTAACAATACAGCGCCACCTAGTGGGGCCCTAAGTTCGCTGTTGCGCCTTCCGTATATCCACGTCCTGCTGGAGTGTCCTTGAGCCTGACATTGAACTCCCTCACAGCTCGATGCGGCTGTTCCGTTTTGTCGACACACGCGCGACCCTTCACCTCGCAGTCGAGACAACTCGTCAGCGGGGATCAATATTAATATTGCATCTGTTCGGCTCAATAAAAGTGAATATTTCCTTTATGGCACATTAGCGCTAACGGCTTTGACGTCCTGCTCATTTTTTCTGCACGTGGTCAGCCAATCGGTGTCAGCACGCGCCACGACATTCGCTCGCTAACAACTGCTCTGCTGGGATTTTGCGTCAGCCTTTTTTTTTTCTTCTTCTTTTCTCCATCATCTGAGCAAACGCGTTTCAAGATGACACATTTCCCCCCTGTGAACACCACGCATACTTTCAATTCTCCTTGTCCATTTTTATGAAAGACAAGACATTTTTAATTGTTCCTCTGAGGAGATCCATTTTGACACGGATTTTAACATTTATATATATATATATATATATATGTGTGTTATTTTTTTTCTTTTACCTTCATTTTTTCCATTTTTATTTCTTATTGTATACAGCAGTATATATTTTTTTCATTTGTTATATATGTTTTTTTCGTTTTGGTATGATTTTTATTTTAAAGAGAAGAAAGAGAGAAAGTTTTTGTTTTTTGTTTTTTATCAGAATTGCATCAAAGCCCACATGCTCTGAAATTCAGTATTCTTGTTGTGTCCTAATGAGAGAGGCACCTTTTATTATTCACAATTTGCAGTACAGCATTTTTTTTTTTTTTTTTTTGCTTCAGCAGTTCTGTTTCAAACACTTTTTTTTTGTTTAAATACTCTTTCAGGCTCTCAGGATGTGGCCCACGACATGGACACCTTGCAGAGATATCAGGTCAGTGTAGAAGATAGCGGAGGTGTGCGGGGGGTGGGATGAATCAAATAGGGCAGGCGTGTCCTTGCCATGTGCGAGACATGAGATTATAGACGCAGACCCTTGCAGTGTGGCTTCAGCTCAGCAGGGGGAGTAAATGATGCCAGCACGGCTCCGAGGAAATGCTTTCACTCTGGGGACGATCAGTTTCATACCTCGGCGAGTTCTGCCCGGAAAGACATGAGCCGGCCGTTTCCCTGCTGCTTGTTGACGCTCGTGAGACGTGACCACATTTATTAGGTACATAATCTGTTGAGATCTAACAAGAGATTTATTGCAATATCATGGTATTCGTAATATCGTTATATTTGGTGAAGGAAAGGTCTCAAAATGGATCAAAACGTCCACTTAAAGAATGCTCGAAATAATCTTGAATTTGTTGTTAGGTCGAGATCAAGAAAAAGACAAATAATTGAAGTTGTAATTTGAAAAGAACAAAGTTTCAATATTATGTTTGTATGAATATTATGATTTTACTCAACAGAAACAACACTGATTCCCTAAATAACTATTTGCAAGACTCAGTGACGGAGTAAAAGTTGGTTTATTTTGAACGTGATACAAATATCAAAAGGAGATCTCTCGCAAGAAGGTGCTGTCGGCCACAGCTCGCGCCCCGATGCCAGGCCACGCCTCTTAAAGGCACACAGACAAGTGAGCCAGCACAAATATTAGCGTATGTACGGTATTTACATTTTATAAGTTTAGTTTATTTCTTCAGATTTTCTTTTATTGTTTTTTTGCCATAATTTTATTTTTTATTTTTTCCAATTAAAAAAAAATATTTTTCAGGGGTAAGAACAAATTGACATTTTAGTGGGCAAAACCAATTTCACGTACAAATATGTCACGTTACAAATTCAACTCATGATTCAAGGTAGGTGAGCATTTCCGTTATTTTATGAAGTTACAAGAGTGCCTGAATTCGTGAAATCCAGTCAAAAAAAAAATAAAAAAATGCTGATGTCATCTTTCATTTTCGTTTGTGCATGAGGTCGTTAATCACGCTGACTGTTGTAATTTAATTCCGCCGCGCACCTGCGACACGCCGCTCAGCAATTAGCGCCATCGATCACGTGCTAACATGCTAACGCTCGCTAACGCGCCAGAGGCCATCAAGCCGGACTCGTCGGGGTTGCCGACTTTGACCGCATTTACATTGCGGCCGCCATTTCTTTCCGAGCGCATTAAGAGCGAGCGGAACGAGCGCGCTCGAGTGTAATTTGCTGACCTCCCCTGAACGACCCCCCTCCCCTTCCTCTTCCTCTTCCTTTCCCTTCCACGCTGACTGCTGCAGCCGTGCCTGGTTAATGAGCCACAAAAGTGTCATTCACTTTGGACTGCTGCTCTCCATTTGCGGAACACAACACTCAACGCTGCCGCTGTGTGAGTACACCGCAGTCATCATTTTACTCATTCCGCACTCCGGCTTTTATTGCCGGGGTGAGTTCAAATGGAGTGAAGTGCGCACGCTTTTATTGGGGGCTCAATTCCAGCTGCACATATATATACAGTGCAGTGTTCGCTGGTGGGCCATGTATTTGGTACCTTGACTCTCAGGGAGACTTACAGGACTTCATCCTCCTCTTGATAGCGCCATAATCCATGTTATACATCAACACTACAAAAAAGTAGCGATGTTCGATTTCACTTTTTAAAAAAAACGATGCCAATTGGAGTAAATTATGACATTGTCCACCCAAAAAAATAAATAAATAATGACAGGTAATTTAAAGATGTATATATACCTCAATATAGCATTTTTTCTTCAATTGTCTATTCTTCTCATTTCAAATTTCTAGTTCCCGATCATAAAATGGCCACAAGAGGGGCTGTTGCGAGTACCAGTACCTTGAAATAAGGCCGATACCTGGTGTCAGCACCAAGGTTATTTTAGTTAACCAAAACTAACGTAAAAACTGAAACTAAAATTCAAAAAACAATTTTGTTAACAAAATAAAATAACGAAAATGCTTTCTAAAAAAAAAAAGAAAACTGAGACTACATTTTATGTTTACAAAACTAACTAAAACTAACTATAATTATAGCAAAAAAATGTCCTTCGTTTTAGTCTTTGGTAATTAATTTAATGTATGAGCCTTTGGGGATGATTTGAAGTAGATTTATTTGCATATTAACAGAAATTACGTCATCGAGCAACAGCCAATAGGAAAAAAGTGTCTTCAGATGATGTGGCGTTTTTTTTTAATATTGTGCGCAAGTAATACACATTTTTTTTAAACTAATACTGAAACTGAACCAAAACTAATCATTTATTAAATAACTAAAACTAATGCAAAACTAACAGAACCACGCTGAAAACTAATTAAAACTAAAGAAAAAAAAAAAAACTCAAAATGAAAATTCCAAAACAATAATAACCCTGGTCAGTACTTTCCCAAACAAAAAAGGTAATATAACAGCATCATCTGGAGAAGTTCACAATACAGATTTATGAAACAACGTAACAGAAATGTCAAACATTGAAATAAAATACAGATGCTGATTATGAAATGTATGAATGTGGTGTGCAGATAACCACAGACATGAAACACGTTTTGCTCTGACCAGCCAATCAGAGGCTGGAAAAATGCTGACGTCATTGAGGCCCAAATGTCCCATTGGAAAATCGAGTTAAGTTCAACTTTAATCTCATCCACAAACATTCATCTGTTTTAAAAATCAAATGTGGCCATCTCTGATCTAAATAATCAACTCCAATCAACAAATGGCAGGAAGTTGAGATCATTGCAACGTTAGCAAAGCAGCGCACGGGTCTCGGTGCTGCTTGCTCGCTACAATATGGCGAAACTGACACGAAGGCGTTTGCCAAGAGAAGGAAAATGAGCTGCGTTATGTCAGGAAGACTTAGAGCAGAGGATCGAGGCCTCGGAGGTAAAGTCACGTTAAGCGAGAGGGGAGACGACGACAACAACATGAATCGACGCCATCTGTCTCGTAATAAACTCTCCTT
Source organism: Festucalex cinctus (assembly GCF_051991245.1). Classification (NCBI taxonomy): domain Eukaryota; kingdom Metazoa; phylum Chordata; class Actinopteri; order Syngnathiformes; family Syngnathidae; genus Festucalex; species Festucalex cinctus. The sequence continues at coordinate 1,245,221 of NC_135424.1, read as the reverse complement.
CTGTCTCCCCAACACCTGCTTCGTTTTCGTGCTCTCTGTCAAAGCCAGTGTGTCATCACAATGGCCCCGCCTTCACAATGGAGGCTCGTTTTGCTCAAGGTGCCTCGTCGTCTCTTTCTCTTTTTCGTTCCAGGTGTCTCACGTGCTAAACGTGGCCTACGGAGTTGCCAACCCCTTCCCCGATCAGCTGGTCTACAAGAGCGTCCAGATCCTGGACCTCCCGGAAACACAAATCACTTCGTACGTGGACGAGTGCGGCTCCTTTATAGATCAGGCTCGGGAACAGGTACGCACACACGCGCGCACCCGGAGCGAATTCATCCATATGCGCTCTCCAGCCGTGTCTCCGGGGAGCACTTGCGATTGGCTCTCGCTGCCCCGCTTTGCTGTGTGCTCAATCAACGAACGAAGGCCTCACTGTACATTCATCATGTTGCTTTACACCAGACGGGAGAAGCCAATAATCGCCCGGCTACAAATTAAAACAAGACGCAGTATCAGCAAAGTGTTCTTGTGTAGTTGAGATATCGGAAACGTGTTTGGATGCACAGTTGAGCAGGTTATTAAGCAACGGAATGGATGCACTGGGAAGGGAATTGATTGCCTGAGCAAAGTAATTCCACCTCCCCTCCCATAGGTGGCGCTAGACCGCTTTTCTATTTTGCCTATTTACTAGGAGTGGGAATCTTTGACCGTCTCATGATTCGATTTGATTCTGTTTTGTGGGTCTGCGATATTCGATTGAGAAACAATTTTCGATTCAAAATGATTTGCTTGACGATGATTTCTGCTTCATTTTATAGATGAGCAAATAATTGCCATGATCGACTCCAGTATAACTCGCTAGTGCTAATTAGTGCGCTACTCGCGCTACTTTTACCCCTCAAAAGAACGGCCATTAATAAAAAAACGCTTGATGAATGTATACAGAGAAGCATCTTAACATTACTCAGCGGCATATGCTCTTACAACGCTACAAAAAAAAGTCAACTTTTATTGGCATAACTTGATCGTGACTTTTCCCTTCTACTCGCTATTGTTGCTACAACTTAACTGTGGATCAGAATGCAGGCAACCACACTGCCGCTAAGTGGCCAAATCGGGTACAACATGAACAGCGTTCCCAATTGTACTAAATGAGAATCGTGATTCTTATGAGAATAAATCTTTTTGGCACACCCCTACTATTTATGGCATTTATAGACATGAGCAGTTGATGGATTTTCTGGACAAAAAATAACAAATTGAAGTTGTTAAGTAGGACTGCAGCTTTTGAATATTTTACGATTATTTTTTTTTTTATTAAGTGTAAGGACAATCAGTCATCAATGAGCAACAAAAGATGTGAAGAGATGCTTGCACTAGATTTAACAGGAAGCTAATTTAAATTTGTAGTCCAGAACAATAACAAACAAAAACGACGTACACAAACCCCAATTTGAGACAACATGCACACTCCTATTAAATATACAATAAAATAAAATCAGCTACAAAAATAAATGAATAGCTCCGTTGATTTCACAAATATCAATATGCATTTTGAAAGTCTGATTTCAGTTGTACAATCTCGAATGCTCCGGCCTGCAACCTCCCTGCACTGCGGTCCCGTTTATTCCTCTCCAGCGGTGGTTTATCCGCAACGCGGCGCAACACAAAGACCAAAAGCTCAGCACAAAGTCCAGGCCTGGCATCAAGTCCACTTTTGAGTGTCCCTTTCTTCACCTGTGACCTCCTTTTATTGGATGGCGTTCCTGGCACTTCTTCCTGCGCTTCTGGACAATGTGATACCAAAACACTCGGTCCGCCCGGCGCTGTCAAATCAGGACAAAAACAAGAGCACTCCAAACAAAAGCAAATTAAGTTTCCATGTTGCCCCGTGATGGATTATCCAGCTGGAGCAGTTTTCATTTTTGCAGATGTCCCCCCACCCCCTTAAAAGTCTAAAAACAAGGCCTGCTATGTGTAAGTATGGCGCCGATAATGCGATGGAGCGAGTTTTCGGTCGGACTGATAGTGACTCATAAAAGATGAATATTCTTATCTGTATGTGTGTTTTTGTTTTTTTTTAATACGTGGGCCCGCACGAGCCCTGAGGGGCTGCCAGATTGGGTTATGCTTGAAAGCAAAGCACAGAAAGCAGCGATAACGTGTCTATTAGCGGGAAAAGCGCATTTTCCATCATCCGTCTGACTTTGCCGGACATTGATTGACACGCGGAAAAGAGACGAGCGATATCGGACGCCGCTTCCGCCTGGAATACAAAACGACACCAATGCGTCTTCGCCACTGCGCTTTGGGCCCGTCTCGAGATGTGCCTTTTATTTGATCATTACCGTCTTGACACTGCAGGCAGTAAAAAATAATTACATTGGCGTTAATATTAATCAAGTTACATATTCACGCTCCCGTACACAGATTCCATCTTGACATATATTCTATATCTATTACAGGGGTATATATATCTATTATTATAGGGGTGTCCAAATTTTTTCATTTGAGGGCCACATCCAGAAAATCAGAAGGACGCAAGGGCCACATCATGTTATGAAGAGAAATTGTGTTGTGTTGTTGAAATTGTACAAATAATTTATTTGTGCTTTTGCATATTTAGAAAAATGCTAGTGTATATAAACCAATTTATTTGTAATATGGCAGTAGGGTTATTATAGTTTTGGAATTTTTTTTTTTTTTTTTTTTTTTTTTTTTTTTTTAATTTAGTTAGTTTTAATTATTTTTCAGGGCCATTCTGTTCTGTGGCCATTCTAGCATATGTCCCAGGCCACGAAAAAATGGACGGCGGACCGCAAATGGCCCCTGGGCCGTAGTTTGGACACCTCTGATGTAGAGGAAACACTGTTAATGCTTCAAAAACTGATACATGATTGCAGGTTTTCCTTTCCTGGCGGATGTGTGGTGATCAATCGCTTGATGTGCGGCAAATAGTCGCCAAATGTACTTTTTTTTTTTTTTTTTTTTTTTTTTTTTTCCCCCCCCCACAAGATGAGTATGAACAAAACATGTTAACATGACGTCACTTTCAGTTTGTGTCTTCTTCTTCTCTGTGTCTTCAGGACGGCGTCGTTCTCGTGCACTGCAACGCCGGCGTGTCACGCTCGTCCTCGGTCGTCACGGCGTACCTGATGTGGAAAGAAGCGCTCCCGTTCGACGAGGCCTACCGCCAGGTCAAGCTAGCGAGGCCTTCCAGTCGACCCAACCCGGGATTCCGCCATCAGCTGCAGAACTACAGACCATGAGCGCCGTCTTCAGTTTCAGTTCAATTCAGAAGTTGTTTTTTTTTTCCCCCCCTCTCGACAGCGCCAATTCACAAGAGAAATTCTCAGTTAGGAGACCAAGTGAACCTCGCATGAGCAAAGCGCTAGGCAAGAAAAAAAAAAGTCCGGAAGAAACCTCCAAAAGGCACAGTCAAGTCAAAGGTGAGATCAGGATTTTCAGACTTTTTGCTTTTTGGGTCCAGGGAGACTATAAAGGGAACACCTCATAGTCCTAATTTCCATCAAACAATAAACCAAAACTTTTTTTTTTTTTACACAAATTTTTACTGTGTTTATTAGTGCTGTCACGATCAAATATTTTTAGAATCGATGAATCTATTGATTATTTAAATCAACTAATCAGATTCATTTTAATTTTGCATTAAAGTGTATTACAATAGCATTTTCCCTCTATTTCTGTTTATTAACCAGTGATTGGTGTTTATCTCGTAGTTCATATTCATATAGTGATTTAAAAAAAAAAGGGGGGGGGGGACTGATGTTGTACTATGTTACCAGTTCAGTCATTGTTTTCCAAAGTAAATCGCCAGACAGACGTTTGCAAATGTCGTATTTTGATTAAACACAGAATCAATCTTCTTTCATGAAGGACTACAGAAATTGTGTGGACATTTTGGTGGTCCCCACAAGTGCAGACCTCTTTTTGAGGGTCAAGACTTGGTTTTAGAGTTCAAGTTTGAATTGGGTTATGGTTGAGGTTGAAGGAATCGTTTTTGATGCTTGAGGCTCGGGAAAGGCATTGTGTCAATGACAAGTCCCCACGATGATACAAAAACAAACGTGTGTGCTAGTGTGCCAGAAACACAGAAAGCGTCTCCCATTGAGAGATGCTTGTATATTGTCACGTGAAATATATATCTGCTCTTGTTAGAAACATATCTGTCCTCTTTTTTTTCTTTTTTTTCTTTTTTTGGAAAGCGCATCTTTTGGAGTTTGTGTTGGCGGCGGGTGGGCGCTTGTGGGAGTGCGTCGGGGGGTGGGGGGGCGTGCGTGTTGGTGGCGTGCCAGCGGCTTAGAGGAGGAGATAACTTGTGCCAAATGGTTGGCAATTCCTGCCAGTCCCGTAAAGGTCGTCGATTATTTAAGGGCCCGTAAAGCCTGCCGACTGATTGCGCGGAGCCGGCTTCTGTCACCGTTAATAACCGCAATGTTTGCACACCACGCCATCATTCCTCCCAAATGTCCAAATGCTCTTACAGGCCGACCAATTAGACAAACGAATGCCCTCGCTATATCGCACGTCATCTTTTATTCACCCGCAATTTAGTTTTTGTTTGAAATACCGATCGCATAAACGGACGTTCGCTGTCGCGGTGAAGACGAGTGCGAGAACGGGCGTGGCAAAGTGCAGCGTGACTTTGGCCGTGCGGATTTTGGCCTTTTCCTCTTTGTTGCTCTTCAATGGCATCAGTCAGGAGCCGCCGCGGCCGAGCCAAACGGGTTTTCGCCCCCATGACATTTTTCTGACATTTCCGCGTCTGGATGAAGAGAGCCCGCGGGACGCTCCAGACGTCCCATCTGGAGCGTCTCCGGAGGGGATTGGCTCTTCACGTCCTCACGCTTCACATGCCAGCAGAGGTTATAATGCGTGTCCACCGGAGTCCAATCTCTTCGTCAAGTCATAACTTCTCGTTATGATTAAAACGCGCTGTTCCGATCGAATTAAGCAGAAAATTCCACCTGTTTTTTTTTTTTTTGTTTTGTTTGCCTTCTACTCCTTCTACGCTTGCTGGCGACTGAAAATGACATCACCTGTTCTCACTTGTCAGGTAACGACCATCACGGCTCACCTGGTGTCCGGGTTTGGTCATGTGACGTTCACAAGCTAATAAGCACGGTGACGTCACTTTCAGTCGATAGCATGTGACAGCACAAGACAAATTGGCCTTCAGTTTTCAATTAGTTTTCCGACTCGTCCACAACCGCGTTCTTCAGATCTTTCTGGTGCACCGCTGTTGATATAGCGCCTCCGTCATGGCGCAACGCTGCAACTGCCATTAAAATGTGTTCCTGACGCGCTGTGTTGAGCTATATCAGTGGCTCAGGCTGGAGGTGGCCGTCTCTGAATTTGGTGCACAGGAAAAACCCTGAAAGTTGTCTTACTAGCAAGGACAAAAAGTGTATGAGTGCATGCGCCTTTAGATGCATATCAAGGATATGAAATAAATTGTCTTTCCATACTCATACACGACTGTATCTTGTCAACACGTCGCCACACAGCCATTATGTGTCCACCAGCATAACAAGATGATCAAATGTCCAAGATCACATTTCTCGCCCACCGCCCAAAAGTTCCTGAATAATTCATTTGGGATCAAAGAACAATCGATAGTGTTTGAACATGAAGCGACTTTACTGCTAGGCCAGACGTTGCAACTGGCCTGAGGAGATGCTAATGTTGCTAACGCGGTCATGGCTAGTGATCAACAAATATGAAATGGAATTTAAAAGTAAGACTGGCAGAAATTAAATAGATGTTGGCACTGTCATTTGAATACTCACCTGTCCAAATTGAGAGGTCTTGAAAAATAACCAGACTTACAATCTTGAGGCGCCATAATGCTGCACAGATCTTGCAGGCTGATGGAGTTTTACGTCACGTCTCGGACAAAAAACAAACAAACAAAAAAAAAAAGCTAATATCAACACTTTAAATTGGTAAATGTTGTGCAAAAATAACAGGCAATGCGGGGACAGGCTAATAGTTTGGATGTGTGGGAAAAATAGGAAATTGACTATATTTGGGTATACATGTTTTCCATCCAACAGCAGGAATATGTCACATGATAGTTTGAAAATGTAATGTTTGATGAGTCCAAGTCAGAATGTTCAGTACCACTTTAATTTTTTCAGACTGACACCGATGGGTATTCATTTGTTTACTCACTCATGCCAAGTACCGATCCCACTTGGACGTTTGATAACGTTTTTGTTTTTAAAAGATAATGACATTTAAGCACGAACAAAAAAAATAAAAAATTCTTTCTGCTGTATATGACGTTTCACAGATATGTGAAATTGGTACAGTGCAGTGTTCCCTCGTTTTCCGCTGGGGTTGGATTCCAAAAAACAGCTGCAATAAATACAATCTTAAAAGTGGTTAGCTTTATATTTTACATGTATTAAAAATGTTTTAAGGCTATAAAACCCCTCACCACACAGTTTATACACTTTTCTCATGGAGGCATTCACATTTTCTCACATGTTTCTCTTGTTTAAACATTCTCAATGTTCAAACTTTCTTAATTTTTTATAAACAAAACCATGTCCACAAATGAATTAAGAATTGCATTACCCCATGTTTTCTTTTTTCAATGCTGTTTTGCTGTAAAACGGTGGAGGACCTTCTCGCTAAATCACTTAAGTCTACTCCAAGCGCCACGTTGGACCATGTCATGGTCCAGCAGAGCGTGTCAGAGTTCACGCACTCTTATCATCAAGCAGCAAAACATGGGGGTCCTCTCGCAAGGGATAAAACATTTCCTTTTTTTTTTTTTTTTTTTTTCCTCCTCCTCACGCTTGCCGCTCCGCCGCCGTGCGCTCACTTATTGCTCCCAGTGTGCGTGTGATGTATTATTAAATAAAGCGGGCATTCGTTTAATACGCGCAACGCTAGCAAAGTGCATATTTGACATTTTCCTCTTTATCTGGCAAAGAGCCTCCCCACCCTCCCCTCCGCAAACATATGTTTACTGCTTCCATAATGTGCGCGTTTATAGCGCATCAAAGAGTAAATAAATAGAGACCCCGGCAAGGAGTTAAACAGGCGACATTTGCATTTGTGTTAAATGAATCTAGCGGCGCTTAGGGGAGTTTTTTTTTAAGCTTATTATTACAGCAGTGGATCATGGGAGGGGAATTCATCAGATAAGCCGCTTAGAGTGGCCTTTATTTTCCTCAACGCTCTGCAGCAATATTTGCTCAGTGCAACGGAGAAAGAGAGAGATTCTCCCGGGGTGTCCCGACAATCCTTCTGCGGACCAACTCCCTGCACAAATGTTGCAATTCAACACAGAGGGGGGAAAAAAAAAAAGCTGTGTTTCCAATTATTGGTTTCTTTGTTATCCAGGCTGGATTTTGGGGATTCTAAAGCAGCCCAACATCCTTCACGACGGTGCAATCGCTCTCCAGAATGCTTAAAGAAGCTCTCAAGTCAATTTGGAGGTTTGTTTCCCGATACATTGTTGAAGATAATTGACGAAAATGTGCAAACAGAGACAACTATTCAAGTGCAGCGATATTCCTGTTGGATAAGCCACTTTAGAGTGCCTCGTTGTCGGCTATCAGGGCATGCACGACATTAGGGATGTAACAATATCCAAATATAACGATATGATATCACGATACGATAATTATCACAATATTGTGGGGAGGTTGGCGATATTTAAAAGGCGGGATGTAAATTATGGCCCCTCGGACACATATGGGTTGCTTTAATCTGGCCCACACATTTATTGTATTAATTTGGCTTTTTTTTTTTCCCCTAAACCTATTTAACGGGAATTTATTTTTTAATTATTATTTTTTTCTTGAAAAAAAGGTAGAATTGACTTATTGTGTATATATATATATATATATATAAAAAAGTAATTATCCACATCCATCCATTTTCCTAACTGATTTTTCCTCATATATACATAATTTTTTTTTGTTTTCTATTTGATCAATTATAATTCAATTAAGAATGATGAATTCTCACTCAATAATTGTATTATTATTTTATTATTAAAATTAACATTTGGGCCTTGAGTGCAAAAATTTAGCCACCTCTGCTTTCTCTGGCCTTGAATCAAAATAATGATGTTGGATAATACTGCCTAAAAAAATGAAATGAAAGATGTTTGAATTCAAATATTGATGTGCTTTTCATGTACTTTTCTTTTTTTTTGTCAGTGGGAGTTCTTAACCGTGGTTTAAAGCACACCCGACGAGATGGAGACGACTCCTGGATTCGTATTCTTCTACCGACCACAATGGAGATGGTGAGTGAAGCATCCGCTCATATTGAAGACATTTGACTGATTGAAATGGCACTTGTCAATCAAACTGATGTCACGATAGGTTTTAAAGTTGTACACACTCGTTCCTGCACTTATCAAATGATTGCAAATGCTTGCTTGTCTTTTTATGCAACCGGCTCAAAGTCAGGCGGGATAGGCTCCACCTCAGCCGTCAATGAGGTGAAAGCGCTAAAGGAAATGGATGGATTGTGTTCCTAATGTTGTGGCCGCTGAGTGCACGTTAATGATGTCCTGTCCAAAGGTTAATAGGAGCCAAAGACCAAAAGAACTTGTTTTGCTTTCGGAAAGTTCCCGTTAAGGTTTAGAAGGTTTTGTGTGGTTTGAAACTCTCAGCCGCGGCTACGAAGACGTTTGCGCTGGCGGTTACGGAGAGTGGAAGCAAATGGTCTCCCGCCGCCAATCGTTTCCCAGAATACGCTTTAGCAAAGACCAACCGCAAAGCAGGCCGCAAAGAGTGCGCGCGCGCTTTCGCGGGTGGGAAGGCCTTGCTGGCCGAGATGTTTCGTCCTTTTGCCGGGATGGTGATAACCAGGTTACACGCGTAACAACTCGCCGTGGAGTTCCCACATTTTCAGCCGTTTGGTTTGAAGACCCACAGAAAATTGTCTTCAATGAACAATATAAGCACAGAAACAACCAAAAGAAAAAGGAGCTTCCCTTTTTTTCCAATTTATTAATCAGCAGTTTGTCTCGCAAAAAAATGCCGCTTTATGGATCAACAACAGAGAAAACATCCATCCATCCATTTTCTTGACCGCTTATTCCTCACAAGGGTCGCGGGGGGTGCTGGCGCCTATCTCAGCTGGCTCTGGGCGGTAGGCGGGATCCACCCTGGACTGGTTGCCAGCCAATCGCAGGGCACACAGAGACGAACAACCATCCACGCACACAAGCACACCAAGGGACAATTCGGAGCGCCCAATTAACCTGCCATGCATGTCTTTGGAATGTGGGAGGAGACCCACAAGGAAACCATCTTGAAAATCATTTCCCTTTCAAAAACATGATCAATTCCGCAACCCTGTGTGCTTTTTGACGTGAGGATTTCTAAACAGCAACATTAAAAAAAAAGTATGCTGTAACGTTGTGCTCGCGGAGCAGCACACATTTATTGCATCCCACCAGGGTGGGGAGAAACCCGGCGGGGAACATTATGGATTCATAGTCATCCGCCGCAGAATGTTCAGTATCATAAACAGTTGGAGGATGCCTTGTGGTTTACAGTTTGGAAAAAAAAAAATGTTTTGTTATGGCTCAAGCCTCGCTGTTATCAGATGTAAAGCAAGCCGCTGCCACACGTATTCAATATTCCTGATATGCAGCTGAATATGGTATATATATATATATATATATATATATATATATATATATATATATATGTGTGTGTGTATAAATTTCAAGTATCTCAAAGACTTATATGTCTATCTCGCAGCTATAGTAGCACATCTATGTCAAGTCACGGTACGATAATTATTATGATATTGTTGGGATGTTGGCGATACAAAAGAGGTCACAATATTGTAAAAAAAAATAAAAAATATGAGCTCATACTAGAAAAAACATGTGTGCATATAAACAACCTACAATCTCTAATAATAACACTTAATATTGCGTCACTTACTTGCTAATGCACGCACACATTGAGTTCCTCCACAAATTCACTCGCTTCACAAGCATAATACATTTATTCGTGTGGATTTTAAACATAGAAGGGACAAAACATATCTTGTGAAAATTAAACTGCACTAAAAAACTATCCACCAGAGGGTGCTAGAACTGCAGAAATGGAAACCAACCTGACTTTTTGAACAGATGCGCTGCTTTTAATATCGTGACATGACGAGACGACAATACATTGTGGCAGTTTCAATATCGCGATATCACAATATTGCCGTTATCGTTACATCCCTTCTCGTCACGTGCGATTATCCAACCGGTATGCCAAAGCTGAAGCTGGATATGAAGGATACAGAATCAAGTCTCAAAGACTTTTTCCATCGGGTTGGAATGAGAGGAGAATTTCTCCACGCGGCTTCCCCTGCTCGCCGGTAGGTGGAGCTTGTCTCCTTTGGCTGGAAAGGAGGAGGAGGAGGAGGGCGAGCTGGAGCTGGAGCTGGAGCTGGAGATGATTAAGGTGGCGAGAGAGGAGGCGATGGCGAGCGGCGGCGGGGGGTGGGGGCGGGTGAGCGAGCGAGAGCAAGCGTCAGCACTCCATGCGTTAAAAGGGGCAGATGGTAACGGCGGGTAACTGAGGAGCAGTCCAAAGATCAGCGCGGGGAGGAGAGCCGGACACTCAACAGCACACGCGGCCGGAGCGGAGCGGAGCGGAGCGTCTCGCGGGGGAAAGCTGGCCGGAGAACGCCACGGCACCAGCGGCACGCCGCTTCCTCCTTCTCCTTCTTCTTCTTCTGTGAGCCCACGCAAGGAGAGGAAAAAGTGCAGCAGCAGCAGGAGGAGAGTGAGCAGAGATTGCAGCAACATTTGGGAGAAACGCATGAAAGAAAGATGGGGCGCAAAGCCAGCGGGAAGAAGAGAAGGAGGCGCATTTAGGACAAGAGAGCAGTGAAATATTTCAAGGAGAAACTTGCAGAAGAAAGAGAATTCATCAGCGCAAGCGGCGGCAACAGGGGAGTAAACTCATCTTTTTTTTTTCTTTTTTTTTTTTTTGGGTGCTTGACGACACTCAAGTAGGACGAGGACGCCTTCCGCTCTCCAGCGCAAGTCCGGGAAAAGTCTGCGAGGAGCTTTCGATGGCGTGCTACTACATCGTGATCAGCTCCACCCACCTGCGTGACGGACAGCTCAGGAGCATCAAAGGGGTGTTCCGGGGACCAATCGGAGCCGGCGGACACAAAAACAACAAAACGGTAAGCTGATTTTTTTTTCTTTCCTTTCTCTTCTCAAACCTTCAAATATCAATGAAACCGAACCAGGGTTCCACATTAACAGGGGCCAATTGCCCGGGGCCCACTTTGTGGCTGTGTTGGGCCACCTGACACGGGCCAGTACAAATGTCAGAAATAGAACACAATCAGAATGTTCTTGTTTTTTTTGTTTTTTTTTGCATATCAGGTTCAAAACTTCATAAGAAATGTACAATTGGAATTGATATAAAGACCAAAAAAATGTCAAATGTTAAATATTCAGTTCGATTCTATACTGCAAAACATAATAAAATGCCAAAAAAGTAACTATACAGAAGTAATATATTGTGAAAGGCACATAAAACCATATAAAGATGCAAAATTTTCAACTAATTGAAAGTTGTGTGGTATTACATCATGAATGTTATTGATGCCGTGGCAAAATGTCGCACTCCGAAAACAAACACAAATGCCAGTAAATTAAACTTTCAACTTTATTCCGGACTCTTGGTCCAATGGAAACAAACATATAACGGAGACACAAACGATCAAAACTATAAAAAAAAATTGTACGTTTTAACCTAAAGATGCCTGAAAAGAATCGGTTATCGGCGTCCTCAACTGCTAATAATCAATATCGGCCCTGGAAAAAAAAAAACATATCGGTCTAGCATAAGTCATTAGCATAAGTCATTTTTCAAATTCAACAAACAGGAGTCCAGTTGGCCTAAATTAAGAAAAACCAAAAAAACCAAAAAAAAAAAAACGCTTATTGCTATTTTTTTTTCCCATTCGATATTTGTGACAGCAAGTAAAGAAAAAAAAACAGACTTAGGCACTAATAATCTAATGCATTAGGAAGAATCTTGATTAGTATGTTTACAAGTCGTTCTTTTAATATAGAAATGAAAAATAATCTAAGAAGTAACATCTTATTAAGCTTTTTATGGGGGAAAAAAATGCTTGAAGCAGGCAAAATGCTCTTAACACAAAAAGTGCTTGGTAAGAAGATGTTTTGCCTTGATTTACATGATTTCATCGTGCGTTTTTGCAGCGTGCAAAGTCAAGTGTGCACTTTTTTTTTTTTTTTAAATGCTACCTCAATAATTCACGGCGAGTAATTCAGCCGAGCCCCAAGCTCCGGTTTGTTGACGCGTATTCCCACGCGACGACCGCCCAGTCATTAATAGGTCCGCATCAGCATCACTTGGCCCCGCCCCCCTGCCCCCCAACTTGATTGTCAGCTCTTTAATCAAAGTGTTTGCACAGTTAATTAATTGCCACTTCCATTTGCTTAATTGACTGGAGGCGCAGGGAGGCAGATGGGATGGGACGGGACGGGGGCGGGCAGGCGGGGAGGCGGCGCTAAAGCTATCTAAGAGCTCCGCTGGCTCGCCGGCGGCGGTGCCGGCCACGCTCGGCTTCCTGGTCGCCGGCCCGGCCCGGCTCGGCCGCACGTCACCGAGCATCTGGCGCCGGGGGTTCGTTTGATGAAGCTGCCAAGCGTAATCATCGCAACTTTGGGGAAATTGAAATCCGAGATGGTCTGATTAAAAAGCGCCTCGCACGTTCACAAACCACAAACAGGTTTGGATTTTCTGAGCACCGGACGGCAAATAATGGTTGGACAATCTCATGTCAGTTGTTAAAAAAAAAAAGTCAAGAAGAGGTGGTGAACGTAACCGAGCTTTCGTGTTGCGTCTCAATTCTTTCATCTGCCTGAAGTTCTTTCTCAAATGCTTATTGGTTGTTTTTCCTCAGCCATGTGGTTCAAATGAGCTAATTTTATCCGCCATTTTTCAATTTAGTCTCAGTTTTAGTCCAATTTCAATCACGCTTATTAGTTTTTATTCAACCTCATCCCTTTTTTATTTAGTCCATTCTTAGTCGACTATAAATCTAGTATTTTAGTCTTTATTTTTCGTGCAAGAAAACATAGTTTTATTTGTCTAGATTTAGTCAACAAAAACTGTCAAAATTTTTGTCTCGTTTTAGCCAGGACAGTCATTTAACCCCTGTATTTGTCATGACTCGGGTCATGCAAGGGTTATGCTTAGTGTCATGACTAGGGTCATGCAAGGGTTATGACAAAATCACAAATTTTTTGTCTCGTTTTGGTTCCTGAGCTAAAATGTCCATATATTTTAGTCCATTTTTTATTACGTGATGGAGATTTTCGTCTCGTCTTCATTCGTCGACGAAAATGCATACTGATTTAGTCCTGGTTATTGTTTATTATTGAAGGGTTTTAGTCTTGTCTAGTTTTAGTTTGGTGGAAAATGTGAGTTGCCGAAATTATTTTTGTTTAGTTTTCATTGACGAAATTAACACTAGATGGCACCAGACTAATGTTTATTATTATTATTATTATTATTATTATTATTATTATTATTATTATCATCATGATTATTATGACTTATTTCTTGCACAGAGACTCCTTCAAATACTTCCCAGATGACGTAGACTTGAAACATTGAAAGTGAGATTGATGACTCACTGAAGCTAACGAGAACCTTCTTCCACTTCCGTCGTCCTATTCTGAATTTCTTTAAAGTTGCGCAACATGCACGATGTCCCGTCTACCCCATGAGGGCTCGTGCAGCTTTGATTTTTTTTTTTCCTTTGGCTTTTTGTAGCGTCACCATAGGCATCGTTGGCACTTGACATCAAAGCCCCTGCTGGAATTTCTCGTCATTATTCTTCCTTGTCACCAATCGATGTGTGTGTGTTGTGACCCTTTGACTGCTTTTTATTGTCTATGCTGGAAATCAAAGTTTGAGGATTGTTTCGGGAATTAGCAGTTTGTAAAGTACAAAAGTCTAATTTGTCGGTAAGTCTTTTTTTTTTTTCCCCCCAGAAATTAGTCATATTTTCCATTAAAAAAAAAAAAAAAAAAAAAAAAAAAAAAGATTTTTTGGAACAATCTGTGATTGACAGTCATTCAACATTAGTCTCAGATTCATGATGAATGCTGACTGTTTGACCCCAGAACAGATTATCTTCAGTCGTTAATCCCATGTGAAAAATTGTCTCCAAATCCGATTAAGATTACGGATTTCACTTAATTCACTTACTGCTAGGGAATGTAACGATTTCCAAACATCACGATATGATATTATCATGATTTGAAGGTCACGATACGATAATTATCACAATATTGTGGGGAGGTTTTTGATACAAAAAAGGTCACAATAATGTAAAAAAAAAAAAATAGCTCATACTAAAAAAAAAACAACAAAAAAAAACATATTGACGTATTGTGTGTCCCTTCATATGACCATTAACGTGGACTTTAAACATAGAAGGGCCAAAACATGCCTTGTGAAAATTAAACTGCACTTAAAAAAAAAATAGCCACCAGAGGGTGCTACAACTGCACAAATGGAAATCAACCTGACTTTTTGAACGTGTTGCTTTTAAATATCACAACGACAATATTGTGGTTGTTTTAATATCTCGATATCACGATATTGCGCTTATCGTTACATCCCTACTTACTGCAGCATATCACACTATGCAAACATGCCCCCTGGTGGTTGTGGGCTGCATTGACATCAATTCACAAATAGAGAAAATGATTGTTTTTCCCTCAAGAAAAAGTCCCTTCCTTGGTTAAAGTTGGATTTTCGGGTGAAACGGGTGTTTCGTTCACACGACTTCACTTTCATGAGCATGAGCATGTTAGTGAGGGGGCGTGGCTTGGGTCAGGCCACATTCGAATCTCGCTGACGGTTTTAAAACCGCAAACTCCCCTTTAATGCTCGAATCAAACATTAATCAATGAAAAACTTTCACACCAGTTCTTCATCAAAGGCATCCGAGTAATAACGCCAACAAGTTGGAGAAGAAAAGTGAAGCAATAATGAGCGAGCGTTCAAACGCCGTCCGTCCGTCACCTCTTCCTGGAATAGCGGCGCTTGATATATATATAAATAGATACACGCGCCGAAGAGTTAATTGGCGAATAAGCGCAACACGACGGCCGCCAGTCACCTTTTGGATCCTCGTGCGCACGACGACTAATTTTATCTCCGTCGGCGCGGGCGGCCTCTGATGAAACGGCGTGAAAGCGGCACGCCTCCAAATAAAGCCGCCGAGATCTGACATGTGTTTGCGCAGCACAAAAAAAGAAAGAAAAAAACGGCTTTTAAGTGGGAGCTGACTCCAGATCATCTGAAATATGCGTTCGGTCGGTGGTTCCCAACCGCTGTGCCGTAACACATGATTAGGTTGGATGATCCAATTTCACTTTGTTGGTCTGAAAATGATTCAATGGTTGCTAATCGGACCGCTTGATGATGAAGTGCTGCCTCCACCGGTGAAAATTTTATCAGCTCTTTGTAGTGTTTGCATGTGGAAGATTTCTGCTTACCGGTGTGTCATGAGACTTTTTTTTTTTTTTTGGCTTCATAAAAGTTTTGAAACGCGACATGAAAATCTGAAAATGCAGCTTTTGATTTTCACCATTTTCCTCTCCTGACCTCCATTAAGCCAGCAAAGTAATCAGCTCCCCCAATCCCGCTAATAAATGATCCTAATCCTCAAATGGACTTTGCCAAAAAACATAAAAAATTGTCGTCCAATTGGAGATGTTCCGATCTCCTTCCTGACGGCCACTCGACATTTTTTAAAGAGCCCAAAATGAGACGGAGGATGAGAGAGCGAGCGAGCGAGCGAGAGCGCGAGAGCACTTGACCTTGAGAGAGTCCTCTCACTAATATTCAGAGGATTACTGTAGTGACTGATTACACGTGGTCAGCAATGACAAAATCTGCGCATTCATCTCAAGTGGAGACTCCACACAGCTGTCGTTGATTTTTTTATTTATTTTTTCTCCATCAAAGCGACATTTAGTTATTTCGATTTGTTTAAGACATGTAAAGTGAATATTAGGAGTGTGACGATATCAATATCGCGATAAATCGTGATAATTTGTCTGCCGATAGGTTATCAGGTTACACTATCCGGGTCACGGCACCAGTGTAACCCGTGTGAGTTGACTTTCCTCTGCGTTGCGTTGTGTTGTCAACAAATGGAGTCGGATTCGGTCTCACTGAGCATTTATTTTCCACCGGCCTGTGTGCATGGAAACAAAAATGAGCACTCAGAACGGTGTACTGCGACGTCCTCGCAAGCTCTCCTAAAAGTCAAAAGCGAATCCCAGTCAAAGGCGCCAATCGTGAGCAACATTAGCTCCATTCATCGACGGATCACGGCTCAAAAGTGTCGCACAGCGAACACAACACCAGCGAGTAAGCGCGCAAAAACATCCTTAGCAACTGACCCAATAACATAATGTAACAAAATTAATATAACACCAAGTTTTTGGATTACATTTATCGTCACGACGAGCCACATCCGGAGCGAGAATGCCGAGGCTGGCGCACGTAAAGTGACGTCACCGGGCAACCGTTGGGGAATAGCTTTACGATTTTCAAGCCTCATTTGATATACTTGGCATTTTTTTGATCGGAGGAGTCAAAGCTACATGAAGTGGTCCTGCACGGGACAGGTGGCTTTCCGATTCGGATTCATTAGCATCCGCGTTAGCAGGCATGTCTGCTTTTGGAACGGATGCGGCCTGTGACTTGATTGTGTGATCTTAATGAACGTCTCATCATCGTCAGTGCAAGTGTTGATGAGTTTTCTCAGTTTGAAAAGCGCCCGCAGCCTCAACCTGACTCATCAGCCAAAAACTTTGAGCGGGAAAGACGCATCCAAATGGTGTGTGTGTGTGTGTGTGCGTGCGTGCGTGCGTGCGTGCGTGCGTGCAGCACGGGAATGTTTCACACCTTTTCCCAACATCGGACAGCCTGGCGGACACGTTACCGCGGCAACGTCCCTCCTGGCCAACTCAAATGATGCAGCACAAGTCAAAATCAGCTTCTTTTTTTTTTTAAACACAAAAATCTAGATTTTTACACCATTTTTTTCCCACCTTGCCAATAGAACAAGCAGTTGACAATTTTTTTTCCCTGATGCCAAATGGGCTTGGAAACTGTTTTTTACAGCAATTTTTTTTAAATTCTTTTTTAGCGCCTTTATTGCTGTAAATGAGTGTGTAGTTGATGCTGTAGATGTGCGCGTAGTAGGGATGTAACGATACCGGTGATATCGTGATATCGCGATATTAAAACTGCCACGATATATCGTCGTCGTCATGTCACGCTATTAAAAGCAGCACATCTGCTCAAAAAGACGGGTTGATTTCCATTTGTGCATTCTAGCACCCTCTGGTGGCTAGGTTTAGTGCAGTTTAATTTTTACAAGGCATGTTTTGGCCCTTCTATGTTTCAAATCCACACTAATAAATGTAATATGCAAGTCAATATGTGGAGGAACTCAACGTGTGTTTGTATTAGCAAGTAAGTGGCTCAATATTAAATGTTATTAGAGATTGTAGCTTGTTTATATGCATTGTTTTTATTTTTCAAAAGCCCAATATTATTATTATAATTATTATTATTAATAGTATTGCTCTTTTTTTTCCTTTTAAATATTGTGACCTTTTTTGTATTGCCAACATTTGTATCGTGACCTTCGTATCATGTTGGGGTGCACCAATCGATCGGCCGGCCGATTTCCTTCATTTTGGGGGATCGGTGATCGGCCGATCTCTTAAAAATAAACCGATCTTTTGCACTGACCTCATCTCTCTCCTCAGAGATCTTCTGCTGAGATGATTCATAGGCTTTTATTTTTATTTGAGAGAAACACTTTTACTTTCTCCAATCAAACAAGATTGGAACACTGAAGGTGGCTGCTTATTATCAAAAAAAAATAAAATAAAGAAAGAAATCGGTATTGGCAAAAATCGAGATCGGCACCTTTTGAACTCACCCAAACAAGCTCCATATGCGATTCGGGTTCATTCTTTTCGAGCGCATGTTTTTTTTTTTTTGTTGTTGTTTTTTTTTTGTATGTGCGTGCGACATGATGATGATGATGCGTGTGGCGAGAACTCTTCGGATGTGCGAAACATCAGCCATGACTGAGGAGCCATCTGTGTCCCTGACACAGCGCGAGCGTTTGGCTGAACCATCCGTCGTATTTATCAAGTTGCGATATGGAACACGAAGAGTTTTTCCGACGCGGGCCCGTCAGGAGGGAAGCGCGCGAGACGTGTTATGATGCGCGTCAACACGTTACCGCTTCCTTTTCACTCATCCGCTTTTTCGGAAGTTTCCACGGTAACGGCAGCTCGCTATCGGTCTTGGCCCAAAACCGGCAAACGGGCCGAAGCTGCCTGAGAGCTTTTCGAGCAGACCTCACACAAATTCAAAGTGTCGTTCGGCTTTATTAAGGCCATAAGTCGTCTTGATCTTGGGAGTGTAAATCGGTTGTTCGTTCAGGAGTTTCAAATTTGCACTGTCAAAAAGATGCAAAATCCGACATCGCAATTTGTCTCAGGTTTGTTGAATCCATGCTGCAATTTTTTCCCATTTGGCAGCCGCGTTCCCGTTTAGTCGATCAGCTTCCACATCTGTGTTTGCGTGTGCAATCAATTTTGCAGCCGTTTTTGCATCAGGCCCAAAAAGTCTTTTTGAATCGAATGCTATCACTGTTGCTGTCTCACAGTCTCGCTTGTAAAGCAAAAAAAAAAAAAAAAAAAAGCTGGAGCGAGTATATTGCCTGCGTGGGCATTTTAGCACTTGAGTGGAGGTGCCAAAATGAAGAAGCTCAGCAGTCGCCAGCTCAACGACACGTACGACCTGTTTTGTTTACAAGGAATTCTTCCTGGATTTGTTGCAGTAGCGTGACTGCATCAAGTTGAGACTTGTACATGGTGGTTGTGCTGAAATACAAATTCTATAGATTTGGAGTTTTTTTTTTTTTTTTTTTTTCCCTTGCCATTTTGTGGTTTGATCAGGGGATGTCGTTACTATTTGTCAACTGTGGGCATGTGAAGCCCTTTGAGACTTTTGTGTGATTAACTCATTCACTCGCCGCCATTTTCACATTTCGCAATCCCGTTCGCTCCCGGCTGTTTTACTGGATTTTGACTGATTTTGCAAGGCCCACAGAATATTGTGTTCTATTGCTATAAAAGCATGAAACCTATCAAAAGAAAGATTAAAATCTCTTCCTTCTTCAGGAATTTTTTTTTATCGGTTTCTGTTCTGCAGCAATTAGCATTAGAAGAGAGCTACGTTTCATTAGTTTTCACAAATCTATTTAAAATTGTAAGTCATTTAGCTTTTTTCTAGATGGCCCTGGTTGATCTGCTTTGCTCTGCTGCCACCTGCTGGCCGTTTGCGTAATAACTACCATTTCTGCAACCGTTCTTTGCAGTTGAGAGGCTGCATCAAAGCCTTCTGTATGCTCTAGCATAAAAAAAAACAAAAACAAAAAACAAAACGTATAAATACGTCTTTGGGACACTTACAACATAAAAAACGTATTTACATGTTATTGGGAGCAAATGAGTGAATTGATTTGAAAATGTCTTCTATTTCTGAAGGGCAGTGAAGGAGACCCAATAGAGCGGATGATGTCGTTTTCAAGCAGGATTCCAAACAACTTTTTTGTAGAATTATTCCACTGCAGACCAACGATTATTTGCATCTATTTTCTACCCTGCTTCACTCCAAATTGCCACCAAGAAGAAGCCGTGCAAACGTTACCTGGCTGTCCCAATGACAAGCACGCAACTGGGACAGATTCCAGCTCAGGCCTTGCTTGGCCTGAAAGGAGAAAAAATCATGCACACCGCAAAATCATCACTTCATCTTTTCCAACCCTCCCATAATCAGGCCTTGGTTGTAAGAATGGGGAAAAAAAAATGCTCCAATTAGGCCCGATTATCGTTGTGTGTGTTTCGCCGCTTAAAAGTGAGCCGCCAATCTATTGTCTGCCTGCAATTGTACGACTTATTATGCCGTTTGTTTGCACTCGTTAAATATGCATGACAACTTCAAATGAAGCCTAAATGTAAGATATTGCACTCGCGCCAATACAATTAGAGGCGGAGACGCATTTGCCGTCAGCGGGCAAGCGTCGCAAAGCTGACGCTCGTTAACTTACAATGCGGGCGGATTTAATTATCTCGCAATCAAACGGCCGTTTTCTTGCTGTCTCGCTGCGGGGAGTCGCCGGGAAGATGGCGCGGCACGTGCCAAACGCACAAAACGACGCTCGCTAAGATGGCTTGCCGGGGTGGCAAAAATATGGCTGGCGGGCCTCAAATAGACCCCGCCACTCTTCAGTCCGGCCCAGACGCCTTTTACACGATCAACAATTCTGCAATACAGAAATTAGTGATTAATGATTAGTTCAGATTAATGGTTAGTTCAATTGTATTAATTCATTTATGTTTTAAAGTTATTCCTCATTACAATAATTTAATACATACATTGTAAAAAAAAAAAAAAGTGATATAATTTATGATTCCATTATTATTACATTATTGTATATTTAAAAAACAAAACAAATTAGCCTTAATTAATTTTACATATGCACGTAACATATTTGATTTATTTTAGTAAACAATTGGAGAATTAGAACAAATTGAAATTAAAAGAATTTGCTCATGAATTATTTTATTAAGATAAAATATTTTACATATATATTTTATGAAACAATTGGTGATTTAGTTATTGTTTGTAGTGTGTGATTTGTTTTTGTTTTTAAAACAATACATTTAACATTTAACATGATTTATTGTCAAAAATGGGAATTGATCATTTTAGCATTCAAATAAATCATTTTACATGTCCATATTTGACTCATTGATGAGTGAATTAATTAAGATTAAATTGTAAATTAATTGTACATTGTTTTATTGAGATAAAAACTTGGCATCTACAGTTAATTAGTTTATTTGATTAAATCATTGATGATTAATTATCGGTGTGTTTATTTTGACTAAAAAAATGTATTATCAAAAATATTTTTATATATACATGTAACATTTTTGATGTGGTTTATTAAATAAGTGGTTAATTAATTAGCATCAATTATAAGATAATAAACATGAGCATGAGTTATTGTATAATTAAAAGTAACTATTTTAGATATTTTGAGTAAACATTTTAAAAATACATATTTTTTCTACAAAATGCGGTGGTCTGGGTTTTACTTTGTCGCTTTTCCTCCTCCAATTCAACGTAACGTGCTTGTGAATTGTGAATGAGAAAATGTTTGCCCTGCAAACCAGCCCCAGGTCATATTTTTGCATTATAATTCACCTTCCAAATCCCACCTACAAACTCCTCCATGGCCCTTTAAGAAGAACAAACACCCCCCCGCCCCTCCCCTTCCCAATCCCCCCAGAGGATGATTTTCTTTCCCTCCTAAGATGTTCGTAATGAGTTGTGGAGTGCCGCATGCTAAAGTATATATTTATGTAGCTACTCCATCGCCATGGCAACCGGGGCTAGCGAGCTGACGGAGTTGAGGGGGCGTCATCGCGACTCGGGTGAACCCTGCCAACGAGGTGGGCGGCATGAGGGGTTGGGGGGGGCAGAGGGGAGATGGATGGTCGCCAAGCGGGATGGCGACGAAGGAAATGGAAGCAGATGGCCGAGATGCAGCGTGAGGAAGTTTACCCACGCTAACGCTTGTTAGCCCGCTGCCTCGCTGCAACCTTTTTTCCTTTTTTTTTTGCTTTTTTTTTTTGTCCATTGTATCCGCGATTCCCAACTGATGCGCTGTGGAAAATGAGTCAGTTGCACTTAATTGGGCCAGAAATGATCATTTATTTAGTAGAAATACGTTCAACTGGAGACCCCGTATACATTTTTATTTTGCTATTAAAATCTCCATGTCTTTTTTTTGTTGTTTTATAGTTTGTCACAAAAGTAAACAAACAATAAGCAGTAGACACTGTTCTACTCTACGTTTTTGTTGCTCATTTTCTCGATATTTTGGTGGAAAACCGGCCAAACCAACTGATTTTCTAATGCAAATTAGTAAATAATAATAAAAAAAATATGGAAACGAATGTTTTCTTTCTGGTGAAAGAGGAGAAACTACTCTTCCTTTAGGTAGTAGGTTCAAGGGCTTATATTGTTACCAGAACGCAATATTCTGTTGGTCTTGGAAGCTGAGTCATAATGCTGTGAAAGGGTTGGCAATATTTGGGAAGGACAGATTTGTATTGATCCATATTTGGATCAGAATCACGTTTTTTTGTCGTTGCACATCACGCGTAGAGAGCAACAAAATTCACTTAAAGGGATGCTTGACACATTGAACAATTTTCAGCAGTGAAAAGTTTATATTTTGTCCAGAATCAATTTGATAACTTCATTATTTTTCATGTACAATGAATACCTTTTGAAAAGGTAATTTTTCGACTTGCTGTCGACTGATGATGACATCACCTGTGCTGAGGAAGTAGGTAACGGCCAATCACAGAAGCCTGTTTTCTGGGTTTGCTCAGTAAACTGAGCCGTGATTGGTCAGCACAGGTGATGTCATCATCAGTTGACATCAAGTGGAAAAATTACTTTTTAAAAAGGTATTCATTGTACATGAAAAAACATGAAAGTTAACACATTATTTATAGACAAAATATTCACTTTTAACGACTGAAAATGTCTCAATTGTAAAATTAAAATTAATAATAAAATAAAATAAAATAATAAATAAAAATAAAATAAAATTGTCGTTTTAATGTTGAAACTTTGCTTAAAGTTACAGTAACACTTTTTGAGCCTGCTACACTTTAGAATGTTAATGTTGCTCATTATGGTGGTGTTTGGAGAGCTTTTTTTTTTTTAAATAGAGGTGCTGCAAGTTTTTTATTTTTTTTTCACCTGCTGGACATGATGTCGAAGTAAAGTCTTGTTTTGGTGTTATTTTGCCTTTTCCTCTCATCCGTCTCCCCTGTGTGGGACTTGTACTACTTTGCCTTTTGTGGCGGCGGTTTCATTTGATTTCCGTCGGCGTTTCTCGCTTTTTTTGCAATCACCGCGGCCGGCCCGCCTTTTCTTCTCCATCGCCTCGTCTTCTCCTTCAATCGCCTTCTCATTCTTCTCCCCTTTTCATTGCGTCCGTGCTCTTCTTACCGCCTCCCCATCTTGTCGCCCCCCCACCCACCATCATCCCCTCTTCAGTCTCACTTTAGTGAGCAGTAAAAACAAGCGTCAAATAATAATCATAAAAACAACAACTGTCCGGCCATTATAAAGCCATCTCCATCTGGATGGCACGTCGCGCACACGCGCACACGCGCACGCGCACGCGGCAGCAGCCAGCGAGTTGAAGAGGAAGTGAAACAGAAGGCCAACGACGCGCGCTCCACTGGAGGCGAGCGCGGCCTGTCGGCTCTCGTCATTGTGCCAAGATCACGTCCTCTCTCGCTCCCTCGCTCGCTCGCCCGCCCGCACGCCGAAAGACGATACGCGCGTCCTCAAAGGCCGCCGATACAAGTGCACAAGCCGCACTCGGCGCCGATATCGGATTTGGTTCCATGTTCATTTGATGGGACATTGTCGTATGACGGTCGCTCCATTTGCATGGAAATCACCAAAAGGAAACTGAACTAAGTCAATCTGACATTCGATTTACAATCATTTTTTTGATTGAAAAGGATTCGATTGATTGGTTGATTTCTGCGTCAATCTAAATATGTGTAAAGAATCGTGGTCTGCCTCAGTCTGCTTTGCAAGTACGCTTTGGTGTACGATTATAGTCTGAGAAGAAAAAAGAATGCGGTTTTATTCTTATATCCATAAAAATAATCACAGCATTAGTTGTTTTTGTTATAAAAATGTAATATAATTATTTTATGGTGATGCACTAGTTTTTATGTATTTTTATGTACTATTCTTTTACTTTTTCCTCTTTTTTTTTTTTTAATCCTCTCCTCACATTGGGCACCTTCCTGCCGATGGGACAAGGGATGCAAATTAGTCAAACATCTATAATCCCATACATATTTACATTTGTAAATGTTCATGAATATGTTCTGTCCCATTTAAAAAATAAAAATAAACAAACAAAAAAATATATAGTTTTAACAACAATAAATAACTGAAAATACATTTGAAAAAAAAAAAGTTGCTGCCTTTTAAAACAAATACAGCAGATTAGACATACGTCTTAAAATAGGACCTGGGCAAAAAAAATAATAATCTTTTTCTTTCATCTTTCAATGTCTTTCCATTTCAATCATACTTCGAGGTCAAATGTCTTTAAAATTGGCGATTAGTGCAGTTTAGCGCTCCACGTGGAGGCACTTTGCAGCCAAATACTGAGATGCGTTTCTTGGGAGTAGCAAGATGGCGGCTTCAAACGTCTCGGCCTATAAACAAATATGAGCGGCAATTATGCATGAATAATAAATTGTGTGGACTGGATACATCCGATTTTTATCGGGAAAAGAAGACGAGCACCAGCAATGCACGACATGGCGGGCGCGACATGGCGACACGTTGCCCTTCTGCCGTCCTTGCCGATGTCTCGGTGACAGGTTGCTGCGCTCAAATTGTCACGGGATGTTTGTTTTCAACGAGCCACGCATTAAGACACGTTAGCGGGCAACAGCTGGTGACTAAACGGCCAAAACATTCACGGCCATGACGACACGGTGGATGTTGTTTTTTTTTTGTTTTTGTTTTCCTCTACTTGTCAACAAGCCTCTCGAGGCTTCTTTGTGACTTCACAAGCGATTTATGAGAAACGTTGTGTCACTATTGGACAAAAGCAATCATGGCGCTCCACATGTGTTGTTGGTCACCTGTGCTTTTTTTTTTTTTTTTTTTTTCCCCGTCATTTATTTAATCCTCCTGAAAGGGAAAACAAGGTTTTGATTGAAGCCGCAACAGCTGAAGTGAGCACATGCTCATATTTGGCAGCGGGTCAATACAACGATGTTGATGATGATGATGATGATCACATTTGGCATTTACTCATATTTCAAAAACGATGCTCGTTTTCATTCACGTCAACGTGCAAGTGCTCATCAAATTATGAAAGAATTAATGATGAAAGGTCACAAATTGTTGTTCCAAGTTGCATCCTCATCCACAACATATAAAACAAATTAACAGTTGAGGACGCGACACCGAAAGTTGGATTGGATGCATTTTATTAAAAGCTGGACGAGATCTGGATTCTGTGCAGTTTAAATTATTTTTATAAAGCATTTCCATATAACAAGAGTGACATTTTTTTTTATATATAATACATTTGCTTTCAAAATATTTTTGAGAGAACTATTACAAGAAAAATGTATTTATTTTTCAAGAAAAAGGTCAGATTACGGGACGTGATTGAAGTTCTACTTAAATTTAACAAAAAATAAATCAAATTTTCAAAGTTTTCAAAATTTTCAGTGTCTTGTAATAAGCATATAGTTTTAAGAGATTGTAATTTGACAAAAAAAATAAATCAAAATAAATTTCAGTTAAAAATTGTTTCTTTAGAAAGTTGAAATCTTATGAGATAGTCTAGTATTTTATTACTATAAAAAAACAAACATGTAATAAGATGAGATTAAATCTGAAATGTATCTAAATGGTAAACATAAGAAATCTATTATTTTTTTTCTGAATATTTGTTGTAATCTTTTGATAATGTATATTTTTTTTCTGGAAGAAAAGTTGAGATTTATGGAGGACCAAAACGGGCAAAATTTAAAATAAATGACTAAATAAATACATAAATGACGAAAAGTGAAAATAAAAATGGATATATATAAAAAAAAAAAAAAATTAAAAAATTAAATACAAATGTATTATTTCTACTTTCACTTTTAGTCATTTATGTATTTATTTAGTCATCTATATTTGTTTATTTATTTAGTCATTTATTTATTTAGGAATTTATTTGTTTTGAATTTTGTCACTTTTGATTTGGTCCTCCATTGAGATTGATGTCAAAAATTAAAGATGGATCAACTTTTTCAGAAAAAAAAGTCATTATCTTTAGTTAGTTTTTTTTTTTTCCCATTCGTTTGTTAATGTTTCCATATTGATGGTGTCGGTGCTGAGTCCTCGTACCTTAAAGTGGTCAATTTTCAGGAAGCCCCCAACTGGCACGTTTGTTCAATATGACATCATCAAGTCTTTGTTTTGTTTGTTTTGCGACTAAACGCATGAATGAATGCGAGTGTGTGCGCGTGCACGTGCGTGTGTGTTATCTTTGTGTAATCTCGGCCTTGGCGCTGTCCAAGGAAATTGCAGATAAAAGACGTAGACGACAAACTGGAAGTGGTGTCTGCGGGCACCAAAAGGTCGCCGAGGTTATCTTAGCTGGCGTTAAACACACACACACACACACGCAGGGCGGTGTTTGCGTGGCGTGTGGCGTCAGCGCTTCTAATGACAGCCGAGCGGCAGATAGTATTGATCGCGCCCGACCCTCTCTGACCGTCAATACCGATGATCACATCCAGATAAGCTTACGCGCAAATCAATAACACTCTCTTTTGTCTCCTGCTGATTGCGCGCGTGTGCGCTGACGTAACCTGTCTCGAACGCATCGTGTGTGCGTTTGCGTGTCCGTGCTTGACTTTACGCAAACCTGACACGTTGGGTGTGTGCGTGTGCGTGTGCGCACCTTCGCTTGACTTTACGCTAACGTGACATGTCGGACTGACCTCAGGTACATGTTAATGTTTGGATGTGATACCACTTTTTTTTTTTTTTTTTCCTCTCCTCTCTCCGATGTGCGTGCGTGTGCGCACGTTTGACTCGTATGCGAGCCGACGTGTGTGTACCTGGTGGGATGTGTGTGCGTGTCACGGGGCGCTTTGGGGCACCTTAAGGTCGGTGAAGGTGAGCTGTAATGGAACTCGGACCAGATCCAATCGGGGGACCACTTGTGGTAAAATGAATTGGCCTCACACAAGGAAGACGAACGAGTGTGTGCGTGCGAACGTGTGTAAATGTGTGTGCGTGTGTGAAGGCCACGGAAAAAAGTGTGTGAAAAAAGTAATCCAATTGTGACAAGTTCACGCAGACAAAAGGGCACGTTTGTTTAAGAGGCGGGAAAACAAAACAAAACTGTGTGTGATGAAGTCAAACTTTTCACAATTCATATCTGCTGCATATTATTATGATATATATTCAGCATTCGATCGACCTTCTTGACATGAGGTGAGTTGACGCGTTTATCTGATCGGTCTTGCAAAGACACGCTTGAAACAGAAAAAAAATAAATCCTTCTTGTGACTATGAAGTCTTTTGTTCATTACCCGACTCTAAAAATACTCATCACATATTTAGATACATGCAAAATTCCCAAAAATCAAAACATTAGAGAATATTTCATCAATATTCAAAGAATATAAAAAAAAAAAAAAAAAATTGAGGTTGTAATCCAGTTGTGTTGTTCTAGCACCCTCTGGTGGTTATCTTATTAGTGCAGTTTAATTTTCATTAGGATTGTTTTGGCCATTGCAGCAGTTATAACTAGTGTTGTTCCGATACCGTTTTTTGGCCCCCGATACCGATTCCGATAACCAGCTTTGCAGTTGTGTTTGGATGTGATTCCACTTTTT
Organism: Festucalex cinctus; assembly: GCF_051991245.1. Taxonomy (NCBI): domain Eukaryota; kingdom Metazoa; phylum Chordata; class Actinopteri; order Syngnathiformes; family Syngnathidae; genus Festucalex; species Festucalex cinctus. The sequence goes on along the minus strand of NC_135424.1, from coordinate 1,217,593 downwards.
TTTTTTCCTCTCTCTGACGTGCATGCGTGCGTGTGCGCACGTTTGACTTGTATATGAGCCGACTAAACTAAAAAAAAAAAAAGATTTTCCCACAAATTTCATCCAATTTGCGAACGTTCCGACGACCTTCTTCTGTTTTCCTCCTCCAGCCGAGACGCATCAACTTCGTCACGAGACAAGTCTTCCGTTGTAACTTTAATTATGTCTCACTCACGCGCACGCGCGCGCTGACGTCAAGTGTCAAATTTACATGGAAAGTGCAAATGAACGTTAGTCGTCCTCCGCACGTATTCTTTTTTCTTTTTTTTGTTAACTGTGGAGAGAACATCCACATCTCCATCAACCTACACCTGCTGCCCTTCTTCTTTTTTTTTTCTTTCTCTCGCGCTATTTATCGCTACACAAACACAAAGCGTTTGTGTGAGGACTCAAGTACGTGTGTTTCTATTTCAAGAACATTCAACATCTTGGAATGTTTTTTGTTGTTGTTTTTTAGTGGCAACATCAGGACTGAACGATTGTTCTTGTTTGTTCGTACACTTTGCTACTCGTGTGTGCGTGTGAATGCAAGTGTTTTGTGTTTATAGTTTTTTTTTTTTTTTTTGAATGTTTTGTGCTTTGCTTGCAATTGTGTTTAGCGTGCGCGCGTGTGCGTGCGTGTGGCGAGATAACATTGTTGTCAGAGAAATCTATCAGCTCCAACAGGATTGCTTTTCGCCCGCTTTGCTTGCTCCCGTGTTTCATTCTTGTTTTCTGCTCCTCAACCTTGAACCCCCCCACACCTGACTACCTGACCCCGCCCCCCCACCTGCCTCCTTCCCATCACTCTCTTAAAGCAACACCAGTTGCACTTCATAACAGCTACTATGTGTGTGCGTGGATGTGTGCGTAGTGTACATCTCCTCTCAATGAAGCCCCCTGCCCCCCGCCCCCCTGTCGGGAGTGAAATAGATAGGAAGAAGGCAGCGGGACGGGAGCACAGAAGCATGCGGAGAAGTCGGAGACGGATGCCAAGTGTGGAAGGAAGGATGAGGGGGAGACGGAGGAGAAGTGAGCAATTTTGGGGGGGGGGGGATTAAGTACTAAGATGTACGAGGAGGACGGGCAGGCGGGCCAGTGGGGCAGAAATTAAGTTCCGGGGCGAGCGGGCAACGAGAGACGTGAAGGATGGAGGTCAGCTTACTATATTCTGATGCTAATTGCTGCAAAACGGAAACGGATACAAATATACTTTTTTTTCTGATGAAAGAGGAGACTTTAATCTTTCTTTTGGTAGATTCCATCTTTTTATAGCAATAAACACAATATTCTGTGGACTTTGGAAAATCAGTCGAAAATCCAGGAAAACAGCCGGGAGTGAAGGCGGTTGCTTCAGTCAATTAGCTAATATCTTAACACATATTATCTTAGAATAGCCTAATTTAACATGCAACCAGAAATATAAAAACTCATCTGACACAATTCATCCAAAACTTTTTTTTTTTTTTCGTTTTTACGCTTGGCATTATTTTTTCCCTTACGTGATTTTCTGTTTTGTGAACGTGCATTTTCATTTTCAGTGACTTTTAGCACTTATTGTAGACTCGTTTGTGATGTTTTTTCAACCTTAGTGTTTTTTTTTGTTTCAATTCATTTGTAATCTCTTCTTTCACATGGCGGTTTGTTCAAGTAGATGCCTCCCACATCTGCAGTTGAGTAAATACACACCGGCGGCCATCATTTTTCATTATCCTAATTTCATTATCTTGTGCACGTGCATTTGCACTTGACTTTTTTTTTTTTTTTTTTTTAATGAAGACTGTGATGATTCTCAAGTCAGTTTGCGTGTTTTGTTTATCAGGTCGGCCTAATGACTGCATAGTAATCGAGTTTGGCCTCCACCAACCAGCGCATGCTAATGATGTTTACTACATGAGAAAAAAAAAAATAAATCAGGTCAATAAAGCCCAAAACGCTCGCCACTGGATTTACCTTCTTCAAGCAGCAAACAAACACTTTTTTTGTGTGTGTGTTGTTTGACCTGCATTATGAGACGTGCTGTCGTCTTTTCCTAGACAGGAAACGAGATGTAACGATATCCAAACATCACGATACGATGTTGTCACGATATGACGGTCACAATATGATAATTATCACGATATTGTGGGCGGGTTGGTCAAATTTAAAAAAGGTCACAATATTGTAAAAAAAAAAGTAGCTCATACTAAAAAAACAAAAAAAAACAAAAAACATTATATTGTGTTACATAGAAGGGCCAAAACATGCCTTGTGAAAATTAAACTGCACTAAAAAACTAGCCATCAGAGGGTGCACAATTGGAAATCAACCTGACTTTTTTTTTTTTTGTTAATAGATGTGCTTCTTTTAATATCATGACATGACGACAACAATATATTGTGGCAGTTTTAATATCGCGATATCGCCATTATCGTTACGTCCCTACAGGGAACTGTGTGCTTGGCATAAAATATACATATACAAATATTTTTACGTTTACAGTTTGAACTGTAATCTTTCAGGGTTCGAAGAAGCAAGAAAATGTGAATTGTGGTCGAAAATGCAAAATGCCTTCTGGCTAATGACGTCGTTTTTTGTGTGTTTGTTTTGAATCCATCCTGTTGACATGTGTCATGTGACCACGTCAGCCGGGACAGACTCGAGATCACGCGCAACTCTCGAAACAAGATATGATGTCCTTCCCCTTTCCTTGTTTATCGTCATGGGCGACCGGTCGATTTGTTTTTGTTTGTTTTTGTCTGCAAATGTGACATGACGCCGGCTGCTTATATGCCATCAAAAGCTGTTTTGTATACGGCACACACGGTGTGTATTTATAGCAAGGCAACATGTGTTATTTATAACTGGTAAATGCGAACCGCCGCCGAGGCCGAGGTTGGACCCACTGCAGGCGTTCAGTTTCTCTGTTAAATAATCCAGTTCTTTCCTTGTCCCCGTTTGCGTTTTATTTGCTTCGACGGGTGCGAGTCGCTAACGACTGACAGCAATATGAGCTTCATAACTGTCAATGTGCCACAAACTATGATACATAAATGTCATATCAGGCTCATCTTATTGACCCTTAAACATAAATCGCTGAGAGAGGATTTGGTTGTGAAATAAATGCAACAAAAGTACACTGAGCACCATCTAGAGAATAAATAAAAAATATCTGCCCATTCACAGTGACATCAATTTGAGCGTCAATACTAGGGATGAACGATAATGCTATTTCCAATCGATACCGATAAACTAATCATTTGGAATGTGCCGAGGTGGATAACCGGAAAGTAAGCCGATAATTGTTTATTATCTGCTTTGTCTGTATGAAATCAATTTGGTAGATAATTGCCGATAATTTTTGGCGGATTTCTTTATTATCTGGTTTATCTCTTTGACATAAAATTGGTCGATAATTGCTGATAATTATCAGTGGACTTCTTTATTATCTGGTTTATCTGTATGACATAAAATTGGTCAATAATTGCTGATTAATTATCGGCCACTTATATTATCGTTACATCCCTAGTCAATACTAGGGATGTAACGATAATCACAATATCGTGATTTTTTTAGTAATATGGTGATGTTTGGATATCGTTACATCTCGAGTCAATTTGAGACAAAAACGTGCGAGAAAAGCAAAAATACGTTCAAAGTATGAACTTACTACGTTGTGACATCACTTCCTGTTTATCTTCTGTAACCGGCCTTGACGCTTGCTGAGCTGAACTTGTTTTATGTGTGACTTTTTTTTTTTCACTCATCGCAAGTACGACCTCCGGGTCGTTGGAGCACTTCCTGGTGGTCCGGGGGTCTATTTTGCAGATTGATGGAGTGAGAGGCAATAAAAAGAGGAAAGCGAAAAGAAAAAGAAAAGACGTTGCGAAAGAGTGAAGAGAGATTTAACTGGAAGAGAGAGGACGGAAGAAGTGAAAAATCTCTGAGCCATAATCTTCGCTCAGCCTGGAGAGGCTTTGCCAAGATGACCACACGCACGCACGCACGCACACGCACACGCACATCTGCGTGGGCCACGTTTAAGACAGAGCGAAAATCAATGTGAGCGCTGCCACTATGCATGATAATGAGGAAGGCGTCCTGCGCGAGTGTGTATTCTCAGTGTTTGTGTTTGCGTGTGTGAGGTCAAATCCCAGTTAAGTCCATTAATGTGTGTCTGACTGTGATCGCCAGTTGACGCTTGATTGTCATATCCGCACTTACGCTGGACCCCAGCGTGTGTTTGCGTGCGTAAGGATCAAGTCGGCCTCCGGAATTCCACCAGGAAGTCTTCAGGCTTGGACAAAAAAGTAATTCCGTAAAAATGTGACCACACACACGCACTGTTTTTGTCTTTGCTACGTTGTGGGGGCCTTACGCGCGTGTTTTTCCAGGTTTAACCACCATTGTGGGGACCGACTTGCGATTGTGGCGACATTTTGGCGGTCGGGATGTAACGATATCCAAACATGATACGATATTATCACGATATGACGGTCACGATACAATAATTATCACGATATTGTGGGGGCGTTGGCGATACAAAAAAAGTCACAATATGGTCAGAAAAAAATAAATACATAAAAATGAGCTCATGAAAAAAAACAATATTGTGCTTATAAACCGACAATCTCTCATGACACTTGATATTAAGGCAAATTACTTGCTAATGCACGAACACGTCGAGTTCCTCAACATATGCTAAATTTGAACATTTGCGTGGATTTGAAACATAGAAGGGCCAAAACATGCCGTGTGAAAATTAAACAGTTTTACAAACTGGACTAAAACTGAGACGAAGAAAAAAAAAAAAGCCGGATAAAATGAACACGAGCTGCAAAATGATGAGCAATTGCAAATAATCGAACTACAGTGGTAGAAAGATGACAATGAAACGACGATGAGAAAATAATATTCAAAAAATACAAACGTGGTGAAACCATAAGAGAGAAAAACAAAACGAAAGAGACAAAATGTTGGCAAGGAAACAAAAGCGAAGAAACCGAATGTGGTTGAAGGCAAGCAAAAGTTTTTTCAGCGATGTGCGTGCGTGTATATTTGAAATGTGTTGTATTGCAGTAATCCTCCATTTTGTCTCCATCTGGCTGCACGCACACACAACACATGTTGGCACGAGAGGAGGCGTGCGGATGACGTGTGACCGACAGCTGTCAATCATTCACGGTCATGCAATTTCATTCATTTATTGACAGATTGGTCACGGCGGGACGAGTGCAATATAACATTTAGGACAATGTGTGTGCGTGAGTTTGTGTGTGTCACATTGATTCAAAAGGGACCAGACTGCGTGTGTGCGTTTGTGTGTGTGTGCGTGCGTCGCAACACTTGCAGTCCACTCGGGATTCTGATGCAATATTCATGTCAATATGGCCACCGTCTCGTCTTCGTCTTTTTTTGTGGTGGAAAGGCTCATGAAAAGGCTGCAACCGCCACAAAAAAATAATAATAAAGTTGACCAAATAAATGGTAAAAAAAAAAAAAAAAAACTCTTGAAGTTTACAACGTATGCAAGAGATGAAAAATTTTTGCGTGCCAGCTGACGTTAGCTAGCAAGAAGATTTGAAAACGTCTCGCTAAGACAGTCGACACGTTTTGGAGTACCACCTTAAAAAAAAAAGTTGGCATGTGTTACCTTAAATGGCGATTTTAAAGGGACAATAAAATGCTGCAGATGATTTTATCAAGTGGCTTCAACAGCAGCTGCGTGTTAGTTGATTTAAATAAACAAAAGACGTCCATTTTTTTGTACACTGACTGACACGACGTCAAAGTCGGGACAGTAAATGTATGCTAGCATGAAGGAGAGTTTGAAGGAAAAGCAGCTTCTATATTTACCTTCAAAGTTGATGACAGTAACAGAATGTTTGGTTCAAAGAGGATTTAAAGAACACGTTCAAACCTTTATTTATTTATTTGTTTGTTACTTTTTGAGGCATCAACGTTCCTCTTCAAACGTACTTAAAGAAGACGCTAATCAAATAAGCTAAGCGTCTTGTCGCCGGGTGTGAGCTGACAACTCGAGTGGCCGTCGTCATGGCAACAGTGACGCAAACTAAACGAACCGTGAGAGGAAAGTGCACCTCGCTGCCATGTATTGGAAAATATCATTTCAGAAAAGTCTTCTTTTTTTTTTTTCCCCCAACCTTGTTTAGAGACTTAATTTCACCACTAGGTGGCGCTGCGGTTGTCAATCAAAAACACTGGGCGGAGATTTGGCTGCTTGGCTTTTTTAAAGTCTCTTTTTCTTTTTTTTCTTTTTTTTTTTTATCCTTTTTTTCCCAACCTTGTTTAGCGACTTAATTTCACCACTAGGTGACGCTGTGGTTGTAGGTTAAAAAGACTGGGCGGAGTTTTGGCTGTTTTTTTAATGTCCAAATGATTTTAATGACGTGGTATCCGTCGGGCGGGCGTTTGAGTGGTACGAGGCGATGCCGAGCGCGTTTGCCGTTCCCGCATCATTACTTCTCCCGGCGCTCTTTTTGTTTTTTTTCCTGTTCACTTGTTCCTCCCGCCGCCGCTCTCGCTCGCTCGTCTCTTCTCATGACTTTTTATCTGTTTGTCACCTCCGTGTTCTTCCCGTTGAGACGCGCCGGCGCAAATGAGGCGCGAAATGCTCGCCGTTAAGCGGCGCTCGCAAATGTCGCGCCGGCGTGTATTTATGCGATTGAGAAGATCACTTTCAGGTCTGGATCACACGCGGACGCTCGACCGTCAACTCGCAAAAAATGGCATCACAGACAAGTCTTGTATATTTCAACATCAAAAAGTTCAAAGCATATATTACGGAACGTCTCGTATCTGAATGCTAACATACAATGCAAAACTCTATCGGCAGGCTAACGGAAATTAGCACCGACGTGTCATTTTAAACTCATGCTTTACACATTTACATAAACTAGTGGTGGGCGGATCGATGCAAATATCGATATTACCGATGCCGAGTCATTATCGATATTGAATCGATACCGGCACTTATAATTATCAATCTAGTGGTTTACTTTCAGTTTGGCTCTTTGATGCACTGCTGTGGTTTGGTCAACCGATAACACAATCGTGACGTCACGTGACTCAGCATCTCGTCTTTGTCGTCGATTGCCCAGAACACACACAGTAGTGTACTTGAATTGTTTTTGTTTTTTTTATATTTGCTGCATGATAATCTTTAACATTTTGTTTTGAATTTTACGTTTTTTTGTACTTGATGATGAAGAATTTGTTTAAATTTGTTTTATGATAATCACTTGTGCACTGAGTTTAAGAAAGCTGGGAAAAAAAAATGTTATAGTACCAACGTATTTTCAAGTATTTATCAACAAACTTTGTCCCTAATTTTGTCCTTTGTTTAAAAAAGGGAAAACAGTTAAAGGTTGAAAATTGTTTGTGATTAAGCAGTTCAATGATGCAGCTACCTTAATTAAAAAAACACATCAATATATACCATCATTTTCAAAAATGATATATCGATATCGGCTGCATGATCATGGAAGATCATGCGATAAGGTTGTCGAATATAACAATATCGATATTATTGCGATATTTAACATGTATCTAAAGAAATGATATTTTTATCATCGAATGAAAGAATGACATTTTTTCATGTAGTCTTAATGAATTGTAATGACCTCTTGAAAATGTTCAACTACTGAATGTTGATGCACGTTTTAGTTAGCGGCTGACTGGTCAAATTCAGATCAAATTCCATATCAAACTTATTGCATGTCTTTGCGATATGCATATTGCATGGGCCAATATCGCGATATCGGTATTTTTTCGATATATTGTGCAGCCCTATTTGATACCAGTCTTTGCAGTATCGCACATTCAAGCGCATGCGTTCATGTGCACGCACGCGCAATCTGTGTCTCGTCCTCCTCCCTCGCAGTCGTGACGTGACGTGTATTGATTGCGGATGGAAAGCGGCTCATTTCTGCGATATCATTCCGGATTTAATGCTGCGATCTCGTCCTATTTTTTTTTGGCCCATCCGTCCGAAGGGGGGCGGGGCTTGCCGCGACCGGGCGGCGCAGGCCCGTTGAACAGCTTTGCCGGCCATATGCTGGCCAAGGTTGACTCAGTCCCGCCTGCTGCACGTCGACGTCGCGTTCGAGTCCGAGTACGCTTTTGAAAAAAAAAAAACCTTCATTTTCCACTCCGATGGAACGTCTGCACGTTTGTCAGGTAGTCGTCGAAAACTTTTTGTCGATTCGCAGCTTCACGCCGCGTCAAAAGCCAGATGAGTTGCACGATCCGACATCGTTTGTTTCCACTTGACGGCTGCGGTGAGACGTGTCGGCGTCGAAGTCGACTCCACCGCCGGCTAATTGGCTACAAAACATTAGCGCTCGCGCGCGATCCCCGTTTTTGTTTTCTGGCCCCAGCCGACGCTAAAAGCGCAAACACGGCGCATCAAAGCGGCAGACGAGAAAAAGACGAGCGAGTTATCAGACGAGGTGGAGACATCCGACGCGCGTCGAACGTTTGGAGTCGGCTTTCAGGTCACTTTTGGATCGCAATCCTTCCGGGAAAAACTTGCTTCAAATGGATTATTAAATACATTTCTCGCCGTGCTCATTAAAAGTTTTTGGCACCCATTTGAGCTTCCTGTGGGCTCACTTTGTGGAACAATTACAAGTCACAAGTACTTCCAAATACAAGATTACTTTCTTAGCACCATACGCATCAGTTTAATATTAATTATGATGATGATGTAAACCAGGACTATTATAGTTTTAGAATTTTCATTTTAGGTCATTTTTTATTTCGGTTTGAGTTGTTGTTTTTTTTTTTTTTAAGGGGGTACTTTTTTTTTATCAGTGAAAAGTGAATATTTTGTTCAGAATGAATTTGATAATGTCATTATTTTTTTCCCATGTACAATTAAGAGCTTTTATTAAAAAGTCATTTTTCTACTTGCTGTCGACTGATGATGACATCACCTGTGCTGAGGAAGTAGGTAACGACCAATCACGGTTCAGTTTGCTGACCAAACCCAGAAAACAGGTGAGCCATGATTGGCCGTTACCGACTTCGTCAGCACGTGATGTCATCATCAGTCGACAGCAAGTATAGAAAAATCACTTTTTAAAGCTACTAATTGTACACACACAAAAATGAAGGTATCAAATTCATTGTCGATAAAAAAATGAACTTTTCACTGCTGAAAATTATTCAATGAGTCAAGTATCCCTTTAAATTTAGTTTTAATTAGTTTTCAAGGTGGTTCTTTTAGTTTGTATTATTTTCAGTTATTTAATATATGCTTAGTTTTAGTTAGTTTCATTATTAGTTTTAAGTGTATTACTTGTGCACAATGTTTAAAAAAAAACACCACATCTTTTTTTTCTATTGGCTGTTGCTAGGTGACGTCACTTGTGTACTTTCAAACGCCCTTATTCCGGTTAATATCAAAATAAATCGACTTTAAATCGTATTTAAAATCATCCCCAAAGGTTCATGCATTACATTAATTACCAAATACTAAAACAAAGGACATTTTTGCTATAATTATAGTTTTGTTTTGGGGGGTTTTTAAACATAAAATGCAGTTTCACTTATTTTTTATTTTTATTTCATTAATGATACTGTCGTATGATTTTAGTTTTTTTGTTAACTAAAATAACCTTGATGTATTGCAAACACACAAACAAAATTGTCAAAATGACATCCCGCTGCCTTGTGTGGATGTAAAAACAGTTTGGAATTGAATGACTAAAGCATCTTTTATTTTGAAACTTCTATAATCCAGTCGAATTGCCGTCCAAACAAAACAATCCGTCCAGTTGAATGCCCGAATACGTTTTAATTGAGGCGAGGCCTTAAATGGACGCTTGCGGCTAATGCGGCCATTTTAACGACATCATGCTAAAGCAGGAATCATGCAAATGGGATGTTTGCTCTTTCTAAATTGACAAACGACTTCGTGCCGCGTTGTTAGAATGCAATAATGCCACATCAAGTCGGCCATTAATGTTGCTCCATCCCATCCAATCAAGCCACATAAGTCGCGACTTAATGCAATTACGGCCGCTCGCGCAATGATCCGCTTTCCCGCCGTAATGGACGCGGGACGGCGGCAACATTTTTTTTCTGCTTCGCCTTCCGTCTGTCGCGTCCGAGCAAGCGAGCGATGGATTTCCACGGCGACCGTTCGCACAGAGACTTGAGCCCAGAGGGAGAAAACATACGGTGAATTTTTAATGTATACGTTTTTAATACTTTGTCCTGCACCGCCAAGGACGTATTTTTAATTTTTAATTTTATTTTTTAATGTTTTCTTATGCCAGTGAATACTGAAGTCTTTGATGCAGCTTCTGACATGAAGAGGTCACGTAAAGTAGTTGTTACAAAAAACGGCCAGCAGGTGGCAGCAGCGTATAAGAGATCAACCAGGGCCATGTTGAAACAAGCTCTTTTTGCCAGTGTTTTCAACTGGTTTGTGAATAATGACGAAACTTAGCTGTGTTCCAATGCTAATTACTGCAAAATGGAAACAAATACAAATATATATTTTTTGTCCTGATGAAAGAAGAGACTCTAATCTTTCTTTTGGTAGGTTCCAACACAATATTCTGTGGACCTTGCAAAATCAGAGTCCAAATCCAGTAAAACAGCCGAGAGTGAAAGCAGTTTCTTCAGTGAAAATGAGTTAATTATTAAATCATAATTCATTCTGATTTTGAAGTGCAACTAAACCGTGTGCATGCGTGAGTGAGAGATATGAAACGTAGCAATGTAGATCATGTGCGCGCGCGTGTTCACTCAGGCACTCGGACTGTGGATCAATAGTTGCGATTAAAAGCTCCATTAGCCACGCAGACGCAAGCAAAATGAAAAGCTCCGGCGTGATCGATATCGATCGGGTATGAGCATATTTGACATTTGGCGTTAGTGAGGATGATCATTCACAAGCCCCGCCCCTCTTTCATTTTCCTGCACTCGGCAGATGGAGCACATGGTCGCGCAACAGGACACGTTTATGACATGTTTGTGTGCATGTTTTTGCTCACCCAATATGTGTCGTCATGGTAACAGATGCGCCTCAAAAGAAATCAAGTAGTAAATGTTGATGAAAATGTATCAAGTGATTCTTTATGCACTTGCAAAAAAAGAAATGAAACTTTATTGACACTGTTACAGAAAACGATGAGTTTGGCATTTCCTCGCTTATTAGCAGCAAAAGTGAAAGATGAAAAGCATATGAAAAATTATTATTTGTCCGCATTTTGGATATTTCCACACGTGTGAACGCACATTCAATAACGCGGCCGGCATCCGTCCGTCGTGGTCGTTGCACTGACTCACGTTTGTGTTGGTTGACTCTCAGCTCGGCTTATTTCTATTTTCTTTTTCTATCCCAACAATGTGTGAGTCACCGTCCTCGCATCGTGACTTTTTCCGCTTGTTTTTTATTTGATGTATTCTTTTCCATCACCAGAACAGCATCAGCACGTCACAACAAGTGACTTTGCGTGTGCGCGTTGGTGTGTGCAGGACGAGGACGCCGCCTCCAGCCTGTACTGCGAGCTGTGCGACAAGCAATACGTGCGCCACCAGCAGTTTGACAACCACATCAACTCCTACGACCATCACCACAAGCAGGTGAGTGAAGGGAGGGACCGCCTCCGCCATCGCCTCCGCCATCGCCGCCGCCTCCGCCATCGCCGCCGCCTCCGCCTTCGTTTTGTTCCAAGTTGGAAAGAAGAAGGAGCTGGCGGAGGTTTCGGATGTTGCGCAACACGTGCGCCGCATGTTTTGCGGTATGCGTTCATAACAAATTATGAAATGGGACTTTGTATTCTGTATAATATGGCAGCTTGATGACTTGACTTCAGACGCGTTGATGACCTTTATGGCAAAAAACAATGAAGAAATACTACTGCAATACTGCGGTTTTGATTTTGTATTTTCAAAACTGTTGTATGGAATAAAATAAATACAAATCATTGGAATTTATGTATGGAATCCAATACAACAATAAATATCAATTAAAGAAAATATATTTAGAAAACATATTTTCTTTGAATGTATCGATTAAAAAAAAACAAAAAAACTATTAAAAACTGGTAAAAATCCTAAGGGAATTTTCTTGGAATGTATGTATGGAATAAAAATACATATAAAAATAATTTATGCAAAATTCTTGACCTTGACATTTTTTTTCGATAAATATACGAAATGAAATTAATACACCAGTAAAATAAATAAAATAAAATAAAAAATCAACTTTTATTCAGAATGTGAGTTGTGTTGTGTGACTGAGAGAATGTTTGACAGTCTTATAAATAAATAATACAAATATCATCCGTGGTGAAACTTTTTTTTTTTTGCGCAACACACACACACACGCAGACACGCACGTCACTCACCTTGTGTAAGTAAAGTACTTAAAAGTTTGAGAGTGTTTCTCCCGTCTGTCCGTGTTTGTCGGTGATATGAAGCTGCACAACTTTTTTTTTTTTTTTATGCTGCTGATTATTATTGGTGTATATGATGTAGTGTCCGTTATTGTCGCGGTGATGATTCTTTGCGAGCGCTCGTCGCTATCTCGGCGCCGCAGACCGCTCGCCCGCTCGCTCGCCCGCTCGCTCGCTCGCTCGCTGCCGGAATTAAGCCGGACGCCACTAAAGCCGACACTTGAGCGCACGCACGCACATTTACAGACGGGATGAAGCTTTGCTGTTGATAAACCAGCAAATATGTACACACTTGTTATTTTTCAGCGCTAGTCTACTCACACACGCACACTCGTAACTTTCCAATGTTCTGCCCTTGACTCGTTGTCCTCTGCTGATGATTGTTGCGCCGTCGTCATGGCAACAACGCCGGAGCCGATTCGGACCCGCATGACGGCGATGTCACGGAAAATAACGTCGCCGGTTCTCATTTCAGCGTCTGAAGGAGCTGAAGCATCGCGAGTTCTACCGAGCGTTGGCCTGCAGCAGGAGGCAGAGGAGGCGCAAGGAGGAGCGGCGGGAGGAGCGCTTGCTGAGGAAGAGGCTCCATCATCATCATCATCATCATCATCATGAGCAGAAAGCGGAGGAGCACTGGTGAGCAGGACAAACGCAAGCTAGCATCCTGTTAAAAGTCAAATTGAGCACAAAAAAAGTTTTGCCAAACTCTTTTCTGTGCTGCGTTGTGATTGGCCAGTTTGTGAGGGGCGTGGCTTAGCAACTTGCCGTATGGGTAAAACTATCAAAAGTAAAACTATGTGACAATCATGCGCAAGCGTGCTCAAAACGTGCAGGCGGATGTATTGAGCCGGCGCCGTATTTTCCGAGCGCCCGCCGTCCGTGAACGCAACCTGCCCCCCCCCCCCCCCCCCCCCCCCCCCCCTTCCGAGCTGCGAGTCCCAACCGGAGCACGCCGACGCAACAAGAACTCGCCTCTGCCAGAAAGTCGTCCCTCAGGAACAAATCAAACTCTTTGAATCCATGCATGAAGGCAAGAATTTCAAAGAAGCTTTGCGGAATAATACAGCTTAACCCTTCGTGTGCTCGGAAAGAACATCATTGGGGGGGTTGCGTCACCCCCCCCCCCCCCCCCCCAAAAAAATAAAAAATAAAAAAATCCTGTCCATGTAATACAGCCACAAACAATAGTTTGCACTTTGGGTTTACTTACAATTCTTGAAACCCAAACAAGGAAAACATGCAAACTCCTCACAAGCCCAGACTCGAACCCTGAATATCACGTGAGCGGGGCAGACGTGTGAACCACTAGGTCACCATGCTGCTATGAGAATTCATTGAACGAAGGCGAAAGTCCTGTTCCCGTGCGAGGATGTGAAAATGTTGCTGCTGCTGCTGCTGCTGCTGCGCCAGAGCGAGCGTGACCAAATTGATTTCTAGCTTCTGCTCTCTTCCTCATCCCCTCCCCAATTCCCGTTAGCGCTCCGGGTTGCGGCCCCATGTTCCGCTCCACCACCGTGGCGGTGGAGCCAGCGAGTGCGATGGAGAAGTGGAGCGACGTCCACGCCGACGGCGACAACAACGGCGACGCAGCTCTGGGGAGAGGTAAGAGATCCTCCATACTTGATAACGCTTGGTCACATGATCAAACACAACCTCACATCCATCCAGTGTCAACATCTTCCATTTCCTATCGCTCGTGTCCTCATATGTTACACTTGAACCTTCATTTTCACGATGAATCCGGTCCTGAAAGTTCAAACGTGAATCATACTAAATCCAAAGTGTTGTTTCCTGTAGGAAGTCCAATTCATTATTGTAGAAAAGTAAAATATTCACAGAAATACATATCTGTCTTTCAAATATAAAAGCATGCCAGTATAACAGTCACGCAAACAATTTTGTGCTTTTTTTAAAAAAAATTGATTGTGAAAGTTAAATAAGCCCGCATGTGGCCAAAAACGTTTGGTTAAAATGTGGTATTATATGAGATGCTTTTATTTTGAAGGTCTGACTTTTGCCAGAAAGAAGAAGAACCACGGCAACATGAAAAAAAGATGGTTGAAAATGGAATCATAAGAAAACTACGACATACAAAAACATTTGTGTGGCATAAAATTCCAAATTTGCCCCCCCCGAAAAAAACAAAACAAAATTAGGCCTACTCAGGCCCAACTTAAGTACAAATAAGACATGCCTGCCAGTTGAGCCATTTACCCCCTCAAAAATATAGAGATATTTTTTTTTTCACCCATATTTTGGATTTTTTCCAGGATTTTCCCCTATTTAAAAAAAAAAAAAAAGTATAATGAAAGCTTAGCATCCCTTGAAGAATATTTTGTGTTTCTAAAAGGTTGCGCATCTCTGATGGAGCCAAACGCGTCTTTGCAATCAACATGGACACCTGTGGCGAGAATCTGTCGTCTTGATTGCAACTAATTTGCATGTTTTGGGAATGTGGGAGGAAACGCACGCATGCGTGCGGCAAACCCACGCGAGCACATTTTTGGGCCAATTCCAGGACTCGCTCATTGACAAACTCCCACTCGGGAAATTGGCCTCAATCAAATCGTTAGCAGGTACGCGACACAGATGTGCGCCACTTATAACTGCCAAAAAAAAAATTCACAAATGTTTTCAATGTGGAATGTGGTGTGAAAGTTTGATGATCATGTTGAGGATTTGTCATGAAAACGAGAGTGCAGGGGCCCTTCGTCGCTATGCTGGCAGCTTTAAGTCTTCTCCGAGTTGAGAGTTGACGGAGGGAAAAAAACAGAAAAAAAACAGGAATCCATTTGAGGGAACTTCCTGCCACATTTTTGCTGATGGAACATTGCCAGTTGCTGAATATCATTCAATTGCGTACCTGAGAAAGTCCACGTTTAGTGAACACGGAGATGGTGACATTCAAATTTGAGGTGTAGTTTTTTGTAATTATTTTGCGTGCATAAAAATACAAAAAAATGAAATGAAATGAAAGTGGACGTTTCAAACAAATGGCAAAAAAAAAATGGCCTTTTCTCAACACATGGAAACGTTCGTTTTCAATAAATGCATTGAGGAGGAGAAAGAAACAAAAGCAGGCAGAGGATGTTTGGAAGGAACTTTAGACGGAGGATGAGTTGGAGGAGGACTTTTTGAATGAGATTTAGGGAGGAGGTCTAAATGGAAGAGGAGGTCAGGAAGAGGAGCAAGAAGTGTAGACTTAAGAGATTTGGGAGGAGGAAAAAAGAAGAGGGGATGCTTAGAAAGAGACTTAGAAGTAGGAGGAAGGGAAAACAAAGGTTTAGAAGAAGGACAATGGAGGAGGAGGAGAAGTCTTAGGAGGAGGTTTAATTGGAAGGAGGAATAGGAGGAGGTTTGAGAAGGAGGAGGTTTAGGTGGAGGAAGCAGCCGTTTATGAGGAGGTCACCCATTGAAGACTGGCACGCTCGCCTCCCTCAGCAAATCCTGCAAACGAGCGAGCGTCTCGCTAACGGCGCCACAAAAGAAAATCGGACTTTGATTGTCATAAAAGGCTCGTTAAAGGAAGCTCGACCTTCATCAGCGCGTCCATTTTCGTCTCGATGGCGTCCCACGCTCGCAACGTCACGTTGTGATGTGTGACGAGCAACAAAAGTGATGCCCGGCAGCCACGTTGCGTAAACGGCCCTCAAATCTCCTCCTCCTCCTCCTCCTTTTTTTTCTTTGACTCATTCTGCTGCTTTTGACGCGTCAACGTAATCTCTCTTGTAATCTTTCTTTCCTCAACAGATCCTCAAAGCTCGCTGCTCCTTCCGCTGGACGCGGCGCTGGGAAGTCGACTCCTGGGCGAGCCGCGGTGGGCGTACCAGCAGCGCGACGCCAACGGCGGCGACATCGCGAGCAAAAACGGCCAAGGCGGCGCCTTCAACAAGCTCCCTTGGGCCCCCGGCTTCTTAAGCGGCAAAAACGTCCCCGCCGCCGGTGACGACAAAGCCTCCGTCGCCAGCAGGGGGCGCCCCGTTTGCTTCTCACTGCCGAAGAGGAGCTGCGTTCTCCTGCACCGCTCGGCCGCCATCTTCATCCAAGCCGGGCGGAGCTCGCGAGACGGCGAGATGACGACGAGTCAAGTTGCACAAAAGACGACGCGTGTCCCGGCTTTGAGCAGAGAACTGGATGACGACGTGAATGCCACGCTGTCTTTATGTAACCGCCACCAAGACGGAGGTGGAAGTGGGCTTGGGGCCAAAGTTAGTGGTGGAAATGGAACCGAAGATGTCCAAGTAAGTGGTGGGAGGCTGACTGGAATGCAAAGTGGGAACGAAGACCAAATCAATGTCGGAGGAAGGACAAGAGTCCAGAACAGTGCTGGAAGTGGAACTGGAGCTGAAGACACAGGTTCGAGTAGAACTGATGTCCCAGACAGTTCTGATTGTGGTCAAACTGTGACGAGAACTGAAGACACCCAAGATGACGGAAGCCGGACTGGAGTCCAACTAATCGATCAAAGTGTCATGAGAGCCCAAACCAGTGGAGGATGTACGACGAGTGCCCAAGACGCTGCAGTTACTTGTGGACTTGGGACTAGAACCACCCAAGATGGTGGTGGAATCAGGACTGCCGGCCAAGTTACTTGTCAAAGTGGGACAGAAGTCCAGATCAATGTAAAAGATTGTGATGGAGCCCAAGTCGCTGTTGGTTGCAGTACTGGAGCAGAAGACTGGCGTGGATGTGATGCAGGGACCAAAGACCGAGGTGGACGTAGGACTGGAACTGCCCAAGATGGTGGCGATAGTGAGATTGAAACCCTAAAAGCTGAACAAAGTGGGACTGGAACCCAAGCAATCAATGCAAGAGAGACGCCCACTCATCATCGTGTGACCAGCGGTGGTCCACTTGGACCATCAGCACCGTTCGGCTGTCGAGGTTCTGACTTTCAAACCTCTGACAAAAAGCTACGTGAGCTCCAACAAGCAGGACTGGAGAAACAAGCCGAAGACTTGAGTCCGAAACAACCACCGAGACCTCCTGCGGCTCGGCCCAAGGAGGCGTTTTGTCCTGTGGTGAGCCGCGACGACAGCCGCGTCCTGCTGTGGCCCTCGGAGATGGTCCGCCACACCCGCACGGCGCCCTCGCTGTCCTACAGCGTCAACCCGCTGCTGTACGACTTCCGAGCGCACGCGGGCGGGCAGATAAAGCCGCCGGCGATCAAAGGCGCCGGCTGCCAACGCGAGCGGCAAAGCGGCGGCGAGGTGAAGTCGGATGAAAGCCGGGACGAGAATGAAAGCGGACAGGCGGGAAATCCCCGGCAAGTGGCGGGCACAGGCAAAGGTGGCAAGCAAGCCGGCGCCGTCGCTCTGAAATCCAACCGTGCCCGATTGAGGAGGAGGAGGAGGAAGAAGAGGGGAGGGGTGAGGAGGAGGGGGAGAAGGAAAAGAGGAGAGGAGATGAAGAAGAAAAAGCAGAAGGGGAGGGCGATAATAACTGGTCTGTGTGAGATGGCGAGGTTGATACGAGAGGACGCCGGAATGGAGGAAAGGCGGGAAAAGCGACTATTAAGTCATCTGGCGGCGCGGCGGATGCTCGAAGGTTCCGAGAAAAGGCCGAAGGGGGACGAGGGATGGATAGCGGCGAGCGACGGGCTATTATGTCATCTTTCCGCAAATGGCTGTAATCTCCGGAAGCAGGTGAACGCGGGCGGCGGTCCGCAATCATCCTCCGGGTGGGGTCCCGCCGTCACAAAGCCCCTCCGCGGGGGTGCGGCATGTAACGCCGCCATTAGTCCCTCCATCCGGACGCCACGCTGTCCCGCAATTACGGGCGACCCCGGGACGGCCCGCAAACATCAAGACGCAGACAGGCGAGGGCGGGAAGATGACGGCGGCGAGAATCTGAGCCAGATAAAAGCTCAGGAGGCGAGCGAGTGCGAGGCAGCGATTAGCGCCGTCTCGTCCCCCCGCCGAGACGCAGCGTGCGAGCGCCAAATCCATCTCGCGCCGTCTCGAGATGGCCAAGCGGCATACGAGGCGCCGATTAGCCCCGTCCCTCTTCCCTTTGGGCAAACGGCGGCGGGACGAAATCGTTCCGGCGAGGCGCAAAAGACGGAAAGCGAGACGAGCGTCCCATCAGGATGCACGGACACGACGCTCACCTGCCGGGATCTTTCGCAGGAAGTCAGAAGCGGCGGCAAGAGGAAGTGGACAGAAAGTCCGGAAAGCAGCGCAGGGAAGAAACGCAAAAGTGGACCAGGACAAACTGGAAGAGTTTTTCACTGTAGTTTGAGCACAACTTTGGACTCGACAGAGACCAGCAAAGGAAACAGTAAAGGGTCAAATCCAAACTTGACACCTGACAGGAGAGATCACGTATGTCAGGATGCTAACGACATCGTCGTCCACCCTGTCGACTGCAAACCCGCCCACATGCCTTCTCATGATTACGTCATCAAATGTGAACATCAAAACAGCAGCAAGGAGACTAATCCAAACCACTTCGCCCCCGACAGGACAGATCGCGCATGTCGGGATGCTAACGGAATATTGTGTCCAGATGCTAACAACAACGTCGTCCACCCCGTCGACAGCAAAGTCGTTGAGGACGCCACTCACAATCACAACGTCATCAAATGCGGACGTCAACAGGCAAATCTGCACCATTTGTCACCCGACAGGACGGACAAAGCGTGTCAGGATGCTAACGACGCAAGCCAATCGTCTCACCTTGATGACATCACGGGGCGACGTAGCCCAAATTGCGTCGCGCCTTATGAAAACGTTCTGAAACGTTATGAAAACGTCCAAAGAGTCGAATCTGCGAATGTGCCTCGCGGGGACGCCGAAAACCCTGCTGGCGACGGCGAGACGACCAAAACGTCGTCAGCAAAGGACGAGCGTGCGAGCAGGAGGTGCCAGGCGGGCACGACGGCGGAATTTGCCTCCCCCGAGAAGATGCCTGGTTTCCCCCGCGGCCTCCCTCCGGGGCGCCTCCCCGTCCAGGCTCCCCTCCTCCTGCCGCCGCCTCCGCAGTCGTCCTTCTCCTTCCATCACACCATCATCCAGCACCACCTCTCCTTCCTGGCCCCGCCCCTCCCGCTCCCCTCGTACCCCCACCTGCTGCCAGCCTTCGCCCCCCACCCCCTCGCGCTAAACCCCCCGCCGCCTCCGCCGCCATCGTTCTTGGCCTCGCCGGCCATCCATCTCCTGGATGCGCCGTATCCCCTGGCGACGGAGTTCCACCCCATGCTGAGTCAGCACCACCCGGGCCTCCTGGCGCCCCCCCACCCGGCGGCCTTGCCCTTGCAGGTCTTGTTCTAGCTGACATTTTGAAGGGGAAAAAAAAACTAAACTGACAAATCATCAGCTGTGCTCGTTCACTCAGTCACTACTCGCCAATCACAAAATAATGTCGTGCCCCGAGATACGAGTGACACCTCTTTCTGCTTCGCAAGATACTGTACGAGGCGTCTTTTTCTTTTCTTTTTTAAAAACGGCGAACGCTGTTCAGCAGTTTGCTCAAGTTTATTGTGAAGCGGAATTGAAAACAAAATTGCATATTTCAAGCAAGCGCATAGCTCAGGACCTCGTGAAGTGACACAGATCCTTTAGTAGAGAGACAAACTTCCACTCTGTCGCTTTCCTGCACAATAAATTCTGTCGTTCATTTGACTCTACTGAGATAGGGACCAAATAGACTCAGTTTTAGAGTAATATTTACACTTGGAAGAGAGTAAAATAAAGAATTGGAGAGAGAAAAAAAATCACTCAAAACTCATAGGAGGGGCATAGCTCAGGTGGTCGTGTGGCAGTCTCCCAAGATGAAGGTCGTGAGTTCGAACCTTGACCCTTGAGTGACTTTTATTTATTTATTTTACTCTCTTCCTGGTGTAAATCTTCGTTCGTTTACGCAAAACTAAGTCCATTTGGTCCCTTTCTAAAATCGAGTCAAATTTGCACTAGAGAATTTACTGTGTGCACATGTGACAAACGGAAAATGGAAATGTTGAAGACCAAAAATTGGTTCATATTCTTCATGTCCCCCGACCGACCACAAACAATCTCTCGGGTGATGCTGACAAACTTTTGACCTATATTGCTAACAAGTGTGACGTTGTCGGTTGCTAACATCACTAGTGGGCAAAAATTTAAAATGACGACCCTTGTGAACGTTTCAGGAAATGTTCGGTCGGATGAAAAAGTGTCAACGAGAAGCTAAACGTCTATTTGGATGTATTTTTGTAGACCAGACCTCAGTTGAATGAGGCTCACTTTTTTTTTAGATTTTGTGCTGATGCCACTAATTATTAGGACTTAGTATTCAAACTACTTTGTTGTTCTTCTGTTACACAAAAAATAAAAGTGGAAAAATATGTTTAGAAATGTTTGGAGCAAAGTATAAACATGTTCTTGAGCGCTTGTCTTCAAAAAGGAAACATGGAAATGAGAAATGAAGAATAAATCGTGAGACTTGATGGCAACGTCTCGTTTTCTTTCGTGTGGAGGTCAAATGGCCTGCGAGTTTCGTTTCTGTGCATATATATATATATATATATATATATATATATATATATGTATATATATATATATATATATATGTGTGTGTGTGTATATGCAGCTGATTTCAATGACAGATAATCAGCCAGCTCTGGAGAAGCCTGATAATGATCCTCACCTGCGTAGCAAATGGGAGACATGGAAAACCCGCTGGCCAGGGGGGCCTGAGGACCGGAATTGAGAAACGCTGCGAAACATGGTCATATTTGTACTAATAAAAAAAATACCTTACTTTACATGGTCTTTTTATTTATTTTTTATTACTTACTATCCATGCTTTTTTTTTTTTTTTTTTTTTTTTTAAAACTCCTTACTATATACATGGTCATCTTTTTACTAATAAAAAAAAAATACCTTACTATACATGGTCTTTTTTTATTTTTATTTTTTTTATTACTTACTATCCATGCTTTTTTTTTTTTATTTTTTTTTTTTAAACTCCTTACTATATACATGGTCATCTTTTTACTCATAAAAAAAAATACCTTACTATACATGGTCTTTTTTTTTTTTTTTTTTTTTATAAATAAAAAAATGCCTTACTAAACATGGTCTTTTTTTTTTTTTTTTTTTATAAATAAAAAAATGCCTTACTAAACATGGTCTTTTTTTTTTTTTTTATGAATAAAAAAATGCCTTACTAAACATGGTCGTTTTTTTTATATATATAAATAAAAAAATACCTTACTATACATGGTCGTTTTTTGTTTTTTTTTACACTTACTATACATGTTTTGTTTTTGTTTTGTTTTTTAAAAAACTCCTTACTATACATGGTTATGTTTGTACGAATAAAAAAAAAAATGCCTTACTATACATGGTCGTTTTTTTTGTTTTGTTTTTTACACTTACTATACATGTTTTGTTTTTGTTTTGTTTTTGTTTTTTTTAAAACTCCTTACTATACATGGTTATGTTTGTACGAATAAAAAAAAAATGCCTTACTATACATGGTCTTTTTTTTTTTTTTTTAATAAAAAAAAATGCCTTACTATACATGGTCGTTTTTTTGTTTTGTTTTTTACACTTACTATACATGTTTTGTTTTTGTTTTTTTAAAAACTCCTTACTATACATGGTTATGTTTGTACGAATAAAAAAAAAATTCCTTACTATACATGGTCTTTTTTTTTTTTTTTTATAAATAAAAAAATGCCTTACTATACATGGTCTTTCTTTTTTTTCACTTACTATACGTGTTTTTGTTATGTTTTGTTTTTTAAAAAAAATCCTTACTATACATGATCATGTTTGTACTAATAAAAAAAATACCTTACTATACATGGTCATTTTTTTTTGTTTGTTTGGTTTTTTTACACTTACTATACATGTTTTTTTTTTAAAAAAAAAAGCAACTCCTTAATATACATGGTCATCTTTTTACTCATAAAAAAATACCTTACTATACATGGTCTTTTTTTTTTTTTTCTTTTTTTTTATAAATAAAAAAATGCCTTACTATACATGGTCTTTTTTTTTTCACTTACTATACGTGTTTTTTTTGTGTTTTTTTTTTAACTCCTTACTATACATGGTCATGTTTGTACTAATAAAAAAAAATACCTTACTATACATGGTCTTTTTTTTCACTTACTATACGTGTTTTTGTTTTGTTTTTGTTTTAAAAAAAATCCTTACTATACATGATCATGTTTGTACTAATAAAAAAAATTTTGTTTGTTTGTTTTGTTTTTTACACTTACTATACGTTTTTTTTAAACTCCTTACTATACATGGTCATCTTTTTACTCATAAAAAAATACCTTACTATACATGGTCTTTTTTTTTTTTTCACTTACTATACGTGTTTTGTTTTGTTTTTGTTTTTTTTAAACTCCTTACTACACATGGTCATGTTTGTACTAATAAAAAAAATACCTTACTATACATGTTTTTTTTGTTTTTGTTTTTTTTTTATAAATAAAAAAATGCCTTACTAATGCCTTACCATGGTCTTTTTTTTCCCACTTACTATACGTGTTTTTGTTTTGTTTAAAAAAAAAAAAAAACTCCTTACTATACATGATAATGTTTGTACTAATAAAAAAAAATGCCTTACTATACATGGTCGTTTTTTTTGTTTGTTTTGTTTTTTAAACTTACTATACATGTTTAAAAAAAAAAAAAAACAACTCCTTACTATACATGGTCTTTTTTTATTTATTTTTTATTTTTTTAATAAATAAAAAAATGCCTTACTATACATGGTCTTTCTTTTTTTTCACTTACTATACGTGTTTTTGTTATGTTTTGTTTTTTAAAAAATCCTTACTATGCATGATCATGTTTGTACTAATAAAAAAAAATGCCTTACTATACATGGTCGTTTTTTGTTTTTGTTTTGTTTTTTACACTTACTATACATGTTTTAAAAAAACAAACAAAACAAAAAAAAAACTCCTTACTATACATTGTCATCTTTTTACTCATAAAAAAAATACCTTACTATACATGGTCTTTTTTTTTTTTTTTTATAAAAAAAATGCCTTACTATAAATGGTCTTTTTTTTTCTCTTACAATCCATGTTTTTGTTTTGTTTTGTTTTTTAAACTCCTTACTATACATGGTCATGTTTGTACTAATAAAAAAATACCTTACTAAACATGGTCTTTTTTTTTTTAATAAAAAAAAAAAAGCCTTACTATACATGGTTTTTTTTTTTTAAATAAATAAAAAAAAGCCTTACTATACATGGTCTTTTTTTTTTTCACTTACTATACATGTTTTTGTTTTGTTTTTAAAAAAAACAACTCCTTACTATACATGATCATGTTTGTACTAATAACTTTTTCTCCCAAAAAAAACGACCATGTACAGAAGGCTTTCTTTAAAAAAAAAAAAAAAAAAAAAAGACCATGTATAGTAAGGCATTTTTTTCTCTCCCAAAAAAACGATCATATATAGTAAGGCATTTTTTTTCTCTCCCCCCAAAAAAAGACCATATATAGTAAGGCTTTCTTAAAAAAAAAAAAAAAAACACACACCATGTATAGTAAGGCATTTTTTTTCTCCCAAAAAAAAACCCGATTATGTATAGTAAGGTGTTCTTTAAAAAAAAAAAAAAAAAAAAGAACACCATGTATAGTAAGGCATTTTTTTTTTCTCCCAAAAAAACGACTAAGTATAGTAAGGTGTTCTTTTTTTTCTCCCAAAAAAAAACGACCATGTATAGTAAGGCATTTTTTTCTCTCCCAAAAAATGACCATGTATAGTAAGGCTTTCTTTTATTAAAAAAAAAAAAAAAAAAAAACACCATGTATAGTAAGGCGTTTTTTTTTCTCACAAAAAAAAACGACTAAGTATAGTAAGGCGTTCTTTAAAAATTTTAAAAAATAATAATAATAAAAATAAAAAAAAAATAAAAAACCGACTATGTATAGTAAGGCATTTTTTTTTCTCCCCAAAAAAAACGACCATGTATAGTAAGGCATTCTTTAAAAAAAACAAAAAAAAAACCGACCATGTATCGTAAGGCATTTTTTTTCTCCCAAAAAAAACCGACCATGTATAGTAAGGCTTTTTTTTTTCTCACAATAAAAAAACGACTATGTATAGTAAGGCTTTCTTTAAAAAAAAATAAAAATAAAATAATAATAATTCACAAAAAAAACCTGACCATGTAAAGTAAGGCTTTTTTTTTTTTAAACGACCATGTATAGTAAGGCATTTTTTTTATTAGTAAAAACATGACCATATATAGTAAGGATTTAAAAAAAAAAAAACATGTATAGTAAGGTGTAAAAACAAAAAAAAACAAAAAAAACGACCATGTATAGTAAGGCACTTTTTTTCTCCCAAAAAAATGACCATGTATAGTAAGGCTTTCTTTAAAAACAAAAACAAAAAAAACAACAACAAAAAAAACGACCATGTATAGTAAGGCTTTTTTTTTTCTCCCAAAAAAACGACCATGTATAGTAAGGCTTTTTTTTTTAAACGACCATGTATAGTAAGGCTTTCTTTAAAAAAAATAAAAATAAATAAATAAATAAAAACGACCATGTACAGTAAGGTATTTTTTTATTAGTAATAACATGACCATGTATAGTAAGGATTTAAAAAAAAAAAAAAATGTATAATAAGGTATAAAAAAAAAAAACAAAAAAAAAAAAAAAAAAAGACCATGTATAGTAAGGCATTTTTTTTTATTAGTAAAAACATGACCATGTATAGTAAGGAGTGCATAATACTGAACAACTGTGTGTTTACAAACAATGTGTTAATTAACTAACATGACATCAACAGCTCATACCAGCAATGGTAATAAAAAATAACAATACCAGCTTGGGTAAAAGTCAAACTAGAAACAAAACAAGTCCACAAATGGCACATATCAACAATTCTAAGACACAAGCATACCAACAGTGGCGATAGATAGTATGGAAAATAAGAAGGCGGCAAGTATACTCGATCACAATAAGTTGATAACTTTTTGATCGCAAATACAAATAAATGGTCATTTTTAACATAATAAAAAGCATTAAAAGATGGCATTTTTTTAATAAAAAAAAAAGCCTTACTATATATGGTGATTTTTTTATATATATATATACATATATATATATATATATATATATATATATATATATATATATATTTATATTTATATATATAAAAAAAAAAGCCTGACTATATATAACTATACATGATAACATTTTGATCGGAAATACAAATAAATGGTAATTTGTTTTACATAATAAAAGCCTGACTATACATGGTCATTTTTAACATAATAAAAAGATTTGTTTTGATTTTTTTTTTTTTTTATGGAAAATAAAGGCTTACTAGACATGGTTATTTTTCTGTACATAAAAAAAAAAAAAAATTACAGGGTGCTCTTTTTGATTGAAGAAGAAAAAAAAAAACGATATGAGGTGATGGTTAGCTCACCGTGTTGCGCATTGCGTGTTGAGGCTTGTCCTTGGAGCAGGCGACTGGTTCGATTCCCCGACCATGCAGTCCCTTCCTCCAGGTCATTCCTGAGCTCTCCATTTCCTCGCCATTCGTAATCTGCCATATCAATGAAAGAATACACATGCTGATTTCCTTTTAACATAATAAAAACCTTAAAGATGGTCATTTTTTTGTGATAGATCATTTTTGGATACATGGTCTTTTTTTTTTTACCTAAAAAAAAAGGCCTTACTATAGCTGGTCATTTTTTGATTTGGGGGAAAAAAAAAAAAAAAAAAAAAAAAACTCGACTATTACGCCACTGCCTGTGGGAGGCACATTATGTGCAGTGTGTGCGTGCGCGGGCAAATCAATGCTCAGCAGCCATTTTGCTGGGCTGACCTTTAAAAGGTGCAAGAAAGCAATGGTGTGACATTCAAGCCAGAATGTTTGAAATCCGCCTCCCGGCGTGGATGCAAAATTTCTCATTTGTTTGTTTATTTTTGGGTTTCTTGCGCAAGAAAAGGTGACATTTGTCTGTCTTCGCGGACCCGCACTCGAGTGGCGGCAACAAGAGGCAGAAATGTCTCGCAGTTTGCGCTCTGTGGCTTGCTGACGACGAGCAAAAGCGTCGTCAAAGTTTCATGAGGTTTCTGTCAGCAAAAAGAACTTTTTTGCGATTGGACCGAAATGGGCGAAGATTCGCGAGCAGAGGTGAAGACGCTCCACGTGGAGGGTAAAAGGTTGAAGAGAATGCGGATCGCGACGCTTGACGACACGATGAGACGTGTTGCTCGTGTTTGCGAGCACTCGGGAGAATCGAACGCCTCCCCTCCAATCACGACATGAAGAGACGCAGGAAGGCAAGCAAGAAACGACGACGTCGTCGTGGGAGGGGAGAAAAAAAAAAAAAAAAACGAATGAAGGAGACGAGAGCAAAGGAGCAGAAAATTAAAAAGTCAACCATGAGAAGACGACACGTTTGCTTTTTTTGGTCGTTATTTATTTATTTAGTTATTTATTTTCCTCTTGCTGCTTGCAGGGAGGAAAAAAAAAAGTTGTCAGTGTCCAGTGTGTGTTCATTAAATTCACTTAATTTAAGGAAGGAATGAAAATGGAAAGGAAGGATGTGAGGAAGAAAGGAAAGAGGGACAAGAAAGAGGGATGAAGGAATGATGATAGAATTGGAGGAAAGAAAAGATCTGAGTAAGAAAGATAGATGGAAGCAAGTTAGAAATGAATGAAGGGGGAAGAATGAAAATGAGGAAGAGAGGGATGAAAGAAGGCAAGAAAGAAAGAATGAATGGTACGAGGCAGAGATGGAGGGAGGACGTGAAGGAAAGAAGAATGAAGAAGGGATGAAATAGGAAGAAAGGGAGGGAGGGAGGACGGCTGTGGGCTAAAAAGGAAAGAACGAAAAAAGAACAAAAAGAAAGAGAAAAAGGAAAGAATGAAAAAATAATTAAATCGAAAGAAAAGGAAAGAAAAAAGAATGAAAGAAAGAAAAAAGGAAAGAAAGAATGAAAAAGAACGGAAGGGAAAGAAAGAAAAGGAAAGAAAAAAGTAAAAGAATGAAAAATGAACAAAAAAGAATGAAAGACAGAAAAAGACAAAAAGGAAAGAAAGATTGAAAAAATAATGAAAAAGTAAAGAAAGAAAAAAAGAATGAAAAAAGAATGAAAGAGAAAGAAAAAAGGAAAGAATAAAAAATTAAAGAAAGGAAAGAAAGAAAAAACGGAAAGAAAAGGAAAAAAGGAAAGATAAAGAATTAAAAAATGAAAAGAAAAAGGAAAGAAAAAAGAAGGAAAGAATGAAATAGAATGAAAGAAAAGGAAAATGAAAGAAAAAAAGGCAAGAAAATGAAAAAGAATGAAAGAAAAAAGAAAAGGAAGTATTTTGGACTATTCCTCTCTCGATGACGTCTTGACATCGTCCAACTGACAACCTCATTCAAAAAAAAAAACCAAAAAAAAAAGCAGCGGCCCACCAACCGTCCAATCGGAGAAGAGAATAAAGCCGCGCTCATGGGAAAGCGGCGCCACTTTAACGGAATGAGACGAGACGTTGTTGCATGCAGCGATAAGACGATTTGGCAAGATCGAATCAAGACCAGCAAGTTGACGAGGGATCAGCGAGGAAGGAAGGAAAAACCAGCGCGAGATGTTGACGCTCCCCCAACAGATGGCGAAGGTCCGACAGACGGCTAACCGAGCGCGCTCGCTCTCGCGCTAGCCTGTCCGCTAAATTGACACGACACGCTGAAAGTAAATAAATAGCTTTCTAGTCAGCAAGAGCCAAAGTGGGTCAGACATCAAAGTAGCCACGGGAAAAGTTGCTCGAGCTGTCCACACATACGCGCTTGCTTACTCCAAATTGCTACTTCAACACGCACGCACACACGTCCTTTCTCCAAATTGCCTCATTCGTGTCTGCTGCTTCCTTCTCACGCGCGCGCGCACGCACGCACGCACCTTGTAAATTGCATTGCGCTAGCTGCCAGCGCACAGCAAATAACAGCAATCAGACTGTGTGAGTGCTCCGGACTCTCACACACACGCGAGCGAGGTTGAGTGGCGAGTGTTGTGATGCGAGGTCAACACGGTTCGGGTAAGCACTTGAGTGTGAAACGTCTCAAACCCCCCCCCCCACCCACCCACCGGCCCGCCCACGTCCGCATTTCCGTGTTGGGAAAAAATATATCCACACAAAATGGCAGGACAAAAGCAGACGGGCGCCAATTTCACCACTTTCTGACTATCACAGGCAAGACAGGAACAACTTTTTGTTTTGTTTTTTTAAATGTGAAGTATTCTACAATATTGTGCGGTAGTTTTTCACGTTATTTTAACAACATTTTCAAACTGGACTGGAAACTTCCTCTTATTCTTGACTGATGACATTTGCATAACAAATCAAGGTTATTATAGTTCAAAGGGAAGTCAAGTCAAACATTTTCTTGACAATGTGTGAAAAATCCATCTCAGGGGGGGCGGCCATTTTGTCACTTGTTGTCCACTGAAGATGACATCACAGGAAACGACCAATCACCCCTCACCTGTTTTCTGGGTTTGGTCATGTGATGTTTGCAAAGCTGAGTCGTGATTGGTCGTTCCCTGAGCAACTATGACGTCATCTTCAGTCGACAGCAAGTGGCAAAATGGCCGCCCCAAGATGAATTTCGCTGATTCATTCATTTTCCGCAAACACAATCTTTCAGAAAGCACATAAAAACAATTCAGTGTAAATGTGTTTTCAAATTGATTGTTGAAATAAAAACACGACAAGTCGCCGTCCAATCAAAATCCAGCCCACGTTAAGACAATACTTCCTGCAGTTCAAAGCGCACCGAAGCTTTCTATGGTTGAAATAGTAGCAAAACGCACACGCACGTACATTAAAGTTGTCGTAAGTCAAGCTGGAGGAACTTTTTGCAAATGCTGACAGTGCGTGTAAAAGTGTTAATGGCGCTTGTGGATTTCTTCTTCTCTGCGGCACAGCGTCAGCGCACTAATGATTTATTGAAGACGAGTCGCACGCTGATGGATGTGTGACTTCTTAAAGGATCGAAATGACTGCGGGAACGGCTCCTTCTTTCCTGGGCCCTCCTACACGCGCTCACTCATTGAGCACACACGCACGCACGCGTGCCGCACTCTGCAGCCGTGCGTCCTCCAACCAAATCAGAAACACTCGCCCAGATCCACATGCTAAATTGTAATCATTTTCCGTGAAATTGTATGAACTTATTTTCAACAGTGTCACTTGAGTTTGCTGCATTTGTTGTTGTGTTTTTTTGTCCAATCAGAATTCAGCCTCTGTGGTCGCTATGCTGATCTAATCTGCTCTCATGTCGAGTCAAGTATATTCTTAATGTGACATTTCAAACTAGAAACATTTCTGCAGAAATTTCGATTATGACTGCCGACTCTTGCAAGGTGGAAAGCCGCTTGGACTGAACAGTTTGCCAAATCCTGTTGAAATCAAGTACTTCCTGTTGAAATAAAGTCCCTTCCTGTTGAAATCAGGGCATTTCCTGTTGATTTTAGGCCACTTCCAGGTCACTTCCTGTTGAAATCAGGTCACTTCCAGGTCACTTCCTATTGAGGTCGTCATTTCCTGTTGAAATCAGGTCCGTTCTGGGTCACTTCCTGATGAAATCAGGTCACTTCCTGTTGAAATCAGGTCACTTCCAGGTCACTTCCTATTGAAGTCAAGTCATTTCCTGTTGAAATCGGGTCCGTTCCAGGTCACTTCCTGCTGAAATCAGGTCACTTCCTGTTGAAATCAGGGCACTTCCTGTTGATCAGGTCAGTTTTGGGTTACTTCTGTTGAAATCAGGTCACTTCCTGCTGATTTTAGGCCACTTCCGGATCACTTCCTATTGAAATCCGGTCACTTCCTGTTGAAATCAAGTCACTTCTTGTTGAAGTCAGGCCACTTCTTCTTGAAATCAGGTCACTTCCGGGTCACTTCCTACTGAAACCAAGTCACTTCCTGTTGAAACCAAGTCACTTCCTGTTGAAATCAGGTCAGGAGCAGCACAATGCTCATTAAATTAAAACGATGCACAAAGTGGTGTTAATGGTTTTTGATAAACTACACGACGTACATGATTGAAGGAGATGTGAATGTGTGTGCATGTATTATTATTATTATTTTTAATCAGAGCTTTCTTTCCGCGTTAATGTGAGAAAGCACAAATGAAGCCCGGCCGGTGTGACTGGGTTGCCATGGCGACGGCTGGCACCATTTCCGAGCCGGGCCACGCCGGATGCGTTTGGCGGAGATGGAGACGTTCGCCTCTTCTCGCACGGGGAGTGACGGACTGGATCACTCGCCATTCTTCTCACGCTCGCCGTCATTATGCCTCACAAAAGAAGAAAGTTTGCGTGTGATGCATTCGGGCTCCATCTGCTTTGCCACTTTTCATGCGTGATTTTCAGTGAATAAGCGTCAACTTGAGCTTGGGAGAACATCGGCTGCGTCTCCGCTCGGACGATGAATCAACTTTTCTTTTTGTCTTCTTACAATTGCAACAACGACTTGACAAAGTTTCTGCTTTGAATTGGGAGCAAAAAAGTTAGAGAAAAAAAGAGATACGAAAGCTACGTTTTGAACAAGTGAATTCACAAATAGCAGTTTGGCTGACAACATAAACTTACCAAACTTTCCTCCATTGATGGACATTTTTTTTTTTTTAGTCCTCAATTGATTTTGGTTCTGATGAAATATGAGGAAATACTTTTCATTTCCCACAAAATATTCCTCACATCCATCTAAAGCAAATATGACCATTACAAACGCTGGAATGCAACACAGCAAACTTCCTCAGATTTATTTAGTTTTTTTCCTTTTTTTGGTAGATAGTTCTTTCTTTGTTTTTCTTTTTGTAGATTTGTTTATTAATGTATTTATTTAATGTAAGGGAGCTTACAGATTTTTCCCATTCGCAGTCGGGCGCGATCTTCACCCTAGTATGATTTGCAAATTCCTTCTGCAAAACTTTTTTTTATTTTTTTTAAGCAATGTAATTTTTGACCGGTTGGCATATCAATAATCAATTTTTTTTTTTAATTGCTGCACTCTCTCTACAAAAAAGGCCAATGGAAACCCAACTTTTGTGGTTAGCATTAGCATCTGGTTCCGTTTCCAGTGTACACCGTCTTGCCACCTTACGTTATATACTGTCAATTTCCCGATGCGGCCCACTTGATTTTTCCAAGTTTTCCAACCATGCGCTAACGTGAGTTTGACACCCCTGGTTTAAACAGTTTCTTGTTTTGTACCAAAAAAAAAAAAAAAACTGTTTGAATGATCGTGATTTCAATTTTTTTTTTTTTACCAAAATAATTGTGATTATGTTTTTCTATAATCGAGCAGCCCTATAACGATGTTCTTCATTCTAATTATGACTTACACAAAAAATATATATTTTTTGTTTGTTTTTTTCCTTCTATCCAAAATCCTCTTAAGGTGACGCTGGCAGCATTTTCTGTTCTCTTCTAAAGCGGCGGACATTTGCTTCATTTGGCAGCCAAACGCTGCCATGGCAACAGCATGGGTTCAAATGATGCCCCCCCCCCAAATTGCTACAATGATTTCTCCCAGTGAAACCATCCGCAATCCACACAGCCCTCAGGGTTCATATCTGCGCCTCATCTCACTCCTCTGTTAATATTTACTTCCTCTCGCAGGGGATGCGAGCCTCTTACTTGCAAAGTCCCGCGCACGCGCACACACGCACACACGCGGGCCATTCCAACCAAATGAGAGTCATTCAACTAAACGTCCCCGCTGACTACTACAGCTGCCTCGGCAAGTGTGTGTGTGTGTGTGTGTGTGTTTTACGTGTCTTCACTCTGGTTTTGTGTGTGCGTGTGCTACACTGATAGCCAGCTGTCCCTTCAGGTAATGTCACGCTTGACAAGAGAACGAGGGAGACGGCGGGGAGAGTGGGAATTAAAAAAAACAAAAAACATTTAGGACTACTTCCTTCATGTTTTGCATTAATATTCCCAACGTGTGTGCGTTAAATGTCATTTTTATCTTTTTTTTCCTCTCGTATTTATTTGCCTGCATGTCATGGACGTAATGAAACGTCTCCACGAGACATCTCGAGGGCCGCTAGTCATTCATATAGAACAAGAAAAGGGCACAACAGGTGAGAGACACACACACAAACACACAAACACGCACAACCAGGAAGTGCACAAATTGAGAAAATGCTGCAAATGTTAAATATTTAAATCCACAATAGTTTGACAGCTGCTCGTGGAAGATAGCGCACACACACACACACACACACCTTGATGTACATGTACTTTTTTTTTTTTAGGTACATGTACTTTCATGCGAGAAAAGAAGTGCAACTTGTACAAACGAAGTACGACGAAAAGGATTCGTACGAGCTATCTATCCACCAGAGGGTGCTAGAACTGTACAAATGAAAAAAATCAACCTGACCTTTTTGAACAGATGTGCTGCTACTTCTCACAAGGGTTGTGGGGGGTGCTGGAGCCTATCTCAGCTGGCTTTGGGCAGTAGGCGGGGTACACCAATCGCAGGGCATAATTATATTATTTTTATTATTATTAATTTTTTTTATGCCCTGTGATTGGCTGGCAACCAGTCCAGGGCGTACCCTGCCTACTGCCCAGAGCCAGCTGAGATGGGCTCCAGCACCTCCCGCAACCCTTGTGAGGAATTTTTTTATTTATATTATTATTTATCAATAATTTGTATTTATTTATTGATTATTTATTTATTTTATTATTTATTTTATTTGCATTCATTATTTATTTATATTATTATTATTATTATTATTATTATTATTTTATGATTAATTCTATTGTAGATTATCGTGGATTTATTACCTGAGCAATATATCGATAATCGTGGTATCGTCATATCGTGAGATAATGGTTATCGTGAGCCTTGTATCAAATACCGTATCGTATCGTGAGGTAGCCAAGAGGTTCCCAGCCCTAATGATAACGACGATATATTGTGGGAGATTTAATATCGCGATATTGCCGGTATCGTTAATCCCTAATAATAATAATAGATAAGTGTGATCACATCTGTCTTTGCGACACAGATGACGATTCCCCAATGGGTCAAACTGCAGTAGTGTAGCGCCAACTACTGGCGAGGAAGACTTATTTGATGTCAGATTTGTTTGACTTATGCATTTTTTTTTTTTTTTGCATCTCATCTTGAGAACGATGACATCGCCGGACTTTTGCAGCTGCGCTCGCATTCCGAGCGACTGTTCCTCCTCGGAGCAAAACAGCTGACGCGCAGAACGTGCCAATCGATGATGCCCCTCCCCCCCCCAAAGGCAGTCGTTAGGGATCAGGAGCGAGCCCGACTTTGGAGGTAATTCCTGCCGCTTGACCCCGGCGGCTTGGCGAGCGTCAAGGGTCAACTCGTTCTCATCAAAGACGCCTTTCATGTGGAAACGAGGACGGACTCGAGCCAGCCGGCAGCTGCCCGACGGACACTTCATTAGGTACACAATCATGACACGATGCAAATCGACAAGTCATCATCAAGATGACTTGGGGGAGGTTATGGCGATTGTTACACTCGTAGGTTACAATGTCCCGCCCTGCATCCAAGTCAGCTGACCTTACTTGCAAGTTTTTCAAGATATAAGATGTCGCTCGGATATTTTTTTCTTGCTTTGACTAACGAGCAACAAGCACTGCAGGTTGGCACTCAACTCAATTGATTTCCCAATTTAAAAAAAAAAAAAAAAAAAAAAACTTTACTCATCATTAATACTATTTATCCAACTCATCTAAAAATAGACATTTAATTTAACCATAAAATATTTTTGTGGGGGAAAAAAAAAAATGCTAAAAATAGTTTCATCATTAAGTCACATTCCTGGTGAAAACACTGTCAAAAAGAGCTTGCTGCAACATGGCCATGGTTGATCTCTTATACTCTGCTGCCACCTGCTGGCCGTTTTTTTGGTAATAACTACCATTGCTTCAACCATTTTTCTTCAGTTCAGAGGCTGCATCAAAGCCTTCTGTATGCTCTAGCAAAAAACAAAAAACAAAAAAAAACATAATACGTCTTTGGGACACTTAAAACATAAAAAAAAAACGTATTTATACGTTTTTGGGAGCAAATGAGTTAAATATGCAACATTTAATCCGCTTTTATTTCATGTGTCTACAAAAGTGTTCTTTCCATTTACTAAATGACTAAAATGTCTGATGTTATTTGACATTCTCCTGATACTTGAGAGCGACAACACGTGCAAAAGATTCATTTCAGAAGTTTGTCAACATAAAAATGTCCCAAGATTGCCGTGACTGAAGAATCCGGCACTTTCACACGCATTTGCCATTCGCGCAGAACCCAGCAGAACCGCATGGCTCGTTTTCAAAACGGAGCTCCGAGCATGAACCGCAATCTTGTCACGGAAAGATGCTTTATTGATCCCCCGGGAAATTTGCAACAAGCGCATTTGATGCATTATTGATGATAATGATGGTCCGAAGAGGCCTCGCTGCCGTTTGGCGTTCGTGCGCCACATTAAGGCCTCAAACAATCACTTTTTTGCTAGCGCGCTCGCGACAAAGCTCGGCGGGGGGTAGTGGTGGCGGGGGGGGGGGCACTTTGTCGGCCCGCCGCAATCTTGCGGGACGCTAGGAAGCGGCGGAGGCTTTAATGGACGCATTAGAGAGAAGTGCAGACGGAAAAAAAAAAAAAGCGACGCCACGCCGACAACTTAAGAGCGCAGGTGGCTTTCTAATGCTGGCGTGCCGTTTGGTAACCGTGGCGACCAGCGACTCCCACTAATGCGCTTGCCAGTCTTTTCAAGTTGCAGCGCAAAATGTCACCACAACTACACATCTCACTTTTGGAAAAGCGAGTTTACGCAAGCCAAAATTATTTCTTATAGATGATATTACAAAGTAACTCAAGTCGTTGGATTACAATACAATACACTCATTCTATGCTACAATGCTAATCATTTAGCTTTTTTTTTTTTTTTAAATAGGTTTTAAAATATTTAGAGTTGCACACCTTAAGTGTAGTACCAAGTAGGCCTGTGCAATTAATCGAAATTCAATTACAATTTCAATTATTACACTCCACAATTACAAAATCAGCATAATCGTAAAAAAATATTATTAATACTATTTTTTTTTAGTTGTTTACATTTATACACTTGCACCTTTTTTCTTATTTTAAAATAACTAATTTAATAAATTTTGTTTCATACAAAAAGAACTTGCATAATTATAGTGCTTCAAAGAATTAGTTTGAAATATTTTTTTTTTTAATTTGTTTGTTACGTTTAATAATTTTCTTGTTTTGTACCAAAAAATAAAATGATCATTCTACTGGGCAGTGCACATGCTGCACTGCCAACATAAATAAATAAATACATTTATTATTAATTATTATTATTATTATTATTATTATTATTATTATATATTTTTTTCCAAAAGGAACTTACAAAATTGTGGTTTTTCTATTTTTTTAATTGGTCATTATATTTTTAAATGTTTAAACATTTTCTTGTTTTTGTGCCAAAAACTAAATAATTGTTTGAATAATAATGATGTAAATTATTGCCACAATAATTGTGATTATTTGATTCCGTAATCGAGCAGCCGTAGTACCACGTTGTACCACAAAACCAATCGGGCAGCACTGAGCTCTACTGGAAGACATAATTAACAACAAGAAGTTGAGGCTGAGAAGGTCCCCTATTCATTTTTGTAATTTTTTTTTTTTGTTACCAAAGAGCAGAACGAATACATATCTGTGATGATTGTTGTTCATATTTACTCTAAAACATTAATGCTAATTTCACTTTGCCTGTCTATAATGTTTGCATTATGCTAGTCGTCCCCCCCCCCCCCCCCCCCCCCCCAATCTGGTTAATTGTGAAACTTTGAGTGTGAGCTATAGGTGGCGCTGTGCCGCATAAAACTCTGCGGTGGAATTTCTATGATATACACAAATGGCTGAAAACGCTCACGCGCGCGCACGCACACACACGATAACGATCCTCGTTGCCTCTTCCTGCAAGTTGCTGTCTGGATCGTATCGATGAGCAATCAATACGTTGTGATCGATTGACCCTATCGCCATGGCAACCGGCGTTTAGTTGCCCATCGCAGGCCATTCATTTCGCAAGCCATTAAGGTGTGTGTGCGTGCGTGTGAGTTATGGCGGCCATTAGAGGGGAAAAAAAATAAAAAAACAAAACAGCAAAAAGGGCGTCCCGGCGGCCGGTTTGGCTCGCTCGCCGTCCGGCGGCATCGAACAACGGCCTCTGCTGCGTCTCGGCTCCGTTGCTGTTAATTGATTGCAACAAATAAGCTCACAAGTGCGCACACGGCTCAACTAATTGCAACATAAAAAAAGGCAAACAACTTGCTTGGACGACTTACTTTGTTTTGTTTTTTTGAAACATCGACCGAAGATTGCTGGACATTTCTGGATTTGTGTGATCGGACAGCATATGGCAATCACTGCATGTCGTGAAATATTAAGCAATGTCAGCAAGAAGGACATACTGTACCACCTCCCGACGTGTGTGTTGGTGTGTGCGTGTTTCATTCCTGACGTCAGTCGTGCAACAGATTTCTTCTCCCCACGACACGCACACAAAATATCACAATCACATGGATGCAACATTTGTCAGAGCTTAAAGCAAAAAAATATTTGTTTCATTTGGCAACACGAAATTTAGTAGACATTTTGATCATGAGATGAGCCACATTAAAAAAAAAAAAAAAAGACGCAATTTTGATTTGAAGCGGCCATATTGGGCTCATTTTGGATATTTTCAGGTCAGTTTGTTTTCAGATTGCTTTTGTTGTTTAGAAAATTCATAACCTTGCTCTAGCGAGATGAATTTTGGCGTTATTTGTGAGTTGACAAACTCCGGAATATACCATCTTGTACCGCTCTCACCGATATGTTATGTGACGTTTGCCCTCCGGGGGGCGTAGCGGGAACTAAGCAGTGACGTCAGCTGGAAGGACAGACTGTCTATTATTGGACAGACGAATGACGCTAAACTATGAAAAAAAACAACACAAGTTGATTTTACCTTTGTAAAACAACGCTTGCAGATTGCATATTCTTAATCCAGTTTTCTTCCATAATTTGTCTCTTAAAATCCGAAATTTTTCCACACTTGAGTGAAAACCTGCGGGTGCGTCTTTGATTTGTTTGCCGGTTGCTCGTGTTCGACTTTCAGACATTCTGTGCTAGACAAATAAACTTGCCTTGCATCTGTTCTTCTTCGGTTGCCTCTGCTACCGCCTACTTTACCCCCCGTTTGCGGGATGAGCGCCCCCACCAACAGGAATGGTGACAATAAGTACTACAACAGTGTAAATATGTGTTGCGTACGGCATCTCATAAACATTACATCGATATCGAGCGTCAGTGTATCGATCATTTATCGCAACAAGGAAGCACAACAACATATTGCGATATCAATTTTTGTCACAACGTGTGGATGAATCTTGAAACTCCAAACTCGCAGTTTTTCTACGCATTTTGTCAGATGCAAAATTTTCGTTAAAAGCCAGGAAACTGACGAGGTCGCGCTTGAGCAAACACGCTGAAGCTAAAAACTCCTTTCGGAGTGTTCGCTCAACTGGCCTGATGGCGACTGATCAACACTGACAGCCACAATTTGACCATCGGGCCAATTAGCAGCGCACGTTTGGAATATTGTAAATATGTCAGAGCGCCCCATCGATTATGCTAACGGACGCGCCGCTCGGCTGCTCTGCGGCTAACTAACGAACTAGCAAAAAAACAAAAAAAAGTGGAGTGGAATCGATGGGTTGCATTAACAACATGGCGCCCGTTGATAGCAGCACGCAGAGCTCATTAGCAGTTTCTCGCGCGTCCCGATTCACTCGCGCCGCTGCGCAACATGCTGCTTCACCATCCAGTTTCTGCATGCATGAGGAAAGCGGATGCATCGTTATTATCAGGGACACGAGTCAATCACAGCCAATGAAAAAAAATAATAATAATTACCTGCAGAATGATTAAAGACTAACATTCACTTGCGATTGGCATAATAGTCCACCTCTGTTTCCCATAATTAGAGATGTAACGATATCCAAAAACGTAAAGATACGATATTATCACAATACGAAGGTCATGATACGATAATTGCCACGATATTGTGAGGAGGTTGGCGATACAAAAAAAGGTCACAATTTTGTAAAAAAAAAAAAAAGTGCTTTTGTACATTACAGCAATGAAAATATAAAAATATTATTTACAAAACTATATAAATATATATAGAGGCTTCACAAGCATATTAATTTCCCCTTCATCTGACCATTAGCGTGGATTTGAAACCTAGAAGGGCCAAAACATGCCTAGTGAAAATTAACCTGCACTAAAAATAATAGCAACCAGAGGGTGCTAGAACTGCGCAAAAGTAAATCAACCCAACTTTTTTTTTTTAACAGTTGTGCTGCTTTTAATATCGTGACATGATGACGATATATTGTGGCCGTTTTAATGTTGCGATATCACGATACTGCCGTTATCGTTACATCCCTACCCATAATACACACACACACATTAACACACTATGCATGAGATAGAACCGCCCCCCCAAAACCGAGTGATGTGAATCCCAAGAGAATGTTCACGACGTTGTCATCTTTTTTGTGGATTCTGACCTTTGAATATCGGCGAGCTTTTAGCAACCCACCTGGGAAATGTTGAAAAAAAGAGAAAAAAAAAATATATGTCTCTTTAAAATGCAAACAAATCTGAGCATGTGAAAAAGTGCTTAAAAAAAAAAAGTTGAGGGTAGAAGATGAAAGGATGAAGTAAGTGTGAAGTCGTGCGTGTTCGGCGTCACGGGGGACGTCGACGCCGGACTTGAAACTTTTATGCAACTTCTGAGCTTCGTTTTCGTCTTCTCTTTTCTTTCTTTTTTTTTTTTTTCTGGTCCAAATGAATAATTGATGCGAGGTCAAGTCGGTGTAAGATTATACAAAGATGCTGATGAATGAGCTGACTTACTTGAAACAGAATTCTCAAATAACAACTTTGCACTTTCTTCTTTCCCTGTTAAGCTGCACCCGAACGTGGCCGCCAGCCGGCATCCAGGCGACGTTACCTGCCACACATCATCGTTTCTACGGAAAGGCGCCGACTCGCAACTTTTCGGATACAAGTGACAACAAGAATCTTTTTTGGTTTTTTGCCAAACCGCTACAAGTGTTTTTGTGTAATAGAGACGTTGCTTTGCCAAGGAACAATCAAGTGTTTTGAAGATGAAACTATGTGAGAGATGTTTTTTGTTTTGTTTTTTCTCCTTCCTTTTATATCTTAAATCATTCAAAATTCGTTAGTAATAGTGTTCATTTTTTCAACAAAAACTAAACCAAAATAATACCGTCAACACACATTTTTCACCGGACGGAAAACGAGACTAGACTAAAACTCTCATTAATAAACAATAACTGGGACTAAATCAGTATGCATTTTTTTTGTCGAATAATAAAGATGAGACCAAAATGTACTTCAATTCATGAAAAACTGGATTAAAATCTATGGACATTAAATTAATTAAAAAAAATATATATATAATACATATATATAAATAATAAAATAATAATAATAAGATTAATTAATTACTTGTAAATTAATCAGACTAACTAATATTTAGTAACTTGCCTTGACATGAGCAAGCATTCAACTAAAAAAATGAAGTGAAAATGTTGCAATTATGTAAAAGCCTCTTTGAGCTTCATAATATTATTAATATGCAATACCGGCATCGAAATGAAAATCCGTTTTGCTTTCCCTTGTTTGCTTGCAACAATCGCGCTGATTAAAAAGTCACGACGGTGTCAATTTAATTTCTTTTCTATTATTGAATATAACTCTTGTACATGAAGATAATTGTTTTTCCAAGCGGACCAGATTGGCGACTCTTTCAGGTCAAATATGAAATATCAGAAAGAAAAAGAAACTCATCGTTTTAGTGAAACATTAAAATGTATTCAAATAATAATTAAAGATGTATTGTTTACTGTTACATAATTAAAAGTCTTGTGAGCGCTAAATTACTTTCACATCAGATTCACTTTTTTTTTTTTTTGCATTACAAAAAATGACAAATGACACTTCAAAGATTATTTTGGTCTTACAAAATACCAAAGAAAGGAAAAGGAATGGACTACTTATTATTTTAGTTCATTAAAACTTATGAAAAAAACTCAAACTAAAATTCAAAACAATTTCATTAATCAAATTTAAAAAAAAAAAAAAAACAGAAATCCTTTTTTAAAAAAACGAATAACAAACTATATTTTATGCTTACAAAACTAAAACTATAATTATAGCAAAAATGTCCTTCATTTTTGTCCTTGGCAATTAATGTAATTTGCATGAGCCTTTGGGCATGATTATAAGTAATTTATTTTAATATTAACTGGAATAAAGATGTTGGAAAATGTGTCACACAGAAGTGATGTCATCGAGCAGCAGCCAATAGAAAAGCACCAAAAGATGATGTCGCTCCCATGCTGTTTCTTGAGTATTGCACACAAGTAATACACTTTTTTTTTTTTTTAACTAAAACTAATACTGTAACTAACTAAAACTAAACTAAAAAATAAGCATGTATCAAAAAACAAATTAATAAAAACTAACAAAACCACCCTGAAAAATAATTTTAAAAAAACAAACTATCCATCCATCCATTTTCTTAACTGCTTGCTCCTCACAAGTGGGTGCTGGAGCCTATCCCAGCTGGCTCAGACAGTAGGTGGGGTACACCCTGAACTGGTTCCCAGCCAATTGCAGAACTAACTAACCAACTAACTGAAAAAAATAAAAACAAAATAAAAACTAACTAAAATGAAAAATTCCAAAACTATAATAACTTTGC
Organism: Festucalex cinctus; assembly: GCF_051991245.1. Taxonomy (NCBI): domain Eukaryota; kingdom Metazoa; phylum Chordata; class Actinopteri; order Syngnathiformes; family Syngnathidae; genus Festucalex; species Festucalex cinctus. The sequence goes on along the minus strand of NC_135424.1, from coordinate 1,176,340 downwards.
TTCATACATCATCTATTTTGAGATGCCAGGCGGTTGGTTGGAAGGATGGACGGACCAAATACTGGACAAACTGACCTACTGACAGACAGACTGACTGACAAACTAGCAACCAACAGACTGGTCAGCTCTCGATAGATCAATCATGTCGTGATAGAAAGTCAACAAAACGGCACAAAATGTCCGCCAGCGATTTTTAGCGATCACCAACCGAAACCCGCGACCGACAGATTGACTCATTGACAGGTCACAAGAGAAACACAACAAAACCAATGGACTGACAGACAGACAGATGGACAGACGGGTAGTTAGCACTGCTGCATAAATAAAAAAAATAAAAGCACCCCAAACAAGAAGAATATTGATGTTTGTTGACTAAAGGTTGAATTTGAATCCGACGGTAAACTTTGCAGCCTGGCGGGAGGCGGGTGGGCTGCTCAGCGGGGGGGGGGGGGGGGGGGGGCTTCATTGTTAGCCGCGGCCGCTTTGCACAAGGAAAACAAATAAGAAGGAAAACAGCAACAAAATCGAGATTAGACAAAGCGGCAACAAACTGGCGCCATTTATTCGTCTTATCTGCCATTTTTTGGGGGGATTTTTCACACGATGATCAAAAGCATCTTTTTTTCAAACGACTCGTCAGTATGTCAAGCGTCTCTCTCACCTTCACGCAAATCTCAAACTAAATGCGCCAAAAACGTTTACTAAAAAAATAAGAAAAAAAAAGACCCCCCCCCCCTCTAAGCATGAGCTCATATCAAATCCATATTTCCTATTTATCACACCACCACTAACCTCGCTGACTTTGATAACTCCGCACGCCGCTCCTGACGAGCCCACCGCGCGCTCGTATGTGTGTGCGTGTGCTTGACTTTCAGAGCATCTGCTGGGTGGGTGCGGGCATGGCAGGGGGACACAGGTGGTATATTGTCTAACCACCCCTCATACACACGCACACACACACACACACATGCTGACCTTGTACCGGGCCTGGACTGTCAGCACTTGTCTCACGCACACACACAGCCATTCTTCCCAATGGGGGTATATGGGGGGGTGTTATTGATGAATAATGCTGAGGCTAATGAGACGTTGGCTGATGGCGACAGAAGCTAAAAGGAGTCAGGAAGTTGTTTACTTTTGCAAAAAATAAATTAAAAAAAAGTAACAAAGAGAGAAAAAAGCGTGGCAGCACGTTGTGGTAGTGGTTCCACACGTCTGCCTCGCAGTTATGCTTCCCACATTCCAAAAATGAGGACGATTCGGTTTGGTTATTATTCAGGGCGTACAGACGACAATAACGCTGCATTCGAGGATGGTTGGAAGTCGGACTTTTCAGAGTTCAAAACCAGGAAGTGTGGTTACGGGAACGCCCCCTTGAACGTTTTCGAAGCAGCTGGAAAAAGGAAAAAAAAATAAAATGTGAGCGTGGCGTCAAAAGTTGAATGGAAAGCGCAGCGGCCGTCTCGCCTGCCGTCGGCCGTGCGAATGAAATACGTCTTTGTGTTTACGTTTGAGTTTGCGGGCGTCGTCGCGCAAACGCCGGGACGTCGACAGCTGCTCCACCTCCAGCGCTAAAAACCAGACGTGCTCATAAAGCAGCGGCGGGCGGGCGGGCAAATGTGTTTGGCAGCCGCTGACGTCGCCAGTAGGCATCGTTTGAAAGAAATGCACACGACGCATCGCAAACATTTTGCTTGCATGGGCAACTCATAAATGCAGTCGATATTCCTTCAGCACATTTGGACGATTCTTGGATCAGCACAACTACTAACTCAAGTCCGTCTGGACCTTTTTTTTTTTTTTTGTTCTATTGTTGTGTCACATTATAGCAAAATTGCAATTGAAGATGCCCCGCCCCCAGAGTGCACTGAGGCGTACTGCGATCCGTTTCCAATATTCTCACAAAATCTCATGTCGCCAAAACGGGAGGTTCAAAATATTCACAAAGAGCTCGCAGTCTGAGTTTGAAGCAAACATGGTGAAGCAGCATTTTGTGGCAATGCTGTGGGTCAATGGAATACACTAGCAATCATGTGTGAAGTTTAAATGTTTTTAAATCCAGGCTAAAAACTCTCTTTTATTGGATTTGGACTGATTTTGCAACGGCCCACAGAATGTTCTGTTCTATTGCTATAAAAACATGGAACCTACCAAATGAAAGATTAAAGTCTCTTCTTTCATCAGGAAAAAAAAAAAAAAAAGTATATTTCTATACGTTTTTGTTTTGCAGAAGTTAGCACTAGAATAAAGCTAAGTTTCATCATGATTCACAATTTTTTTTTTGAAAACTGGGGAAAAACAGCTTGTTTGGTTGATCTCTTATACTCTGATGCCACCTGCTGGCCGTTTTTGTAATAACTGCCATTGCTTCAACCGTTCTCTTGGATTAAGACTCCATTTTGAAATCACAGTACGCTCTTTGAGTCATTTTAAAATTGTACTTGTATTTCTTTACTTTTCTATGTTTTTCAAGTCTTCTGTTCTGACCAAATGTTCCTAATCAGGTGGCCAACAAAATGCTTTGTGGAAGCAAGTTGAGGCGCTTTTGTGTTTCTGTGTCGCGTTAGCCTATTAGCATCGTTAGCTGGGGAGACACATGCAGACTGCTGTCTGGTGCATTCCTGACTAAAATACTTTTTCTTTTATTTCCTATTTTTCCTCTCTTTTATTTTTTTGTACTCACCCCCCCCCCCCCCCCCCCAGCCTCCTCTGTCAGAGAGCAGATCTGCCTGAATAATTTCTTCCCCCTGGACCAGTGCTGCTCTTTAATTCATGAGCCCACAGTGCCAGCCATGCAGCTTCTCCCTGCCCGTGTGTGCGTGCGTGCGTGCGTGTGCGTGTGTGTGTAAGGTGGTGTCACCGACTTTTGTGTGTGCGTGTCAGCAAGTAAACCAACCCCAAAAAAAAAAGAATGGATGACAAAGTTTTTGAAGGTGAGTGGCTGAAGGTATTTTGGTGGCGTTTTTAAAGCCCCTGCAACTTTTGTGTGCGTGTATTTGTGTGTACTTTAAGTATGTGTGTAGGTGTATAAGGTAGTCTCACGGAGGTGTGTGCGTGTGTGCACGTTTGTGTTTGTGTCAGCAAAACAATAAAAGAACTAGTGACATTTTTTGTGTGGGTGTCAGGTTTTTTTTTTGTACCCATTTTTCATGTATTGAACGTTTCCCAACATTTTTGGGGAAAATTTTGTAGGGTATAATAATTTTTTTTTTTTCCCAATGCATTTGAATGGATGGCATCAATTATCATTGCTGGCGTCGGGCCAAAACCTTGTCGCCCTCAAAAAATCGTCACTTTTCAGGAGGCTCATTCAAACCCAAAAACGTGTAAATACGTTTTTTTTAATACTTTGTCCTTCACTGCCAAAGACATATTTATACATTTGTTTGGTTTTATGTAAAAGCATACAAAAGGTTTTGATGCAGGTTCTGACATGAAGAGGTGGCTTAAAACACGGGCAGTCCCAAAATAAAGATTTTTGTCTGCACTCCGTATCCCCCCCAACTTTACATCTCCAACTGCCTTCCTTTGTATTCTTAAGCACCCTTTCAACGTGTTGAGCACGAAAACAAAAAAAACAAAAAATAAAAATCGGCCATCAGGTGGCAGCAGAGTATAAGAGATCAGCCAGGGCCATGTTGCAGCAAGCTCTTTTTGTCAGTGTTTTTACCAGGAATGTGAATATTGATTAAACTTAGCTATATTCTATTGCTAATACAAATATATATATTTTTTTTTTTCCCGGAAGAAAGAAGAGATTCTAATCTTTATTTTGGTAGGTTCCATGTTTTTATAGCAATAGAACAAAATACTGTGTGGGCCTTGCAAAATCACTCAAAATCCAGTCAAACAGCCAATGAGTTAATTAGCGAGCTCATTTCGCGTCCAATCAAAACAAGCTGAGGCGGCCACAGGTGACGTTCACGACGCCCCCTCGAGCGGTCGCCGCCGCTCCCTCCTCGCCGTCAAACTTTGTGCTCAGCCGCGCGCCTTCATCAGACTTCTTTTACGCGTTTGCTTTTATTGACAATAACCGCGGGTCGCTCGCTCGCTCGCTCGGTCAGTCAGTGTTTCCGATTTACAGGCTTCATTTCACAGGCCAATAAATTTATCAGCGGCGTCTCCCCCCCCCCCCGATTCGTCGGCCTCTCCCAAAACAGCCTTTATTAAGTCCTTCAATCTCGCGCGTTTGTCCAGCCGGCGTGACGAGATTGACGAGCGCTCGCATAAAAGCGACGATGATGGCCGCCAATTAGCTCGCTTTGTCCAACAACAACAACAATAACAAACAAACAAACGATACTCGCTTTGCATCACAAACATCGAGTTGCGGGAAATTCTCCTCTTTCAATGAATTGTTCGGAAAATTCTATGCCAGTGACATATTAGTGAGAGGGAGAAAAATGCAATTTTGTTCCACTAGATGGCAGAAGGTCCAATTAGCCACCTGTTGTCATTTATACAATTGAATAATAGTCCCACTGAATAGGTCAATTTTTGAGTAAATTATGAGCAGATTATTTCTACATATTTACCATATTGTACTTTTTATGAGCTTGTCTACACAGCCGTTGAGCTCTCATACAAAACCAGTCAGAAGAATTGATTACTTTTTATTCGGAAATAACGGCAAAAGTTGAAGTCGAGTTTAAGTTTAAACCCTCAAGTCAATTATCTTTCCCCATTAAAATGAATTGAAATGCCAATAATCAGTTCAAGCTTTTAGTCAGAAAATTAGTACTTTGGAATATTGTACATTATTTGAAAATATAATAAACATACAGTAATGGCATCATTAATTCAACAGTATGTGAAGATTTAAATGTTTTTCCTCCCTCAGTTTTTGATTGATTGATTGATTGATTGATTGATTGGGTTTTATTGAACATATAAACACATCACGAGTATAAAAATACAACTTGTAGTTAAAAAAAGAGAAAAGGAAAATAAAATTCAATGCAGTAGGCCTTAATTATATATATGATATAATTTGCACCCAGCACCCCACAAAGGAAACACGTGACCAAAATATTACAATGCGATTTGTTACATGAATTGTCCATGTGCGTGCGTGCTTCCACCCATTAGCCAATGCGGTCATTTTTAGCATGTTTATGGTGTTTTGCATTGTGTGTTAGCATTAAGCTAAACAGACTTTTTTGACAAAAAGCTGACTGGGAGATTTGCCCTAAAAACTTCTGCTTGCAAATCAAAATTAACTCATTCACTGCCTTTGACAAGTATACTTGTCAATTGTATTTTTTAGAGCGGTGCTAAATGGGGCCGAATCTGATTATGCTCCACTGTAAATATCAAACTTGGAAACAACTTTACTGATGCCCAACCACCGGTAGATGACATCATTGCCCCATTTTATAGGAAATAAACACAGTTTCTGAGTCCATGGGAGAAATGGCTGTATTTTGGCAAACCTACATTTTTCTACTGTCAATTATAAAAGAACGGGACGGGGCAAAAAGTAGGGATTCTATTCTGTTATTTGGTAGATTCGGTTTATATATAATTATTGAATGTAGTATCACGTGAGTATTGAAAATTTTAAAATTTTCTAAAATGACTGGCAGTGAATGAGTTACGAGGAAATCATCTGAAATTAAGTCTTGAAAAGCTCCTAAGTCAAAAAAATATATATTTATATGATAAATTGTGTACCTAATAAAACATCCTATCAGAAGTTGCTGCGCTTGAAAATCTCATTTAAAAGATGAAGGAAGGAAAAAAAAAAAAAAAAAAAAAAAAAAAAGTCAAATTTGGGAATCTTTCATGTTTTAAAGACAAGCAGGAGCCAAACTGTGAACTGATGTCGGATCGGAAAAGTGATGACTCTCTTGCACTAATCCCGCGTGTGCGGGTGAAGACATGGGACGAGAAGGGAAGAACATTTCACACTTTGTGTGTGCGTGTCATCAATAATGAACGCTCCGCCGCCGCCGTCTACATATTTAATGAGCAGACGTTTAGTTATCCGTCAAGCGGCGTCCTCTTCGTCTGGACTTGCGGCCGACGGGCACGAGAGATGCGCTCACTGATCTCAAGTCACTAGTTTAATGAACATCTTTATTAGGTTACACGTCGACGTCAACACGTACGACCCGTCGCAGCTAAAGTGAATAACGAGCCCCTTTGATCGGCGTCATTGAAGTCGGCTGTGACCGAACCCACGGCGGCGCAGGCCTCCCGCTCGCAAATCCTGTACTCATCTGTAAACTTGCCAGCGTCAGCTCAAAAATCACCTCCTGGCAGAGATGCGCCACCACGCACACGCACTGCGCCACATTTGCACCAATTCACCAAAAAGTAGTTTGACAATAAAACAAATTTAAAAAAACAAAAAAACGACATTTGTGGAGGGAAAGTACATGTGACAAAGAAAGAAAGAAAAAAAGCTTGTCACTCAGTCAGAAATGTGAATGCAATGTTAGTTAGTTAGTTAGTTCCCATGAACAATCTATCACATTTGGGGGGTAATGCAGGTTATATATGATTATATGTTAGTTAGTTAGTTAGTTAGTTAGTTAACCGGGAATAATCTATTGCGATTGGGGGGGCTAGTGTAGATTTTTGATTATTTTTAGTTAGTTCGTTAGTTAGTTAGTTAGTTCCCATGAACAATCTATCACATTTTGGGGGTAATGCAGGTTATATATGATTATATGTTAGTTAGTTAGTTAGTTAGTTAGTTAACCGGGAATAATCTATTGCGATTGGGGGGGCTAGTGTAGATTTTTGATTATTTTTAGTTAGTTCGTTAGTTAGTTAGTTAGTTCCCATGAACAATCTATCACATTTTGGGGGTAATGCAGGTTATATATGATTATATGTTAGTTAGTTAGTTAGTTAGTTAGTTAGTTTACCGGGAATAATCTATTGCGATTGGGGGGGCTCGTGTAGATTTTTGATTATTTTTAGTTAGTTAGTTAGTTAGTTCCCAGGAATAATCTATCACATTTTGGGGGTAATGCAGGTTATATATGATTATATGTTAGTTAGTTAGTTAGTTAGTTAGTTAGTTAGTTAGTTAGTTAGTTAGTTAGTTAGTTAGTTAGTTAGTTAGTTAGTTAGTCGGGAATAATCTATTGCGTTTGGGGGGGCTAGTGTAGATTTTTGATTATTTTTAGTTAGTTAGTTAGTTAGTTAGTTAGTTCCCAGGAATAATCTATCAAATGTGGGCGCTATTGCAGGTTTTATATGACTATGACTTAGTTAGTCAGTCAGTCAAACTTCCTTTGAATAGGAAATGCCACGTATTATATTTTGAGGAGTAAACCAATAAACTTCCACTTAGCTTGTGCTGCGAAACACCTCAAATGCTGCATGTATCAACCTTCCATCTCCCAAAAAAAAAGACAAAATGACATGAGTGCACAAGTGCGTGTTACGCATCAGCGCACCACCAACATTTGACTTTCATCAGCCGCCACAAAATACAAGCAGCTACTAAATTATGACATAGCGCTTTGACGCCCTTATTGTTCTTTCACTTCTTCTGCGTCTTCGTCCCTGGAGAGAAACGTGGCGAGCAGATAAAATGATGAAATAGAAAAAGCGCGCGAGGAACGGAACGGAACGGAACGGGGACGTATGCGCGCGCGCACGTGAAACAACAACAAGCGAGAGTGTTTTTAAGAGAGAGCAGCTTGAGCTAATAAAAAGCTGCAGGGAGGCCACGACTCGCCGCAATAAAGCCGGGCGAGCGCCATCAAGCAGACAAAGTGGCGGGCGGGCTTGTGACTGACAGTAATAAGCTTTACAAACTGCACAGCCAACACCGCTGTGCGGCTCGCTTCACACGCACACACAAAGCAGCACCAACTTTGTCATTTCAACTACATCGACTTATAAAAATGCGGCACCTGAGATCTAAAAAAAAAAAAAAAAAGATAATCATTCTCATTTTTGGTTAGTCACAGATGAAGTCAAAACAAAACAAACAAACAAAACTTTGAATGTCAGCAGGCCATGCTGACATGACGGCCTGTCTGTCCATCTGTCCATTTGTCCGTCTGTCAGTCATCATCAGACCTTTTCGTGTTACTCGGCGTTTTCCAACCTTTTGAGGTTCAAAACAGCCTCCACGTACTCTTCCACCTGGGAGGGGCCACTCCTGGTCTATATTATCGGGATTCCAATTTGCGCGGCGTACAATTGTGCTGATGTTAAACAGTCATCGACTCCACTCAACGGATTCAAAAGTCAATCAGAGAAGAAAAAAAAAAAATATAGAGGATCTTATTAGGCAGCTGAGCTATTATGTTTACAATTACTTGCAAAGTTTTTCTAGTTGTGCCAGGGCTCGATCTCGAATCCCTGCAGTCCGAATTAGAGAGGGTTCGTTAGATCCGTTTTTGGTCTTCTTTTTTTTTTTTTTTTTTTTTCCCAGGAGAATTATTTCCAATTTTATGGCTACTATCATATTTGCTGAAATTGATATGAAGACTTTTTTTGGGGGGGATGCTTGTTTGTGCAGAATTTCTGGTTCTCTTCGGATTTTGCCATTCATAAAATGAGTATAACAATATTTATTATGAGCCTAATATATGCAAAATGTTTTGTGCAATAGTGGACAAAGTTCAAATATTCATCAAATCTATCAATATTTCAGGAAAGATAGTAAATAACGTTTAGTTTAATATGGAAATCCTCAAGAAAACCATAGTACAATAGTGGTCCAAGGCCAAATGTGTCCAATCTATCAATATTTCATGGAGGATGATAAATAAATACCATTGATTTAATTTAAAAAAAAAAAAAAAAAAAAAGTTTCAACTCCACTAAAATGCGGGCATGCTGACCGCCAGGCTAAAGTAATCAAACAGTTAATCTCCGAAGTTCGCTTTGTGGGATGTTTTTGCAGGAGGGGGGGAATGTGCGCGGCCATCTTGGAAATGGGAGTTGGCCCAGTGTTGAGCAGATGAATCGGGAATGCAATAAAGGACTGTCCCCTTTCGTTCAAAATTGAAACTGATACCTTGATTTTGACTAACGTTCATCTTGAAAGATTTGCCTCTATTCATTTCTCAACTTCTATTAAAACAGACACACATACAAAAAATCAAAACCATTCATTCCACTTTTCAGTGACATATTTCGTCTATCACACGCTGTCGAAGGAAAAGCCTCATTATTATTACCATAATTACTCTACTATTATAATTATTATTATTAGGGGTGGGAATCTTTGACTGTCTCACGATTGTCATGATCTACTCCAGCCTAACTCGCTAATGATAATTAGCGCGCTCCTCGCGGCACTTTTATCCCTCAAAAGAACGGCTATTCATACAAAAACGCTTCAGGAATGTATAGAGAGAACCATCTTAACATTACTCACCGGCATATGCTCTTCCTACGATGAAACAATAAATAAAAAATACAAACTTTTTTTGGCACAACTTGATCGTGACTTTTTCCTTCTACGCTAACGTGGCTACAACTTAACTGTGTATCAGAACGCACGGAACCACACTGCCCCTGAGTGGCCAAATCGGGTACAACATGAACAGCGTTCCCAGCACACAAACAAGGGGCAAGACTGTAAAAAAATAATTGAAATAAAATCGATTTTAGGACATTTAAAATCACTCCTAATTATTATTACTACTACTAAATAAAGCGAATGGAAGGCCAAAATCAAGCGAGGCGGCCGTGACCTATTTTTCCTCTTTTCCGTGTAAATCGGGAGCACTTGGTTCCTTCCACGCTGGCCGTCCTGCCAGGCGGCCAGGCGGGCGGGCAGTCATGCAGGCAAGCTGCATGTGGACCCGGGCCACGCGTGTCAAAGGCGCCAGATGAAATCACATTAGCAAGTTGAAGGCAAACGTAATTAAATGAAGCGAAATGCGCAGCTGAAGCGGTAAAACTCCTGCTGGTCGCCCGAGCTGCCCTCAAGCAAGCCACAACGCTGACAAAACTAAACGCAAAAGTCGCCTCCAAAACGTCACCGCGTGGAAACATCCACTTGCAGACACTTCATTTACATGGACTGGGAATCGCGTCGTCCGCACTAGTAGCTAACTTTGGCATGCTAGTAGTGCACTGCATGTCACTAGAGAAGCTAAAGTGAGCACAAGTTGATACCAGCGCACTACTGGTGACTGTGAAATGCGACTAGTTAAGAGCAAATATACTTTTGCAATAATGTGACTCTTAATTGCTCAGATGTTAACTAGTGCACAGGATGCTAAAATGCCCACTAGTACTTACACCTCACTAGTAACACATAGTTGTCCTCATAACTAGCATGCCAAAATTATCACACTAGTAAACAATGAAACCTTATAAAATTTTGTGCTTCACTACTAACAAAAGTGGCTCAACTAGTGGACATGTCATAACACTAGTAGCCTGCTGGACTCTAGTAGTAGCACCAAAATGTCCAGTAGTATTTTTTGCACTAGTAACATTCCGAGACCCAATCCGATGGAATTTGTCTTGCACTAGTAGCCTGCTGGACTCTAGTAGCAGCACCAAAATGTCCAACTAGTACGACAAATTCATCCACCTAGTGATGTACTAGCACTGCATTTATACTGACTAGGAAGACAACTCAGTGTCCTTGTAGAACGATTCGGGCGAACTAGTAGATTGACTGTCTTACTAATAAAATGTTTCCACGTTTGGTGTACTAGTATTCATGAAAATCTTACTTGTAAATGTCTGTGCTTCAGTACTAACAATAGTGGCTCAACTAGTGGACATGTATCATGCACTAGTTGCGTCAGGCTGAGCGCTACTAGTAGCACCACTACCTCACCACTAACATGAAGTGAAGCTGTCCTACAAGTGATGCACTACTAGTGAGACAATTCTTAAGTAGAAGAGCTCACAGTACTAGTAACATTTTGACATGAAACCGTACATGTAAATTATTGTGCTGTACTAGTAGGAATGCGTGATGCGGTCAACTTTTTTTTTTTGTTTTTTGTTTTTTTTCCCGCCTTCCCGCATTGGCGTTTGCATGATTTGTGCCGAGCTCAGGAGCCGTTCAGGCTGCAGCTGCCGCTCACGCCCGCAAAATCAAATCTCATCCAAAAAGGCAATAAAGCACATGCAGGCAGCCGCGTCGTAATCAAGCACTGGATAAAAGTGTTAGAGGGGCTAATAAAAGCCTCTTTTTTTTCTTTTTTTTGGTCCACGGGACAGATGGCAACTCTGTATAACCACCATTTAATTCAAATCGCAATAAAACAGAAAGAGTGATTGGGGAAAAAAGCAAAACAAAACACAATTGATGCTTTTGTGGACATGTTAAATGCAGAAGCTTCAAACTCATTTATCCTTCATATTGTATTCATAGAAACTTTTATAGTGTCCGTTGATTTGTTTTTTAAAGACAACTATGGATTTGATTTCCTTCAGCGTCATAAAAATCAATGTTTATGGGCTTATTTGTGGACTTGTCAGCAAGCTGGGCTGCTCGGTAGCACAACACTGACACCTAGTGCTGACAAAAGGGAAATGCGAGGTGATTGAGGGTTTGATTGCTGGCTTGGGTTTCATTCCATCATATTTGCATGCGATACGCTAGTACCATGTTTCTTATATGTGTACTCGATTTATTCTTCCTTCCTCCTTTCTGACCTTCTTCCTACCGTTCAGAACATCCGAGTTGTCTACCTTCCGTTCATTTTCCCCCACAAGTCATTTTCAAAAGTGTAAACCTACTTTTGTCCCATGCCGCATTGTATATTTGAGAATATCATCAGATGTATTTAAAACTAATAGTGCTGAACCTATTTTAATTATCAATATATGCTTTATGTCAACTGCACATTTTTAGTTTGTTTTGTCCTGGCTGCTCTCTTTACATGAAAATACAGCGTTGCACTAGACATTTTACCAGTTTGGGGTCACTTAAAAAAAAAAAATCATTTTTTTTAACTACATTAATAATGTCTAGAATGTATTTTTTATTCGATTTCTGTTTTTTTCTTTTAAAAAGTGATTTCCTTAAGCGACAGAGACAGACAGACGTACTCAAGTCATCATAAACTACAGTACCCATTATGCATCGTGCAATGACGTCATCGCGCGTGTGACGTGTGTGGGTGGAGCGTCATCGTTACGGCGCCGCGTTAGCGTCAAGTGGCTAATGTGAATCTGAGAGTTAGCGGGCTGGGAAAAATCGAATATTGCCACGTTTTTTGTTTTTGTTTTTTTAAAAGTTTGACTTTCGCAACGACAAGCCGGCAGCTGAGCCAACATGCCTCCGAAGAAGCCGGCTCCGGCCGCGGGGAATAAAAAGACGCAAGAGAAGAAGAAGGAAAAGATCATTGAGGTATTTAAAAAATAAAATAAAATCACGAGCTAGCATGTCGGCGTGCGGCTAGCCGTCGCTCGTTGCTAACGTGCTAGCACGCGATCGAACCTCACATGAACATCTGAATGGACATGTTTCTTTAATTAAACATTTTGATTTTGTCATGCGGTGAGTAAAAATCCCCCGACGATTTAAGTCCTATTGCAACAGCGCTAAGCTAATGTAGCTGTCTCGTTGATCCCCGTGGAACGTTAGCTCGCCAACGTAAGCGCTACCTGCTGGCCATGACGTCATCGTTAGCAGTGTTACTGCGCCGTTTATGACGTGTGACTATAAAGCCAACAAAAAGCTTATTAAAATCTGACAGCTGTTCTACATTGGGTCGATAGCGGCGTGTCCTCTTTTCTAATTGGTCACGTCGAAACAACATGAGCCACGTACTCGAGTATTTTTTTCCGTAAGTGTTAGCCAAATAACATCTAGAAGATTTCCTGCCTGTCTAAAGTTTACCGTTTGTGTTTCCAGGACAAAACATTCGGCCTGAAGAACAAGAAAGGTGCCAAGCAACAGAAGTTCATCAGGAACGTCACACAGCAAGTTAAGTATGGACAACAAAACGCCCGACAGGTCAGTGAGGGGAAAAAACCCAAAAACATCCTGATTGGCTTCGTGTGTCAAATGTAGCCAAAATGTTGACATCTGCCGTGTGTGTGCAGGCGGCTCAGGCGGAGGCCGAAAAGGCCAACAAGAAGACGGACAAGAAGAAAGAGTTGGATGAGCTCAACGAGCTCTTCAAGCCGGTCGTCGCTGCCCAGAAAGTCAACAAAGGTAACGCAAGAGACCTCGGATTGCTCTTTTTTTTTCTTTTTTTTTTTCTCCCAAACTTGGAACCTATATCGTACATATTTTTTTTAGGTGTCGACCCCAAGTCGGTGCTGTGCGCCTTCTACAAGCAGGGCCAGTGCACCAAAGGAGACAAGTGCAAGTTCAGCCACGACTTGTCCATGGAGCGGAAGGGCGAGAAGAAAAGCGTTTACGTGGACGAGCGGGACGAGGAGCTGGAGAAAGGTGAGCGCTTGTTTAAAAAAAAAAAAAAAGGGAGGAGTAGGACGGAGGACGGAGATTTACCAAACGCTTCTGTGCCGCATTAGACACCATGGACAACTGGGACGAGAAGAAGCTGGAGGAGGTGGTCAACAAGAAGCACGGCGAGGCCGAGAAGAAGAAATCCAAAACTCAGATTGTAAGATTTTGGAGCTTTTTTTTTTTGCCAAATTTTGTGAAGGGGTGCTGAGAAAGTTGTCACACGGTGCGGCAGGTGTGCAAGTTCTTCCTGGACGCCATCGAGAACAACAAATACGGCTGGTTCTGGGTGTGCCCAGCAGGGGGCGGCGACTGCATGTACCGGCACGCTCTGCCGCCCGGTTTCGTGCTGAGGAAGGACAAGAAGAAGGAGGAGAAGGACCAGGAGATCTCCATGGAGGAGCTGATTGAGAGCGAGGTGAGCAATATTAATCTTTTTTTTCTTTTTTTTTTTATGATTATGCCGATTTTGTAATTGTGGAGCGTAATAAATTGAAATTGTAATTTGAATTTCAATTAATTGCACAGCCCTATCCCAAGATAGAGATATGATATGATATATGATAGAAGGTATAAATTTGGATTCTCCGTTCCAATCACAATAACGCTTGTTGATGACATCATTGCATCGGACTTCAAAGCACGTCTGACCCTGGAGATGCCAGCATTTGGTTTTTCTTTCTTTTTTCTTTATTACCAGCTCCAAGCTGGTAAAAAAAAAAAATGTAATAAGTTATCACGTTCCCGTGTCGTTCCCAGCGTGCGGCGCTCGGTCCCAGCGTGACCCGCATCACCCTGGAGACGTTCTTGGCGTGGAAGAAGAGGAAAAGGCAGGAGAAGGTGGCTGGCAAACTCACTGCGATTTGTAATTAATTTTTTGATGTTGAGTACTAAAAGGTGGTCACGGTCATCTTGTCCCAGGTGGACAAAGCCAGGGAGGAGATGGAGAAGAAGAAGGCCGACTTCAAGGCCGGGAAGTCGCTGGTGGTGAGCGGTCGCGAGGTCTTTGAATTCCGACCCGAGCTGGTGGACGACGACGACGACGAAGCCGACGACACGCGATACGCCGACAAGGGAGACGAGGATGACGATGATGACGACGACGACCAGGAAACGGTAATCGTGACGCTCGCGCCGACATCTTTGATGGAAGCCGACGTTTGAAATAAACTATTTGAATTTGTTTTTATTTAGACAAATTGATGAAAAGTTTGGAGACAATAATTAATAATATTACGTCTGGTTTCAGGCCGACAGTACGCAAGTCCAGGACATAGACCTGTCCCGCTTTGTTCCCCAAGAAGTGGACAACACGGGAATCACCGTGGCCGCCGTGGACCGCTTCACCTCCACCAGTAAGAGTCGGAAGGAGGACCAGGACAGCGGTAAGAAAAACCACAAGACCAAGCCACAGTGCTTCCTTGACTAAAGAGTTTGGAAGTGATTGTAATGATATATATATATATATATATATATATAACCCGCGATAAACGAGGTGAACACTATTTTTTTTTAATAAATTGACATGAGTATGAGGTTTGTTTGTTTTTGTGGTCAACAGAGCAGCTGAACGGCGCGTGCGGCGGCTCGGAGGCCAACGGGCCGTCGGGGGCCGAGGGCGGCGGGGAGGCCGGAGGAGGCGAAGACGAAGACGAGGACGAGGACGTCCCGGTGGACGAGAACTTGTTCACCGGGGAGGATTTGGAGGAGCTGGACGAGGAGCTCAACACGCTGGCACTGGACGACTGAGAGTTGACGACAAGGACGGACGGACCGACGGACGGATGCATGGACACTTGAAGTTTTGAGTTGTTTTTTTTAAGTCACAAAAACTCTGTAATGAAAGCCTGATCACATTGTCACATGACTGCCCGGCTCCGCCCACCCTCCCCCCTGTTCCGCGCAACGAGTGAAATCGTGATGGACAAAAAACGAACAGCAGTGATTCTGTTCTAAGAAATTCAGTCTGTTCGTGTAACAAAACGCCGAAGATCGTATATACGTTATATTTAATAACCTCTTTTGATTCATCTTCATTATGTTGGGTCGGAATGAATGAATGTTGCGTTAAAGAGAAGCTTTTGGGTGGGGGGGGCAGGGTTCTCTGATCACAGCGGACCCTCACAACCAGCAGGCGAGCGATGTGATTGTAAATTATGTTGAGATGATGTTATTGGACATGAATAAAAAAAAAATACTGTGCATCCAAACGCTCGCTTCATTGATGACTACAAATTATTTTTTTAAATGCTGCAAGTTTGTTTGGTTTCATCTTCATCATAGAAAATCCTTTTTTTTTCTACTTTACAGTTAGATTGAAATGAAGTGCTAATATGTAAATACGACAAATTTTTAAAATATTCAACAATTTCACTCTTCCCTTATGGAACTGATCTGCATTATCCTGATACCAAACAAGCTTTTATTTTTTTGCAGAAATAGAATTTTTTTTCTTAATGCAATCACTTTAAACACCTTTTTTTTTTTTTTTTTTTGATATAGTGAGAAAAGCAAAGTCTTTGAACGTTTAATGCTCAAAATAATAATGTGATGCCACATTGGAATATCTGAGCTGTATATCAACATGCAAAACATGTCAGGACACGAGTGGTGCGTTGATCTGGTTTTATTTTGATGTGAAAAGATGTCATAGCGGGAACACATTTGAAAATACAAAAAAACAAATTTTAAAAAATAGACGTTCACGTGAGCAAAGTAAACACTAGCAGAAGATTAAAGTTGTGTCTTAACTACTAAAGCCAGTTTGTATCATGTAAGGAAGTTTTTTTTGTTTTTTTTTGACAGCCCCTATGGAGATCACACAGCAGCTTGAAATGACACTTTTGTATGAAAAGTAAAAGAATAAAAAAAAAAAAACTGGATTGACCCACTAAAAGCTCACATCGAAGGTCACGGCAAGGTCACCGAGCAGAAGCGTAAGGTCAGACAGGTGTCAAAGGTCGTGTCAAGAGGTCTCCCGTCCATGTGGGTCGTCTGGTCTGTCAGGTCAGGGGTCGTTTTGTCATGACAACAGTCGCCTGGGGAACGAGAAGCTGCACAGTTACTCACGCACAAACGTCAATCAATATTTGTGAATTCATAAAAAAAAATAAAATCAGTCCGTTTCTGTACAATTTTGTCACGTTGTTTGTATGAAGCTCGGTGACAACGTTTATTTTACTCTTTTTGTTCCCTCCTGACTTGTGGAACGTGAACAGACGAAGCTTCGGCCATTTTGTTTGAATATATTTAATATGCTAAAGTACATGCTACTTCCTTGACGTCCCTTTCCAACGTCATAATAAACGAGAAACTTACCCGCGCCAGGTGCCGGCATCCTAATACGTGCGAAGTCTTTTGTGCGACTCTTCTCTGGGAGGATCGGCGAGCATCACCTTCATCTTCACGCCGTTGACCACGCGGCCGTGGAGCGTCGCCAAGGCGTCCTCGGCACACTCCATTCAAAACAAAAACGCACTTAATATTTGGGCTCTGTTTTTTTCTTTTCCACTTTGTCCCGCATCAGACTAGATTGTCACCTGCTTGTCTGCGTACTTCATGTATCCCACCTTCCTGCCTGGAACCAAGTGGACCTCGATCAGGGAACCAAAACGGCTACAAAAAACAAACAAACAAAAAAAAAAAAAGCAAAACTTTTTACTTTTAATATACAACAGCATATTAGGGCCATGTATATTTTTAGAGGGCAGGGGCAATATTCCAAGAAAAAAAAAACTCGCAAATTTGCGACTTTCTAAGGTGGAAAATTTCAGAGAAAAAAACCCTCATAAATTTGCGAGTTTAGAAAGTGGCAAACGTACGACTTTCTAAAGTGGCAAATTTGCGAGAGAAAAATAAACAAATTTGCAAGTTAAAGTGGCAAATGTGCGAGAAAAACCTCATAAATTTGCGTGTTTAGAAAGTGACCAATTTGCAACTTTCTAAAGTGGCAAAAACTCAAATTTGCAAATTAAAGTGACAAATTTGAGAGAAAATAACTCGTAAATTTGTGAGTTTAGAAAGTAGCAAATTTGCGAGAAAAAAAAAAATCACAAATTTGCGAGTTTAGAAAGTGGCAAATTTGCCACTAGAAAGTCACAAATTTACGGCTTTCTAAAGTGGCAAATTTGCGAGAATAAAGAGGTAAATTCGTGAGTTTAGAAAGTGGCAAATTTGTGAGAAAAAACGTGGACATTTGCGAGTTTAGAAAGTGGCCGGAATATTGCACCCGCCCTCTGAAAAAAAATATTAATATGTGGCCCTAATACGCAGTTGTATTATTGTCCACCATGCATGTCCATTGAAGCAATTGAAGGATTTACCAGAAAACGTCCTCCAGCACGTCGATGGGCAGGGGTCCAGGACTGAAAACCACAAACAAGCGCTCCTTGGGCTTGCTGTCGGGTGGCGCCAGCTTCTTGAGGGACGGCAGATTGACGTCCGTCTGGATCCGGGAGACGGGCGGCGGCGGGCCGGCGAAACCCTACGCGGGGGCGGAGCTATTGGTCACACTTGACACGAGTGGCGTCATTTTTGTTTTGTTTTTTGCACTGGACGTACCAAATGAGAAGCGGAAGGTTTGATGGACTGGCTGTTGGAAGGTCCGTTCCACACGGATGACATCATCTGGGTGGCCACAAACTGCATGGCCATCCGACCGACTGAACTGCACACGCACACACAACACAGTATAGTACAGAAGAGTCGAGGGGATGCAGCAACGTTTCTCCCGTTTTCGGGCGCGTACCCGCCGCGATCTTCCCCGTCGTCCATAAAATTGACCACCAGTCTGTTCCCGGGCGGATACTCGAAACCGTTCAGTTTGTCTTTGGCGTAAAGTGCCGAGCCCAGGTTGCTGTAACGGATCATGGCGTGACCTGCAACCACACCAAAACAAAACAAAACAAAACAAAACATGTTTAGTTTGGCATCGTAAGACGTCCAGTTGTCATAATCAGGGAAATTGGTGGACGACCTGGTGAAAATCTGCTCTATCACAGACCATAAGAAAAAAAAAAAAAAAGTCACTTTTATTCCTCGCGCACGCTATAGAAACAATAAACAAAAATCACGATGAGGACAATCATTTGTTTTTGGTACAAAACAAGAAAATGTTTCAACATGTAAGAAAAAAATAATGAAACAAACAAATTTCTTTGAAACACTATAATTATGCACGTTCATCTTGAAGCAAACAAGATTGATTTAATTAGTCATTTTAAAATATGTTCAACAATGAATGTTCTGGGAATTTGTTGTGTTGTATAGGCGGGGCTTTGTTTTGGTTCCTTTCTCTTCTTTTTTTTTCTTTATTATCTGTGCACTTTGGATAGGCATGTTTTTTTCATCTTCCATTGTTTTCATTTTGTTTGTATGTTATTGAATTGGAACAACTTGTTAGTATATAAAAATGATAGAAATAATAGGGAGTAGGACTAGATAAGTACGTGTACATCTTCCTACCTCTTAAACATGTAAATTATGGATTTACATTTTTTTTCTCCCTTTCTTCCTTTAAATTTTTATTTTATTTCAACATGTTTTTATTTTTACACTTGTAATGTGTTTGTGTTTATATGTTCAAAACCAATATATATATATATATATATATATATATATATATATATATATATATACATTTTATTTTATTTTTTTAATTAATAATTTTTATTTTTGGTTACGATTGTGCCAATTTTGTAACTGTGTAGTGTAATAATTGAAATTGTAATTGAACTCCGATTAATTGCACAGCCCGAGCCCACAAAGAAGCAACACACTTAAAGGGATACTTTGCTTATTTAGCCCATTATAGCAATAAAAAAGTTCATATTTTGTCTATAATTAACGTGCTACTTTCATTATTTTTCATGTACAAATATTACCTTCCAGAACACATTTTGCAACTTCCCGACCCACCTTTGCTCATCCCGTAAGCGTCCCGCTGCAGCTCGCAGTATTCCATCCCGGGAATGATGTCAAACAGCGCGAAGATCTGCTCCTGGGTCAGCGCGGCGCGGGTCGACACCATCAGGCAGCGGGTCACGTCTGCGCCGCCGCCGCCGCCGCCGCCGCCGCCGCCGCCGCCGCCGCCACCGCTGCGGTAGTCCATCATGGGGTAGCTGACGGGCTCGGCCGACGCAGCCATGTTGAAGGAGTACATGTTCATGGAGTCGCCGCCGCCGGAGTAGTCGCTCCTGGCCGCCATGCTGTTGTAGTCTTCCGAGGAGTGGGGTTTGTTGCGAGGTTCCGCCAGGATGGCCCTGTAAGCTGGCACAAAGGTGGCGCGCGTCAGTACAAAATGCGCGCCTGAGGCTTTGGTGCCTGCGGCAACCCGTCTTACTTTTGTCGCAGTTCTCGATGGCCAGGGCCGCTTGGGAGGGTTTGTAGTACCTCACGTAGCCCAAACCTTTGCTTTCGCCCGTCAGCTTGTTCTTGATGATGACGCAATATTCAATGTCGCCGTACTCCTGAGGAGGACACAAGTGACAACCAAACTTTTTTTTTTTTTTTAAAGCAAAATTATTGTAAACAAACACCTTAAGCCATCCAAAGTATATTTACGTAAACAATCACCACATTTCTATTCGAGCACAACGAAAGTAGCTGCTGCGCGTACCTTAAAAGTGTCCTTCAGGTCTTCCTCGGAGAAGGTTTTTGGGATCATGACGAAGATCCGGGTCAGGTCCTCGTCCTCCACGTCTCTGTGGCTGGACGATGAGCGCGACTGGGCGATGAACACCTACAGACAAGATGTCAAACAAGATGTCAAAATTTACCCTGTAATAATGACTTCTAATCCAACAATAGACTAAAATTGATTGTGATTAATTTAATTTATTCACAGTCACAAAAAGGAAGGTAAATTCTAGTCCGCAACTAATCGAAAAAACAAAATTTAAGTCTAAGGTTGTGTACACTTTCAAATGTTTCCATTCTCCTACATTTCCAACTACTCGTTAATATTTGTGAACAATGTAATATAACAGCTACATGACTGCTAGCATGCTAGCCTAGGCGCTAACTGTCTGGGCTGTTTTTCGCATATTATCTTCGGCTACCCGAGTGAAAACTGTCATTTGTGTTAAATTGGTTCGTGTTGGTTCCGACCTTGATGGGTTTGTGTCCGTCCTGCAGGCTTTGTCCGTGCATTTCCTCCATGGCCAGGCAGGCCTGAGACGATTTGGCGAACTTGACGTAGCAAATGCCTTTGGACTCCTTGGTCTGCTTGTCTTTGACGACCCACACGCCCTGGATGTCGCCGAAGACCGAGAAACGATCCCGGAGCTCATCTTCGGTGACGGAGCGACTGGCCACCAGGAACAAGCGACTGTTGGGAGGGTCGTCCAAGTTCTCCGGCACTTGGCGCGCGCTCGAGTGGGAATCGTCCATCTTGGATTCACGGACTGGGGCTTCTTTTTCTTCTTCTGCTTATTTCTTGCAGTGAAAAGGCTACATGGCGCTTTACTGCCCTCCTCGGGTATTACGCTTCAACTACAGTTAGAAAAAAACGTCCTTATCGTCAGATACGGGTCGGAATCATGATGTAGAAACTGAAACACTGCTTCATAATCAGCTGGTGGTTCTCATTCTTCAAGCCAAAAAACTTCCATAAAGTTTAAACTTATTGCCACCATTTATTAAATAGTAAATATAATATATAATTTATGAACATCTTGTATTCGTTTACTACATCATTTGTTTTAAAAAAAAATGTTGTTTTTAACATTTCACCTTTATTTATTTTTATTTTTTTTAACATTACACCTTGATGCAACATTACGATTACAGTACATTACATAGTAGGAGGTGACCGAAAGAGTTACGCTACGTAACCGCCGTCACATGACTGATGACGTCATAAGCCGGCACCCGCAAGTGGAGTGACCTTCTGTGCGACCGCCACAACGCGTTCGTGTCTCGAGGCGGAGAGGAACCGCAAACGAGCCAGTTTCATTTAAGGCATTTTAAACTTACAGGTAAGTACAACGCATCACGCTTGAATTTATTGCGCTAAACTTGCGTGTAATTTTGTTGACAAACTATGGCGAACGACTGCCACGATGAAGGAGGGACACATTTTCGATAGCTTTCTTGCATATTTTCGAGTGGTTGATGCTCAATTCATACTCCAGTAAGCAGACTTAAATAGTTTTATTTCGGCGAATATTTCTGGTAAGTGTGTCGAATGGCGATTGAGCACTGCAGTAGTTGGCCGCCGAACTCCTTCAAGCATCCTTGAGAGGCGGTTGCGGGTGACATGAGCCAACCGCTAACCTGACTTTCTGGAACATTCCACACTTTTTAGGGGCGAAAAACACAGCAACATATTTTAAATCAAATCTAAAGTCTTGGATGAAAACGATTTGAATTCGCCGATTCGCCATGTTAACGGTCACCCTTGAGCTAACCGGCGTGATAGCCAACCGGCTTTTTTTTTTTTTAAATGTCTCATTTTTTCCCTCCACAGAATTAAATGTCACCACCGGTAGTCGTTCGCAGATTAAAAATTACGCAAAGACCATTAATTGCGCCCCGTTTCGTGCATTAAAGCTGCTCACCTATTAGCCCATAGGGATGCTAAGGCTAAGTAGCATAGGTGCTAACGCCGGTCGAGTAGAAAGGAGCGGAAAAAAAAATGCTAACGCTAAGCTAACGCATTTGAACGATGTTACGTGGGTGTTTGACACTTTGGCCTCGAGCAACCTCGAGCGTCAAGTCGCGTCGTGACGTAGTCAGGTGGTGACGTAACACGCGGGCTCCGTGTCTGTAATGGGAGCATAGCATGGTGGTGGTTACCTTCGACGTCCTTCACTCCACACATTGCACGGAGGAAGGATAGTAGGCCGTTGATTTTTAAGATCACACCCACTTGTTTTTGTTTTTTTTATTTTGTTTTTTTTTTGGGACAGTAACTCACTTGTTTTAAGTATTTGGGCTTTGGAACTGGGAGGGTCACTGCTTAAGTGACATTAGTGGACAAACGTTACATACTCTAAGTCTTCATCCTGAAACTGACGATCTCTCCTATCAGAACTCCATCAGCAGGTTGCAACTATCAATTTTTCATGCAGTATACCCTCAGAATGTGTTAAATTTCTCCCCCTCTTGTCCCATCTTCATTCGCAGGCAGCTGACGATGGGCGACGTGGCGAAAGGCAAGAAGACGTTTGTGCAGAAGTGCGCGCAGTGCCACACCGTCGAGGAGGGGGGCAAGCACAAGGTGGGGCCCAACCTGTGGGGTCTGTTCGGCCGCAAGACGGGCCAGGCGGACGGATACTCGTACACGGACGCCAACAAGAGCAAAGGTCGGTCTGAGGGGAGTTTGGGGGGGGGGGGGGGGGGGGGATAATGTCTCTGCGGTGACTTTGAATTTGCAACCCCCAATGACGTCCTCTGTGTTGACAATAACATTTAAAGGTCAAAGATCTTTGTGACGTTACTTTTTGACTGGCGGTCCACCACATACACAGTTTGGAGGTTGTGAGTAGCACGTTGCAGCATCAGAATGAATCGCCAAAAAAAAAAAAAAAAAAAGACATGCTTGCCGTTTACCTGATATTTTTAACAATTAGGGCCAAGAAGAATTTAGCACAAACTTGGGCTACATTGCTGCTGTGGGAACGGAACGTCATCAGCCACTTATTCTTATTTTTGTATTTATTATTAAATTATTTATGTCTTTGTATTGATTGATTTATTCTTATTTTGTGTGTTTCTCAGGAATCGTGTGGGGCGAGGACACCTTGATGGTGTACCTGGAGAACCCCAAGAAGTACATCCCGGGCACCAAGATGATCTTCGCCGGCATCAAGAAGAAGGGCGAGCGCCAGGACCTGATCGCTTACCTCAAATCGGCCACATCATGAAGGCCGCGTTCACACATGCGCTTATTTAACTTTTTGTTTTTGTTTTTATTTTGTTGAGTCATTTGTACAGACGCTGACGAGAGGCAGAGACGTGCGTGTGACTTCTTGTTGGCTCTCGTGCATGTGGCCAACGAAAATATTGGTTTGAAATCATCATCATCATCATCGCTGTAGTTTTTTTTTTTTTTTTTTTTTTTTTTTTTTTCCTCCCCCGTTAGATTTTTAAACAAATGTCCTGTTATTGTGTAAAAAGTAGCCCCTCTTCTCTACTACAGTCCCAACACATCTTTCAAAGTAAGCTGCACTGAAATGGCGGAATACAAAAAAAAAAAAACACGCAGAAGGAAGGCGGATGCTTTGTTATTTACCTGGTTTCACAGGCCCGAAAGAGTCTTTTAACTTATTTTACTGACATGTTTGTCTGTCTGTCAAATGTTCACGAGGGACTGCAACTAAATACTGTATGTACATGCAAAGCCGTCTTGTGTGCTCATCATGTCAGCAACGATGTGGCTGAAGGATTATCTATTAAACGCAAAAACGTCCAATCAAAACTTGCCTTGCCTTTTTTTTTTTTTTTTTTTTTTTTTTTTTTTTTTTTTTTTAAAATAGCAAGGCGAAACTTTTAATTTGACATTTTTGTCAGGATTTTTTTTTTTTTTCTCTCCAGTATCCCTGCTGACATGCACAGCTTACATTAACATGGCTGTGAAAAGGGGGTGGAGCTATTTGGCAAAGCACAATAACAATAGTTAATTGGTCGCTATATTTAGCCATATTTTTGACCCGTTTATAAAAAAAATAATTCCTACTATGGTGGTGCCCATTTAAATGTGAAAAAGAGTTGACGTGAGGTACAATTGTGCTTAAAAGTTTTACATACATACACTTGGGGGGTATGTAACGTCAATGTCAGTCAAATCCAAAATACTACAGCAAGTGTTTTGAGATTTTCAGAGGTTCAAGTTGTCAAGTGGAGATGTACAAGTGAAATTTTCTGACAGTTCATAGATTTGTGTCATTGAGTGACATTTAGCTTTTGTACGTTCCCAGTACACAGTCGCAAGACAGTATCAAATCATTTAGATAAAATCGATTTTAAACATTTAAAATCGATTCTGAATTGTACTAAATGAGAATTGCGATTCTTATGAGAATCAATTTTTTGGCACACCCCTAATATTTACCATTGTTGAATTTTACAATGCTCATTAAGTATTGTTTACATAAGACATTTTGGATGCACGTCGCATATATTTGCGGTCATCATAAATGGAAATAAAAATGTTATCTCGACATTGATGCAAGTTAATATTTGGTGGTGAAAACGTTGAGGGGAAAAAATGTGAATTAACGGAAGTCCCAGGAAGAGGAAAATATTGATTTGAATGTTAAAAATATTCATCATGGAAATCAAATTCTTGTGGGAACTCAACTAAGATTAACAGTATTGAGTACTTCCTACTACTTGGCTGCCAGCTGTCACGTGCACGCACATACATGCAGGTCAAAGTTCAGCTGTTATCTAATCACTCAGTGCATTTCAGCAGCGCTTTCCATGAATTCAAGCGGCTCAGCTGCTGCTGCCGCCCTTAAATAACTTTACTATACGCTATTCTATCTTTACTCTACAAACGACCTGTCACATGTTAGTTCTTCTTCACTATTCTTACCAGCTGCTTTCAACTTCTCAGAGGGGGTCAAAGGTTAGCCCACACCTCCTTCAACTGAGCATTTACAGTGTAAAAGAAAAAAAATCCTGTAATATTTGTTGCATTCTTTTACCTGCCCCCCTTAAAAGTTGTTTAGTAAGCAGTTGTTCATATGTTTATGGAATGAGCTGAGGCTTGGGAACAAAGTTGGAGCGGTGCATGGACACTTTAGAGAACGTTACATTCCATAAATAGGAACCGCAACCTCAAACGACACCGGTGTCAGTGTAAAATGTGATCGGGCTGCCAGATTGCATCGGGGTCGCCTGCAGATGACGTCACGCAGCGCACGCTACAGGATTGTCCGGAAATTGTCCGTTTACAATTGTTCAAAATAACAAAATTTATGGACTGACATTTTAAAAACGTAAGCCTAAAAAAAAAAAAAAGTATGAAACTATAAGAGTGGGAAAAAAAGAAGACTGAATCTCCTTCGCGCTTGCCGGTGACGTCAGTACAGCAGCGCTAACGAAGTTAGCTTCAGTTTGGTTTCTTCTTTTTTAGCTGTTCACACAACAATCACGAGAACAAAAAAAAAAAAAAAACCTGTCTTAATAACAATCCTAACTGACAATATTTGTCACATCTGAAACAATTTTGTGCATTTATCATTTAGTCATCTATTTTATTATTTATTCAATATATTTTGCGTTTATAATATATTCTCAGGTTTATTTACCTTTTTACAATTTCAGTCCGTAAATTTTGTTATTTTAATGACATCTTTAATATTTTTTTCCCAATGTTTGACGAAGCGGGACGTGTTTCGTTTGGCGACCACCATTTCCGGTCCATTTCCCAGTTCAAGTTCTGCTTTAGGGTCCACGTCGTGCTGCAGTTACACTCTTGTCCACAAGAGGGAGATGTTGTGCAGCTAGATAATCACCATTTTCAGACCTTTTTTTTCACATGCAACTGTGTACTGGACTCTCCTGTACATATTTTAACACAAATAGTTACTGTAATTAAAATTGATCCGTTCCATAAAACTGTGCATTATCATCATCACATGCATTGGAAGATTAGACATTTAGTAGTGTAAATAGAATTTACAAATAATTCAAGTGGTTTATTTAGAACACAGCCACGTCCCTCATGGTTAGGAGGGTGTGCACACTTGTGCAACCACATAATTGGAGATGCTTGTTTTTATTTCCCCTCTCTAAAACGTTTACATAATTTCATAGAGATGTATAAATTGTATATATATCACAAACAAAATCTGGCATTTGAACAGGGGTGTGTAGACTTTTCAAAGCCTTTTTTTTTTTTTTTGTCACCAAACAAATCATTTTTCAATGTTGCCATTGGGTTAATTGTGTGCTTGGTGTTTTTCTCGGTGGTTGGCTGGTGGTGAGCAAAGAACAAATGCTCTTATTGCCTTTTCACCTCTTTAGTGGCACAAAGTGGGACAGTCGCCATGGCGACCAGCCTCAACACGCAAACATTGGAAATGGGCAGACGAGTCGTTTCTCCTCTTCTGACTTCTGCTCCACTTTGGACTTTAGGGGGCAAGTCGCATTATTGAGTCTTCTAGTTTCAATGCTTGTCTTGTTTATCGAGTTTGGCTGAGTCTGTTTTGTAAAATTATTCATTGTATTTACTCTTTCAATTCGAATAAAATCTTCAGCCATTACGACAGGATCAGACAACTTTTTTTTTTTTTTTTAATTCTTTCATTTCTTTGAAAATTAATTGACAATATAACAGCAGTTTCACCAATTATTTTTTTTAATTAAATAAAAAAAATTGAAATCATTTAATTTAAAATTGTGTTTATATATATATATGGTTTTTTTTTTTTTTTTAACAGAAAACACACATGGTAGATTATAATTAAAACTAGATGAGATCTGATGTTTTTTGTACTTAAAGGGACTAATTGAGCCATTTTTCAGCAGTAAAAAGTGAATATTTTGTCTATAATTTGTGTGGTAACTTCATTATTTTTCATGTACAATTAATACCTTTAAAAAGTAATTTTTCTACTTGCTGTCGACTGATGATGACATCACCTGTGCTGAGGAAGTAGGTCACGGCCAATCATGGCTCAGTTTGCTAACCAAACTCAGAAAACAAGTTCGCCATGATTGGCCGTTACCTACTTCCTCAGCACATGTGATGTCATCATCAGTCGGCAGCAAGTAGAAAAATTACTTTTTTTAAAAGTATTAATTGCACATGAAAAATAATGATGTTATCAAATTCATTCTGGACAAAATATTCACTTCTCACTGCTGAAAATTGTTCAATGAGTCAAGTATCCCTTTAATTTGAACTTAAAATCCGTTTATATAATTTAATCCCTTTATATAAAACTTTGACTTCATGCAGCATATTTTTCAATAAGAAAATATGTTGTTCTTATTAGTATCGAAATAATTCAGATTGCTTGCGGCATATGTTATTACCATGCTAAATGAGAATGTCATTTTTTTCAGCTATGCTCACCATATGAATATGATGGTCACATGTCAGCTGGGATTGATGTTGAACTGAGTATTAAAAAAAACAAAAACAAAAAACATTTGTCAGTGTCAAAAAGAGTTCAGGAGCGTTCTGGTGCTGCATTATTATTAAAAGATGAAATGTTGCAAAGCCGCGTGACGCCAATTATCAGGCAGCAGGTGCATTCCTCGTAAAGATGATTGCGAGTCGCGCGTACACAAACATTAAATACACGCGCACGATGAAGTGCTGCTTGTCCTCGTGGATCAAAACGTGTCAAATTTGTCACCGGGTTGATGTTGGCGCCGCCAGCGAACATTGTTCCCATAGTGACACCTTCACATGTCTTTCTTCCAGCCTGACAGTGCTGATGTTGCAAAATGTGACTTGCGCTTCATGAAGACAATATTTGGCCCTCCAGCCATCTTCCAAATATCATAAAGTCGCACGAAAGTGACATTTGAATTGCTTTGTTAAGTTGACCGATTCCCTTTATCGACCGATTCACGCCGCCGCACCCCGATTGGCCCGTATTGATCGCTGCAGCTCTCATCGCCATGGTAACCTCAGCTAAAGCGGCCATGAGGATGATGATGATGAAGATGATGGGAGGAGGAGGAGGCGGTAGCTAAAAATAGAGCAGCCAATCAGATGCTGGCTAAATTTGCTGAGTCACACTCGAGTTCCTGCCTGGAGTGACAATTTCCTTCTCCTCCGTCCTCGCACGTGCATCCTTGGCGGCCATTTTTGTAGTTCCCTACAAGCCTGGCTGCTTTTTTTTCTATTGGCAAATGACCTCAGTGAGATTCTTTTTGAAGAAAAAAATGTCTACTGTACTTGTGCCAATCTAGCAATCACTCAGATCATGATGGACGCAATAACCAGTGGCGGCCATTTTAATAGCTCTCCATATTCCACCTGACTGGCTTTTATTGGGAGTTCAGTTTTCGAGAGAACATCATCTGCAATGATTGTGATTAAGATATGTGCACATTTATTAGCACTGCTACTGATGCAAGAATCACATGGCGGCCATTTTTGTAGTTTTTGCCCCTCAATTGGTGGTATATGTGCCATAGTTGATCTCGATTGACCGTCACTAACTAGTAGTCATTCTTTTTCATTTCTTGCCTCTTCTTAAGCTATACGCACATTTATTAACATATCATTTCTACTTGAGATGTTTGAGACCACTTTTTTTCCACTCTGAGTACTCACTTGACACCGAGTTACTGATATCTTCAGTACTTTTGATATACAACATTTCGTTTTACAACAATGACCAAAACAACTGTGAAAACAAAATAAAATCTTTCTTTCGGATGCAGATGATGACTCATGGACGTGTCAAACTGCCGCGGTACAGCGCCAACTACTGGCGAGGAGGACTACCGGTATTCACCCATACCTAATTTCGACAGACGCAAGAATGACCAGGTGGCCATTTTTGTAGTTTATCTACACTCATGTCTACGATGTACATCCTTTGGATCTTACTTAATTAATGAACCAGCTGCAATATTCGGTACACTTGCACCACCAGATAACAATGTCCACTTTCGATTGACGTCCTCATCTATCGATATGATTAACGATGACCCCTCTCGATGATGTTGAAAAAGTTGGAAAAAGCCCCTCGGTTTTGATGCAGTGCAGTTCTCTACGTTGTCATCTCAAGATTTGTGACTAGTTGATGATTTTTTTTCTTCTTCAAAAAAAAATAAAAAATGAAGCAGTCAAGTGAGGATCATGCAGTTAAATCTCAGCCAATAGGAGGCCTCCTTTGCCCTGAGGGGGCGTGGTCGCACCCGCTGCCAGTTTTGTCGCTTTGTGAGCAAATGGAGTTTTTGTTTGCAATGAACTTTTGAAAGTAATTGCTGGTGAAGGGGAAGTGAAGAGTGCAAAAGCGTCCTTCTTTTCCCATCCACACTTTTTGTTTTTCCACCAATTTGCCACCAACGTGCCTCCCTATTCTGCGCCACTACTCGCTCTCTCTCTCTCTCTCTCTCTCTGTCCTCCCTCTCCCTTATTGGCATCGCCCAGCTCGGCCTCACCTCCTCCCCTCTCCTCCATTAGCAGGAAGAGCAGACGGGACAGTCGAGGCGGCGCAAGAAGAAGAAGAAGCAGCAGCAGCAGCATTGGCAAAGCATCATGGACGTTCTGAAGAAGGGCTTCTCCATCGCCAAAGACGGCGTGGTGGCCGCCGCCGAGAAGACCAAAGCCGGCGTGGAGGAGGCCGCCGCCAAGACCAAGGAGGGGGTCATGTATGTCGGTGAGTTGATGATGATGATGATGATGATGAGAGCGAACAAGTGTTTGAAAAGGAAAGAAACAAATCTGGAAATATTTTTTTTTTCATGTGAGAGAAGATTGAGTGGAATGAATTTTTTGTCCAGCGAGCGATGAGCACAAGTGCAATTTTTCAAAAATGAAAATGCAAACGACAGATAATGATGCAAGGGTCATGCAGAGTATGTGGTGGAAGGTTCAGGAGGGGGGGGGGATGGTGATGGTGAGAGGAAGTCCAGGCGGCGCTCTGGGTGTGGCCCAGGCTAGATCGGCTCTTCGGGTTTGTTGCCGTGTACAAATTCGAGGCAGAGAATGTTTATCAATTCTGAGGAGTTAAATGAAATAAAGTATCGAAATGTTTCGAATCAATTCATTATTACACTTTCTAGTTCATTGCCATTTCCCAGCTTACTGTCAAATTCATCATCAAACAAATATGTGTATGTTTATGTGTATAGAAAACCACCACTAGCTTGATGCTAACACATAATGGGAAACACCATATACGGGCTAATGAATATAGCATTCGTGTGACATGTCAAGCAGCGGAGCAAAATTTATACGGCAGACAGATAATAAGCAATACCCACAGGCATATATATTCTTTATCTTGCATGAAAAATGACTAATATTAACCGCATCTTACTGAGGAGTTGTGACCGTCTCTATCGTCTGTATATCTGTATTATATTGCCCCCTTGTGGCCAAGGCGTGGATATCAGGAGTATAGCTTTGGCGCCATCTTATATCGCGAATGTACAAACCTTTGCTAATTCATCGAAATTCAATGACAATTTCAATTATTGCACCCCCGCAATTACAAAATCAGCATAATCATTGAAAACAAAGATTATTAATACTCATTTTTGAGCTATTTAAATTCATACATTTGCACTTCTTTTTTTTTTTTACATTTTAAAATAATTAATTTAATACCTTTGCATATATTGTAGTGTTTCAAAGAATTTTATTTGTATTAATATTTTTTATTTTTATTTTTACATTTAAAAATTTTATTGTTTGTACCAAAAAATAAATTATCGTCCCATGCTGCACTTCAACTTCAAGTTTTTGACAACATGCATAAATAAACAAATAAATAAATAAATAAATAAATGTTCATTATAAATTCTGTTTGGCCCAAAAGGAACTTAGATCATTTTAATGTTTCTATTTTTTTTAAATTGGTCCTTAATATTTTCTTGTTTTGTACCAAAAAATAAAAAATAAATACATAAATAAATGGTTTGAATAATGAAGGAACCTGTGTTTTAAATCGCCTATTAACTTTCTCGGTTGAAAGCGTGTTTGTTTTCGTGAACAACAACCAGTTAGAAGCCAGCCAATTTATTTGCGACAGCGGCGTCTCGACATACACGGACGGCTTCGCGTCAACAAACAGCTACGTCGATCTTAGCCTTAGCAGAGATGATGTGGAGCGAACGACGACAAAACTATCTTTTCGAGACCCAGTTTGGTCGGTCCAGGGTCCACTGACGTGTCGTTGCTATGCAGGAGACGACGGCTGGCTTGACGTTGGTGTCAGACGCTTGTGGTTTTTGGTGTGCAAGCATCGCTTTGCAGCAACCGTTGTTGCCAGCCGATGCTTCCTGTCATCTGCACGTCAACTCCAACCTGGACTTTCCAAACCGCAATTTTTGCACTTCATTTCACACTTTCATCTTTATTATAATAAAGTATTTTTTTATGCATAAGCCAAGCCAGTAGAGCATGTTGATACCATTTTTAAGCTATCTACGATTTCCCTTTAATAATTGGGATGTAAAGATATCCAAAAATCACGATACGATATTATCACGATATGAAGCTCATGATACGATAATTATCTCGATATTGTGGTGGTGGTGGTGGGGGGGGGGGGGGGGGGGGGGTTGTGATATTTAAATAAGATCACAATATTGTCAAAAAAAAAAGAAAAAAAGAGTTCATACAAAAAAAAGCACAATATTGTGCTTTTGTGCATAACAGCAATGCATATAAACCACCTACAATCTCTAATAACAATATTGAGGCACGTACTTGCTAATGCAAGCACACATTGATCGCTTCACAAGCAAATTCGCTTCCCCTTCATCTGACAATTAGCATAGATAGATTTTAAACATAGAAGGCCAAAACATCCCTAATGAAAATTCAATTGCACTAATAAACTAGCCACTAGAGGGTGCTAGAACTGCACAAATGGAAATCAATTTTAACAGATGTGTTCCTTTTAAATATTGTGAACATGACGACGACGATATTTTTGAAGTTTTAATATCACCATACTGCCCTTATTGTTACATCCCTATTTAATAATCATGATGTCAATTATTGCTAAAATAATCGTGATTATTATTATTATTATTTTCCTATAATCGAGCAGCCGAAGTTCAGCGAGGATCTTCGGTCTTCGTGGCAGGGTAGCAAACAAAATGTTCTCTCTCACTCTCATTCAACAACCGACGCCATTGCACCGGTGCGTTTTTCAACACACTTTGACAGGTTGACAGGAAGTGATGTCATAGCATGTTTGCCCACCTGCACTGCTGATTCACTTCACTGGATGACTTCACTTACGCACGACAAATTCTCACAAAGACTCACTCGCAGTCTTTCTTTCTTCTTCATCGTAATGTCGTGCGCCTCCTCGTCTGAAAAGGACGAAAAAAAAAAAAAACTGTCACTATTGCACTACGGCGCCACCCAAAGGACGTAAATGGCAGAAGAGTGAAGCGCGTGACGAGCGGGACTCTGGATGGACTCAAACATCAGAGAGCAGACGCACACAAAGCAGCTGTTTGTTCCCTCAATTGTATTTCCGGGATTTTTTTTTTATATGCAATCCAAATACTAAATCAAATATAACATAATAAAAATATATGAAGATATGGTTCTGTACATTGGCTCAATAAAAAAAAAGACATACGCTCAGTTTGATTCACTTATATTCCTGAATCTAACAGATCATTTTGCTCAAATTAATTCATGTTCCCTATTTCATTGTTTTCTTTAAAAAAAAAAAAAAAAATCTGGCTTCATCTCATTCGTCATTCTTCTCCAACTGTCACTGCGTGGGCGGAGTCATCCGGTTACATGGTTAATAATTCATCGACTTGGAGCCAACTCCTGAAAGCGTCTAGACGTGCGGTTCGTGAAGTCGTCCTCAATTCCACACGTCACGTCCTTAATGTGTTCCTTGCAGGAAACAAGACGATGGAGGGCGTGGTGACCAGCGTCAATACAGGTACGGAAACCCAATCCTTCACTCATCATCTGCTACAGAAAGTGGATTCATTTCACTTTCACCCATAAAAAAATGCTTTCCCTCTTCCACAACGTTGAAAAATTGCCATTGACGAATATATTCGTCGGTGGCAGTTAACGGTTGGATTTGTGAACCGGGCCTGAATGACATTTTGACGCGCCGGTGTCCTTGCAGTGTCCCAGAAGACAACGGAGCAGGCCAACATCGTGGCCGACACCGCCGTTACCGGGGCCAACGAGGTCGCCCAGGCCACAGTGGACAGCGTGGAGAACGCCGCCTTGTCCACCGGATTCGTCACTGTGGTGAGCGGTGACATTTTTTTTGTGCACTTTTTTTTTCTGGTGCAGCAGCGTAATGTTCAGCCAACAAGGCAAAAGACAATAAAAATAAGCTGTTTTACCTAATTTACCTAAGCAGAACATTTTTTTTTAAAATCAAATCTTGCATAAGCCATTTAAGGAAAATGTGAATGGGATCATAGTTTGTGGTATGTTTACATTTGAAACTACATGAATAATACTGTCTGGTTCTTGTTTATTTCCTCAAACGTGGGCCCCAGGAACAGTTGTCAGTTGTCACTAACTTTTCCTTTACAATCATGGTTTGTCTTGTGTTTCTGTTTGTGTCTGGACTGGATGGAAAACAGGAGGAGGCGGTACCGGCGACCGAAGAGGTGCCTGATTGGTTGGATGGCTTGACGAATGACTGACAGATTGCATGGCATGATTCTCTCACATCTGGCAAATTCTGCCGCTGCCACTTATAACGGCATTAGTTGTACTACTTGCAAAAAAAATCCTACTTTTGGGAGAATTTCATAGTAGTGTACATAGGAACATGGCTGGCTGCTAATAACATATTAATAACCTATATAAGTTTTTATACAAAAAAAACAACAACAAAAAAAGACAACTAACAATGACTCATCAAAATGCTCCATCTCATCAAATGTACTAAAACGCATCTGATGTTTGTCATGCCGATGATACCATCTTCTATTTTAACCGTTGTCACTTGGCAGGTTTATTTAACTTTTTTGCTTTTCAAAATGTTTTGAAACGTTTGCAGCACGTGACGTGACGATGCCAATCTGCTTCTAACCACGACTCATCGACTTTCTCCTCCAACTAACTTCATCTTTCCTCCCCCCGTGTCAGCTTCACTTTCACAAGGACTTGAATAAATGTATATATTTTTCATTCAATTACTGATTAAGTGATGAGATGATCGAAAGGGTACTTGATTCTAAAAATATTCATATAAATATTTGTTGTTCCATAGTGGCTTTTGGTGTGACATAAAAATACTGTAGGCTCAGTAGCACTTCCTGGATTTATTTTCTTTTCTTTTTTCAGTGCCCAGAACCAGTCAATCATGAATAAATCCTAAAGAGTCTCAAGAAGCCATGCTTGAAATATTTGAGAACGCCCAATATTGGCGACGGGAAAAGTTATGTCACCACCAGAATGCAGAAACAAACAACAAAGAGTTGCTTTGTTTTGGGTGAACTGTGGTTATTATGACTTATACAGTCAACGTAGGTGGAACAAGATGGCGGCAGCGATCATGTGACCAGTGTGCTCTCTTTTGTCCTGCAGACCAACAACACTCCAAAAACAGAAGATGGAGAACAGACCGAACAAAGTGCTCAGTAGGTGAGGAAACAAATGTAGCGTTGTACATTTCATTAGCTTATTAGCGTCATTTCCAAAGTCTTTTAAAGAGTCAACATCGCAATTAAAACAATTGCAGCGTGCTTGCGAAAATGATTGGTTCCGATTTCAGAAAACATTACGATTTATGCAATTACACAGCGAATTAGGCGAACAATTTATGCACTAGTTTTGTAAATTTCATGGTCATATTTACGACGCCGTATTAGGTCCACATGTAAAAAAAAATTCTTTTCAGAGGGGGGGAATATTAAAAGTAAAAAAATAAAAAACCTTGCAAATTTGCGATTTTTTTTCTCAGAATATTTACTTTACTTTTTTTTTTTTTTTAGTGTCACGCTCGGCTGTCAGCACTTACTTCCTGTTTGTGCCCGTCCAATGAGGAGAAAGAAGACCAATAGCCCCGCCTTTCCCTCGTGTTGTCTTGGCTACACTTTCTCTGCGTTACACAGCTCTCAGCTGATTGGTCGGTGTGTGGAGTGACGTCACTCAGGCTCAACTGTGGTGCCTCAAGCGTCCAATCACATGGCTGGAAGTCAGAAACACATCCGATGCCTTTTGCCGTGCATGTTGCTTTGCCAAGAAACACACGCACACACGCATACGCAATAACATCACACACATACACACACTTATCTGCAGTTTGTTTCGCTGATATTAACTGAGCTTCAGTGCTACCTTCTTTTATAAACAAATGAAATAAAGATACCTTTAACGTCCGCCCGACTATTGTTTTGTGTTGTTCCATGTCACGTACCAAATTAACACTCCAGTACTTCAAAGAGTTAGTGTGATAGGAAGTTGGACGCGGGGTATCATATTTGTGTGCTAGTGTGTTATTTTTACTTTACCTGTCTTGTGGCTTATTTCACGACTGTTTTTCACACTCTGCACTTCTTGCACTTTGTAGTTTACGGAGAATGCGGAAGAAAACCGGAAGTGCGTCATCATTAATTTTGTTTGGAACGGCTCAACAAACCCTAACATTTATGACTTAATTAGTAGGAATGATTTGACTAGCCTATGTGGGAAAGTGCAGAAAATGTTTCTTTTTCTTTTTTTCTTTTTTTTATAAAACACCTATATTGATTTATTTCTCTTTTATGGTAAGTTTTCGAACGAGAGCCGGAAGTGACGTTAGTGTGTGCGCTAATATTTTTAACACTTAATTGAACATTGAAAATAAACACTCGTACGGGATAAAGGAAATTTTTCAGCACTATTTAAATTAAAATATAACATATATAAAATAATTGTGTGCCAGCTCGAGGTGTGGATGAGCGTCGCCGGAAGTGATGATCCAGACACACTCCATTTCAGAAGGTGGCGCTATTGCGCCACAAGTTGTTTGCCAACAGCCAAAACGTAGAAGAAGACGAGGACAAGGTAGTGACGTGATCTGTGCGCACACTCGCCCGGAAGCGTTTGTTTGACGTTGTAAAGGAGTCAAAGAGTAAACAAAACAATGGTGAATTGCGTGGCGAAATTTTGCAAGGTTTCCACGCGGAACAACCCGCGCCGTGCACATTGGCACATGTTTCCGAAGAACGCGTATTTACGCCGGCGATGGCTCGACAAGTGCGGTCGACGCCGCGTTCGGGACAAGCAAGCCCGAGTTTGCAGTGAACATTTCACGCACGAGGATTACGAGAATCTGATGCAGTTTGAGATGGGGCACACCGAGCGGCTCAGGTTAAAGCCGGACGCCGTGCCGAGTGTTTTTAGCAAGCCGCGAGTGGGAGTTGGCCCGGACGAGGATGAAACGTCATCCGGCAGCAAGACGCCAGCAGGCATCAACCGACTGCAGCCCATCATGACTGCGAGAGCGAGGAGGAGAGACGCCAAACTTAAGAAAGAGGTTTGGGGAAAACACAAACACACACGTTTTTTGTTTTTTTCGCTCACTAGTCATGGTTGTAATCCCAAGTGAACACTTGTCAGAGGCCCCAGCATGAACAAGCGGACTTTTTCGTCTCTTTTGTATTTTTGTTGGCCTTGTAAGGAAAGAAACAAAAGCTTTCCTACCACATAAGCATCATTTAGCCTAGATAGTTTCATATAATTAACATGTCATAAGTAATAAAGACAATCTACTACTACTAATAATAATAATTTTATTTTTCACAACTGCGTAAGTCTATGTAACATCTTCAGGTTCACCAGCAATGAAAATACACTGAAGGGCAACTCTGTGGAGCCACTGGATGACCCCTGGTGACCTTTGAAGTTCAAGGGCAGCACTCACTATCACGTTGTTTGTAGACTAGCTGGACTGAAAATTTTGTTTGAATCTGCCTCATTTATTAATTCCACGGCACCCCTTACAAGTCCCAACACATCTTATACTTCACATCAGGACAAACAATGTTAAAATATAAATGTTTACCCCCCCCCCCCCCTTTTTTTTTCTTTCTTTCTTTGCAGTTGTTGGAAGAGTTGCTGACACCGAGCATCTCAGCAGCAAGAAATTACGAAAATTGTCCGTCAACTGATCAGACTCAGAATCTGAACGTGAACCATCTTTATTGGCCAAGTAAGTATGTCGAAAGCAAACCAAAGCATCTTTTTACACCATCAAATCTTGCTCACGTAAATTCCATATATTTGGAACCATTAAAAATGTACTGAATTATGAGCATGTTATCGTATTGAGTGTAAGTTTTCTAACTACCCTGTAAAAAAAAAAAAAAAATTGGCAATAAATATTTAAAAATAGAACGTATTTATACGTTGTTGGGAGCAATTAATTGAAAAGAACAGCTTGACTCAAGTAAAGCATATGTATTGTCATCTTGTGTCCTGCAGATACACAATCGGCTAAACACAATCTTCATTCTGAGGCATCCAAGCCTCCTCATATGCCGACGCCCCCTCGCGTTACAACGGAACACATCAAACAGGAGGAGGAGCCAGAGCCCATCACCCACAGCCACCAGGAAGCGGTAACGGAACCCCGTCGTATCAAAGAAGAAGAGGAGCCGGACCCCCTTTACTACGCGGAAACGAGAGCAGCTCCGAGTCCGGAGCCCCCTCACGTCGAAGTGGAAGTGCGGGAAGTCGAGCCCAGCGAGTGGCCAATGGCGCTCATCCTGAAGATGGAAGATGACCGAGAAGAAGAAGTCGCTGCAAAGCGAAGCGTCAGTCCGGGAACAGGCGGCGTCACG
This sequence comes from Festucalex cinctus, assembly GCF_051991245.1. Classification (NCBI taxonomy): domain Eukaryota; kingdom Metazoa; phylum Chordata; class Actinopteri; order Syngnathiformes; family Syngnathidae; genus Festucalex; species Festucalex cinctus. Next base: position 1,138,557 of record NC_135424.1, on the reverse strand, counting down.
TCAAAGCCCCGAGTCCAAATCGCCGCGGAAACCGGCGTCGCCGCCAGCTTGTGCCGGACAAACGGCTTTCCGCCGATGAGTATCGATGACATGAAGGAGGAGCAGATTAAGGATCATATTGAAAGTTCCTTGCCCATACAGGTGGCAATAATTAGCAGCAAAAATGCGAAGTTGGTGGAGGAGATGGAAATGAATCTGAGCGCGTGGATTGAAGATCAGCGGCAGAAACTGGCACCGCTCGACCTCGAGATCATAAAAGAAAAAGCCCAAAGGCTTTACGAGTCGATGAGCGGCGGCGAGGAAACGATTTTGCGGGAACGCCGCTTGGACAATTCCGTCAAGTCGCTGTTGACGACACCTTTCGCGACGAGAACGTTCGAGCAGCAGCTCGCCGTCAAAGCGCGCGGACCTCACCGGCCGGAAATGTGCGTCGACGGAGAAGGTCAACGCAACGGCGCTTTCCCCAGGACATGGCTGACCGCATGCGGCGACACCCGAGCCTTTTTCTGCTTCCCGTGCCTCCTTTTTCGAGGGCCGCAATCCGAACAGTCGTGGACCAAGGCGGGCGTCCTCCGTGACCCAAAGAACTTTTCCAAAAAAGTGGAGAAACACGAGCAATCCGCTGCCCACCTGGAAAACGCGATGCGACTCGCCATGTTGGGGAAAGTCAATATGGCGCGCCAGCTGGATGAAAGCTACCAGAGAGCCGTTTGGAAGCACAACCGGGACGTGGACCAAAAGCGCAAACTGCTCTCGCGGGTGATCGACGACGTGACGTCCTGCGACGCGCTCGAATTCGTTCTGCGCGATGGAAGCGCAAGCTCGGAAAATCCCGGCATTTTTCGAGCCTTGGTGAATTTCGGCGCCATCCTGGACGCGGTTTTACACCAGCACCTGCGGAACAACACCGCCGCGTTCCGGGGAACGTCCAGAACCTTCCGGGACGAACTCCTGGACTGCATGTCGCAGGTTTTGCGCGAGCGCGTCGTCGCCGACGCGAGGAAGGCGGACTTTGTCGCCGTCCAGGTCGCCGAAACGACGGACCTGTCCAATCGCCGTCTTCTGGCGCTGGTGCTGCGTTACATCGACGAGACCCACGAGGCCCGTGAGAGGTTCTTCGAGTTGGTGCCTCTGCAAAAAAACGCCACCGCCGATTCCGTCGCCGCCACACTGCTGGGTCGCTTGGAATCCGTTCTCGCCGCCGACATGAAGGAAAAGCTCATTTCGCAGTCGTACGACGGCGCGAGTTTCCTGGCGGCGGCTGGCGTGCACAAGAAGGTCCGGGAGTCGTACGTCAACGCGCACCACGTCCACAGCTACGCTCACCGACTCGGCGACATCGTCCGGCAAGTGTCTTCGGGCGTCGCGGCGGTGAGGAGCTTCTTCTCGGAATTGTCGCGCTTCTCCAGCTTCTTCTCGAGATCCCGGCAGAGAATCGCCGCGCTCGACAACGCGGTGGCCTACAGACTCCCGGAAGTGAGCGCGCTCAGGTGGAACTTCCAGAGTCAGCCCGTGGATGTTGTTTTCGAGTACAGGCGAGACCTGCTCGGGTGCTTCAAAGGCATCAGGACCTCCGGAGAGTTTGACGGCAACACGACGAGGGAAGCCGGAGAGTGTTTGAGGCTGTTGGAGGACGAGCGCTTCGACTTCTTGCTCAAGCTCTTCCACGTCATCACGCCTCACGTGGACCTTCTGTCCAGACAGCTCCGCAAGAGGTCCATCGACGAGGTCGCCATTCAGGGAGTCATGCGGAAGTTTGCCCGCAACATAGAAGCCATCAGGTAAATTCATGCTCGGAAACGCCTTTCAGACTCTCACGCATCAAAAAGTTGAAATTCTCCACTGAGCTTCAGTTTCGTTGTATCGAGAAGATCTTCTGTTGTTCCAATAAAAAAGTGTTTCTGCTGTGGACGTCACAGTGATATTATTAATCCTCTTGTGGTTGTGTTCAGAGATTCGCTCCCGAGCGTGTGCGATGAACACAATTACTGCGTTCCTGCGCCGGTCAAGAAACGTCGCGTCCTCGGCTCAGGTGATCTGAACAGCGTCACTCTCGAGGTGAGATGCGAGCTGGGACGGTTTGAACCAGAGCAAATGTGAACAATTAACTTGCTTACTAACTGACAATAGACCCGAGATACAGTTACATATGAAAACAACAAATGTATTATCATTCATTAATCTACAACTATTTTTGATTGATTAATCATTGACTCCACTGATCCCTAGCGCCATCTTGTGGTAAACTAATTATTTAAAAAACCGACTCTCATATAAACATACTTTTATGTAATTGTAGGGTCTAGCAATCACTAATTATGCTACATGACTGTAGTCTCACCTTACTGGAGTTGCCATGTTTTGGCCGCCATCTTCCTGCTATCAGAGTTGGTTTTTCCCAATTCCGACCTGAAAAGCGTTGGAGGCGAAAGTAAACAACCAAAATGGCGGATAGTGGTAAATTGTTTTTTTGATATATAGGTTCTTAAAACTCAATTTTTGACCTCCAGCAAATTAACCCTCTTGTAATTCTGCGTCATTTATTGTTTTTAACCTATTTCATAAGCATTCCATACAGTTCAGTAGTTGACTGTATAATTTCATGCCGGGAGATAGCGACATACCGTCAAATACGTTGCGTTACGTGAAGTTATGTCGAATATTTATGAATGAAAAAAAGCTATCTAGTTTTATACTCAAGTAAATTATGTTTTACCATTCACGGTCTGTTTGTAGAGTGACGTCTGACTTCGCAAGTGGAATTTCCGAGTTCCCATATAACACTTCCGGGTTTGAACTCGGAGTCGGAAAAGTCCGACTTCCGACCATCCTCGAATGTAGGCAGTGGCGGTGTAATTCTATTGTTTGACCACTAGATGGTGCTACGGATCACTGAATGTCCTTTTCAAGTGAAACGATTCAATGCGCTCATCTTTTAAATCAAAACTGATGATCCAATTGTTTGATTTTTTTTGTTTTGTTACACCCTTACTATTGATTGGTGAAGAACTATGACATTGACCATATTTTGACAAGAATCCATCCTGACGGCAACAGTTTGGGTTTTATTTGTTTTAAGTGAGTTAACTCAACTTTATTTATAAAGCACTTTAAAACAAGCATTGCTGTATACAAAGAACAATTATTGAACTTTTGCCTGATCTTACAAGTGATATGCGTCGATTGAGGTCACATGTTAATTTGCATTTGTTGCCATTAAACAAACACATGCATTCATCAATGAAATGTTTTTTTTTATGTTGAAGGTTTGCGACGCCATCTTGGATGACGCCAAGGAGCGATTTGCCTTCACGGCGCACCTGAGCGTCGGCAGCCTGCTGCAGGCCGAGTGCTACCAGCGCTACCGCATCCACTTCCCCGAAGCGGCGCTGACGTCCGCCGTGGAGGCGTACCCGCAACTCAACAGGAGCAAGCTGAAAGCCGAACTGGCGCTCATCTACGAGCGCGACGAGTACGAGAGCTGCGGGAGCGCCGCGGCGCTCTACCGGCTCTTCGTGACCAACGACCTTCAAGACATTTTCTCGGAGACGGTCACCCTGCTCAAGATCCTCATCACCACTCCCGCGACCACGGCCGAATCGGACCGCTGCTTCTCCACGCTGAACAACATCGAGACCTTCCTCGGGAACGTCGTGCCGCAGGATGGGCTCAACGCGTCGGCCATGTTGGCCCTGCAGAGGAATCTGATCGAAAGCATCCCGGACTTTAACCAAAGAGTCATTGACAAGTTTACTTCTCTCGAGGACAGAAGGCACAAATTCAGGTACTTGTAGTAGACTACGATAAAACGCACCTGTAATGTAAAAACGCTGGAGTTGTATCGTTCTGTTTGATCTTGTTCTATTTTGGCGTTAGTGAAAAATGTTTTCAGCAAGTTCTGGCAGAGAAAGATATTTATTGCACAAACTAGTTATTTTGGTTGTGAGTGACTCTGACAACAGTAACTCATCGTACATTTCCCTGTCGTGCACTTTTGTTTTATAGCTGTACATATTGTTTACATTAAAAGTATCTATCAAATAATTTAATTTCCATTAAAAAAAAAAAAAAAAGTTTGAGAAAAAGCTTTGCTGTGCCTCGTTTTCGACTCGGGCTAATGTTACTGCAGACTCACACAGCACTCCATGTAGAAATACGTTTTCTCTGCCGGATTTACATGGAGACTTTTTAGTCATTCCGACTGAAATTGTTCTGAATGAAGATCTCAGGTCACCTGTTTACATGGGACGTGATCCATTCCACGAACGGACATAGATCACGTGATTTATCAAAATGGAGTTAATTCGTCATTTAGCAGAGTAGTTTTTAGTTGTAAAACTTTTATTGAAGCAACATATTGATAAAAAAAAAAAAAAAGTTTAAAGTACTTAAAAACAAGTTCTCCCCTCGTAGATAAGCTCTGGGTAGACGCCGCCATTTTAGTGGCGAAGTCATGACGCATTTAGTCCAGACAGCGCATGCGCGTTGCTACACATTTCGATTGAGGTGTTTTATATGGAGCATTTTCATTCAGTTTGGCCATTCGGATTCAGTCTAATCTGAATACATGGCTCCATGTAAACCCGGAGCCGGGAGTAAATACAAAATGTACAAATTGTGTGATAGTTTGACATACATCGATGTTAAAACAACATTTGAAATTGACTGCAATGTTGTGTTTTTGTGTGCGTCACTCACCTCACATCACAACAAGCAGCAGTTACAAACAATTCTTCACAAAAATAGACTTCAAGCAGTTTCATGCCGCTCCTAGTTGAAGTTTAGTGTCAAACGAAACAAGACGAAGAGAATGACGCCTCGTATAACAACTAGATAACTGCCTGTTAGCTTAACACCAACAATGCTAAACACTTGGAGTGGGCTAACGGAAGTATACTGCCCCCAGGTGGCCAACATACAGGAGCACAATATCTACTGAAACAAAACAATGCGGCAAAAACGGTTTCATTCTTTACATTCAATTCAATCAGGTTGTGACCGTGTTTTTCTTTAAGTAGACTGTTATTATAGAGTGCCGTTTTCATTCTTAAAAAGAAAAATAAGGCAACATTTTTTTTTTTAGTGGGGATGGGGTCTGGAACAGGAAAAAAAAAAAAAAAAAAAAAAAAGGAAATAATCCTGTGAGCGGAAATGAAATATTTCATCAGACATGATGCTTGCAGCAAATGTTGGACTTTATTCCACTTGCAGCAGAAACAATTCTTGACATATGAGAAATCATTCCAGCTGAAATGAACTCGGTTTGGCTTCAGTTTGGCCTTTCTGGCTCACTTTCTTCCCTTCAGGTGGCAGCACGAATGCAAAGAAATGAGGCGACAAACAAGGGTGCATATGCGCACGCATTCAAATATAAAAAAAAAAAAAAAAAAGTAGACGTGCAACTGAACGCGCCGGTCATACGGTGTGTTTAAGGCACTAATACACTTTGAACTTTTTTTTTTTTTTCGTGTTTCTCCACCTTGCAAGGGGAGCTCCGTTCAGTTTTTGAAGCAGCAAAAATACATCCATCTTCAATTCTTTCAGCCTTGTCGCATTCACGGAAAAAATTATCACAAAAACACAACGCCACTCCAAGAAACACTGCTGGATGCTTTACTCGAATTAGGTTAAATAAATCACTTCTGATGAGCACCAAATGAAAGAGTAACGCTAGAAAAATAAATAGCACATGTTCCAGAAAAAGAAAAAAAAAATGCAGGAAATTTAAAGTGATGACTCATCATTGAGCCATTTTCAGCAGTAAAACGTTAATATTTTGTCTATAATTAATGTGGTAACTTAATTATTTTCCATGTACAATTAATACCTTTAAAAAAGTATTTTTTCTACTTGCTGTCGACTGATAATGACATCACCTGTGCTGAGGAAGTAGGTAACGACCAATCATGGCTCAGTTTACTGACCCAACCCAGGAAACAGGTAATGTCATCATCAGTTGACAGCAAGTAGAAAAATTACTTTTTTAAAGGTTTTAATTATGCATGAAAAATAATCCAATTAATTCTGGACAAAATATGAACGTTTCACTGCTGAAAATTGTTAATTGAGTCAAGTATCCCTTTAAGGAGACACGCAGATGTGCATTAACAACAATGAAAACGCTCCGTGCTTAGTTCGGGTGTCTGCAAAAGTGTAGGACAAACTGCGTCGAGTTGAGGGATCTGTAATAATCAAGTATCGTACTGGATGTGGTTACTTGCGGTGTACGTAAAAAATGTAGACGAGATTTTGTGTAGGGCAATCCGTGTCGAGTTCAGGAGTCCGAGATAGTGTCGGAATTCAAACGTGATGTCATGAAAGTGAAATGAAAAAAAAAAAGTGTAATCGTTTGAGTTTCATTTTTTTCATAACCTGGTTATCTAATGTTGAATGCTAATTGTGTCTTTGTGGAAGTGAAGCTGTCACATGACAAAATCGTGCACAAGTGACGATCGGCAGATGTGTGCGCGCGTATGCGGTTGCTAGGTTACACGTTGATGGCGTGAGCGTGCTTCTTGCACAGAGGTTTGTCTTTCTTGGAGTAGAAGGGTTGACCCTCCAGGTTCACGTGGCACACCTGAAACATCAACAAAGTCGTAAGTAAAAGTAAAGTATCCTTCCTTCCTTTAGTTTTTCCTTTGGTCTCTTGGGATAATCTGTTGGAATTGAGAGCGTTTTCTGGGGTTGGTGAAGGATTATGGTTTTGGAGTTTTTTCCTTTGATCTTTCCTCTGGTCTCCTGACCTTCACGACTCTGGCGAGACTCTGAAGTATCCGGTTAAGGTGAAGGTTAGGGGATTTTTTTTTTTTTTTATTAGATTTCAGGTGAATTAAGGGGTACAAATGCGCACCCCCCATAAAAAAAAATAAAAAAAAAAAGAGCAATGATGATGATGATATATTGAATCGGTAAGACTGCTGAATGAACAATACTGAGATCTCAAAAAAGAAAAAAAATACTGTACATTTACACTGATGACAAGAAACGTTCAATCTGAATCAAATCTGAATCAAGATTATTTTTTTTTGGACCTTCTATTTCACTTTGCTTCATCTTTCTTTTCCTTTGATCTTTCCTCTGGTCTCCTGACCTTCTGAACTTCGCAACTCTGGTGAGGCTCTGAAGTATCTGACTGCCGAATGAACAATACTGAGCTCTCAAAAAAAAAAAAAAAAAAAAAGTAAATGTACATTTACACTGACAAGAAACGTTCAATCTGGAACAAATCTGAATCAAAACAATTTTTTTTGGACCTTCTATCATATTTTGATGAAATGAGTTATAATTTGACTGAGAATCAATTAATTCCTGACTAGTCTAATCAAAGGCAACTGTTTCCATCTCCCATTCGGAGCATACTTTGCAAGTGTTTTTTTTTTTTGTTTTGTTTTGTTTTGTTTTCTCACCGCGCACACGAAGCAGGTGTCGTGCCAGGTGTGACCGAGAGCCTCGATGAATTTGTCCCCGGCTTCCACCGGGAAGTCGCAGCCGTGACACTTGGTGCTGAACAGCGCCACGTAATCTGACGGCCAGACGACAACAAACAAACGTCGTTAGCGACCCGCTTTTGGATGGTCAAGAAGGTGACACGCCGACGACGACGACGGCGGCGCGAGCGCACCTTTCTCGCAGTACGGCTCGCCGTCCTCCATGTGGAAGAGGCTGTTCCCGAAGGGTTTGCCGCAGGCGGCGCACACGAAGCAGGTGGTGTGCCACGTCTGCCTCAGGGCGTGCATCACTTCCTGCCAAACAACAACAACAAGCAACAGAGAAACAAGTCAAATCATGTCATGTCATGTCATAGTTTGGGGTTGGGCTGTGCAATTAATAGAAATTCAATTGCAAGCTTAATACAAATTTTGAGTTCAATGTATACATTTGCACATTTTTATTTTAATCTAACAAATTTAATGGATTTTTTTTTTTTTTTACCCCCATGATCTTGGTGCTGCAGCGGGCGCAGGTGGGCGCAAAGAACTCCTCGTAGCAGTTCTCGCAGTAAACGCTGTTCTGCTCCTCCACGAAGCTGACGTCGGCCAGCGACATGTTGCAGTAGTGGCAGTTGAACTCCTCCGGGTGCCACGAGCGGCCCAGCGCCACCAGGAACGGACCCCTGCCAACGCCACATTTGCGTTCATCATTCGAAAGCCGGGTGGTTAAAAAACGCACAAGATGACGCAGAGAAAGGTTGCTATGACGATTTGTGGCAGTGGTGCAAGTTGATGGTTCATTAACTCAATGACTGGCAGCCATTTTGACTGAAGCAATCCTGGCTGTTTTACTGGATTTGGACTGGTTTTGCAAGGCCCACAGAATATTGTGTTCTTTTGCAATAAAAACATGGAAGCTACCAAAAGATTTGCGCCTCTTCTTTCACCAGGGAGGAAAAAAAAAAAAAAAACTGTCAAAAAGAGCTTGTTGCAACAGGGCCCTGGCTGATCTCTTTAACTATGCTGCCACCTCCTGGCCATTTTTTATAATTACTACCATTTCTTTCACCCATTCTCTGCAGTTGAGAGGCTGCATCAAAGCCTTCTGTATATTCTAGTGTAAAAAAACAAAAAAAACCAACGTATAAATACGTCTTTGGGAGTATGGTAATATTTACTATAGGACGTATTTATATGTTTTTGGGAGCAAATGAGTTAAGTGCCCAAATAAAGTATGTATCTAAGAAAATGAGAGCATATATGGCAAATAGGAAAGTAGTAATTGGTGGGTTGCAAAGGCAACATGTGGACTTCTTCAAAGGCTGTGCTTTTAAAATGGACACATGGTCATTAGTAGAAGATGTACCAAAAAAAAAGCTGTGTATGCAAAATATGTGAAATTTATCTGTATTATTACATTTTGATAAAACAATCAAGTCTCATTTTAACTTAAAAATACTGTAGTTAATTTATTAAGAAAATGAAGGAAATGTGTATGTTGTTGCTGAGGTACGTCCAAATATGGCCATTTCCATATTTTCTCAATATTGGTCAGTGCTTTCGTGGTCTGTTATTCGAACTAGGACTGGGCAATATATCGGAAAAAATATTGATATCCGTGATATTGACCCATGCAATATGCATATCACAAAGACATGCAATAATATGGAATTTTATGCTTTTACCTGAATTTTACCCTAATATGCTAAACGTGTTAATGTTAAATTGTGAATGATGTATGTAAAAAATGTAAATATATGTAAATTATTATAAAACGTATATTAAATGTGCATCACTATCCAATTCTTATACATTATCTAGGGTAAATGCAATTAATTAACTAAGAGTACATTGAGCTTGCTTTATTTTGCCGCATGCAAAAAAAATAAAAAATATTTAACTTGATCATGAATAATAATCAGTGTCACCTGATGATGCTGTTGCAGGCTCCGCACAGCGGCGTACGGCTGCTGGCGGCAAACCTCTCGGCCCGTTGCGCCACCCCCCTGGCCACGGGGGGGAAAGGGACGGCGCTAGGAGTGACAGGGGCGGGGCTGGAGGCGGCGGCGGCGGCCGAGGGGTTGGGGATGTACTGGGGCGGCGGGGGCGCGGCCTGAGGCAACGGCGGCGGCTTGATGACGGCGGTGGTGGTCTTTTTGGGGTCAAACTTGTTGGCGAAGGAGCTGTCCGTCACCCAGGGGGGGCGGTTGCCGCCCGCCCCGCCCGCTGCCTGGAGCGGGGGGACGGCGGCGGCGGGGTGCGGGTGAGCTTGGGGCTGGTGGTGCGGCGGCGGGTGGGCTGGTGGTGCGGCTGCACGAGACGGCGAACGTTAGTCAGGTGACAAAAGCAATTCTCATGTTTCTCGTCAACAACCAGGAAGTTGATGTCACCGGCTCCATTCTGGTTCATTTCGGAAACATTGTCTTATACCATAAGAACATCTGAGAACATTACACGCAATCAACCGCAACCAACTTGTGCGGACGTGACGCTGACACGGCGGTCACGTGACCACGACGACGCGATCGGTCGGCTCACCTGGCTGCGACGGGTAGATGCAGGCCGTGCTGACCACCTTGGGAGGGGCGGAGCCGACGGGTATCTGGATGGAGCTCTGCTGGGTGGGCGGGGCCTGCTGGTAGTGCTGCTGGGGTGGGGCTTGCTGCATGGGCGGAGCCTGCTGGTAATGCATTGGGGGCGGGGCGTGCTGGGCCGGAGGAACGGCGGCGGCCGGCTGCCCAAATTGACTGGGGAGGAAGCAAGAGACGAGACAATGCGTTCAAGGCCAAACAACTTGACAACTCGCACGTCATGATGATGATGATGTTAGCTTCGTTGACGATGAAGATGAGTAGGCGGGCCCGGCACTGAGCTTAGCCAATGACGAAAGAGCAAAACAAACTAGCATTTTTCATACAATATGTATTTTATTTTTAGTTATTTATATTTTTTATTTATATTTTTAAATGTATTTGTATTTATTTATTTATATTTCTTTTTAATTTATTTTTATTTAATACTGAGGGGCGATTCAAAAAATAGGCTATTAGCTTGATTTCTGATTTTGATTTGTTCCATGACCAAGTATGAAACTGAAATTATTTGTATACCAAATCAATCTTCTCAACTGAAATGAATCCAAATGCAATTAATTCGTTCCAGCCCCATGATTTTTTTTGGTATTTTTTAATACTTTTTAATGCCTTTCGTCAGAGATAGGGACCGAGTTGCAAATAGTGAAAATCTGCAAATAATTGACACTTATAAAAATGCCTTTCAGCAAATAATGGCTTCTAGGGTCCAAAAAAAAAAAAAAAAAAGGAAAAGAATTGTGACTCCTAAACCATAATTAAGGGGCGTGGCCAAGAAGCTGGAGTCGGGTTGGCCGATTTAGCGTGCATGTGAGAGTCTGTGCGCGAGTTGGGGCTTACAGCAGTTGTTTTAATCCTGTTCACTAAATGGCTGTGGTTCTCCTTGCCCACATTCGAGGGCATTACAGCACCTTTTCGCTCCATTTTCCACCCAAAGTTAACTCAAATTTTCCCAAAGCAAAAAATAAATCACTAAAAATAGACCAAGCAACCCCCGAGTTATGCATTTCAGACAGTAGCTGTGTGGTGGGCGTGGCCTGTATGTTAATAATATGTATTCAAGCTGTGCCGTGGAATGCGCAATGAAAGATGAGGGCGGGACAAGCGATGACGTTAAGGTGGGGCGGTTGCTGCGCACGTTGACCGGCACGGGCCGACGGCCGTACCTGGACACGGCCGCCCTGTGCTGAACGCCAGCCGGCGCCTGATGCTTCAGGCTGCAATTAAAAAAATAAATAAAAGTAAACGTCACCATCCCACACGTGTGGCGTTTAGGAGCCTCGGCCAGGAGAAGACAAGGACGGTCGCTCAAAACAAACTTGTGAGGCTTCGTCCAACATTGGTGAGATCAAAATGTTTTCACTTCTCAAAAAGTGATTCGTTGCTTCAATGCTGTTGTGGTCAGAAGCAAAAATTTCCCATCAGTGCTTGAATGCAGCATATAGTGATTGTCATAATCGAGCAGACAAGAAATGACTCGATTCGACACGAGTCTGTTTCACTTATCAGAAATGACAAGACAATCAAGGCGGTGAAAAATACTTTGTTAGAGGCCAACTTTCCCAGCTGCACCTGAACACAACACATCCACTCTGGAAAAACTTCTTCACTTTAAAGACATTCTCAAATGAAAACAGAGATTCGGCATGAAACATTTTCAACATTTCACATTTCCTGTTTGTTTGTTTGTTTTTTTCTTTTAGAGGGGCTAAAACGGTGCCTTGTGACAAGTTTAATTCAGGAATCAGTCGCACGCTCAACCTGACCGGAAGCGACAAGAAACCACAACAAAATGTTTATAAAGTAAAAATCCCAGTTTCACTCGGAGGCACCTTTCAGCCAACAACAGACCACGACTGCAACAATGTTAGTACCGTAAAACACACAAATGAGTGTTAGTATAGTGCGCCACTGTGCTTTTGAGTCATGCAACAATCCAAATGCCGTTACTATGACAACGGAACAACCTGGACCTCTTTTTGAAAGCTAGACTGCGGCCAAACTACACTTTTGTTGCACTTCAACTTGCTGAATAGACACCGGACAATTTATTGGGTGCAGCCAATACAAACTAACAAAAAAATAGCTTTGCTTGTGTTTGTCACAGTTTGGCAGGAAGTGGTGAGGGTGGATGTGAGGTGAGGTGGGCGGGGCAGGGCGGGACTTCCTGTGCAGGTTCCGACATTTAAGTGACACACCCTACCTGCTCTTCATTAACACCTCAACATCCTCTTCCTCATCCTCATCCTCCATTACTGCAAGACAGACAAACAAAACGGATGATGCTGTGTTAACGATGTCATGCAAAGTATGATCAAGATTCCTGGCATGTTTGGAGAACGCGTTTTCTTACCCGTTCCCGTTCCCATCATTTGGGCGAGCGCCTGGAAGGTTTTAGACTGCGTGCTGGCTTGGCGGTGGCGACCTTGCTCGCCGTCGTCGTCCTCCCCTTCGTCGGCGCTCTGGACCGCCTGGTAGACGGGCGAGGCGCTGTCCACCAGACGCTCTGGAAGTGGACTGGAACCAGACACAGGGGGGACGCCGCCGCCGCCACCACCACCACCACCACCACCACCACCACCACCACCAACCCACCCAACATAAGACCCCCGCAAAATGTCAGCTTGGAAATATGGGAGCTTTCGTTTTTGGTTGCGGCTTTTCTTGGTCACGAAACCAAATAAGAAGAGAGAGTGACTTCCAAATGAAGTAGACTAAAGTGCAATTTCTGCAGAAATTGTGTGGGAATGCCAAATAACGGGTGACCCAAAAAGATGCGTAGCCATATTTTATTGGCTAAAAAATCCCTTTTTTAACGAATGTCTTTTCTGTTGCAGGACGTGAAAGGTGAACGTATGGATGATCATTTGCAGCTCTAGTTGCCCTGAAAATGTCTTGGACAAATCAGCAGAAGATATTCTCCCTGGAGACCTATTTTGCGACAAAATCATACCAGAGTGTACAGATTCCGTTTGGAAAGAGTTTCCATTGTCGCAACTTTGCCTCCAAATCAACGATTGTTAGTTGGATGAAGAAGTTCAGAGAGCATGGGACTGTAGTGGGCCTATGTTCTAAAGCCACAGGGGGAACTTATTCAAGGACAGGAGAAAACATTGCTGCAGTGAGGGACTCAGTAGGACGCAGCCAAGAACTCGGAATCACTGCGGCGTGTTCTTACGTCTGATCTGCACTTATACCCATACAAGATCCAAATCAAGCAAAAATTCACTGATGCTGACAAGGAAAAGCGAGTAACAATGTGTGAATGCTTCTGTAATGTGCTTGAAAATGATGAAAACTTTCTTGAGAACGTTTGGTTCTCAGAACTCAACTCTGAACTTCTTAATCCAACTAACAATCGTTGATTTTGATGGAAAGTTGCGACAATGGAAACTGAATCTGTACACTCTGGTATGATTTTGTCGCAAAATCGGTCTCCAAGGAGAATATCTTCTGCTGATTTGTCCAAGACATTTTCAGGGCAACTATAGCTGCAAATGATCATCCATAGGTTCACCTTTCACGTCCTGCAACAGAAAAGACATTTGTTAAAAAAAGGGATTTTTTATCCAATAAAATATGGGTACGCATCTTTTTGGGTCACCCTGTACTAAGATTTGACTGCATGTGGAATGCTTGTGAAGTAAATTGAGAGATAAATTATCACCGGGAAGAGTGAATTTTTGAAGCTAGTTGAAATTTGAACGGTGTAAGACGGTGTAAGTTGGGAATATTATGTGAGAGTTGTTACGCAGCAAAAAAAAGTGTGGAGAACAAAAATCACAATAACATATGTCGGAACGCTTCAACATTCCCACAATTAAAAGTCATCAATAAAAGATGAATTATTTAAGTGCGCAACAATGGTATTAAGCACACAGACAAGAAAAACAAAACAAAACAAAAAAAACACTCGTGCTCAATACAGGAGGAGAAAGGAGCTCAGAACATTTGCTTTGATTATGATGATTTCTTGCGAGTGATGGACACAGACGACTGTCAGAGGACGAGTGATAATACTAAAAGCAGCACATCTGTTGAAAAAGTCAGGTTGATTTGTGCAGTTCTAGCACCCTCTGGTGGCTAGTTTTTTAGTGCAATTTAATTTTCACAAGGCATGTTTTGGCCCTTTCTAGGTTTAAAATCTGCGCTAATGCGCTCAATATTTTTTATATATTTATTTTTTAGATTGTATTTATATATTTTTTATATACATTTATAAGATTTTTTGTATTTTTGTCATTGCTGCAATGTACAAAATATGTGTGGGGGGTTTTGTATCGCCAACCTCCCCACAATATCGTGATAATATGATATTGTGATGTTTGGATATTGTTACATCCTTATGCAAAATTGCACAAAAAAAAAAAAATTATGGTGAGGGAACACAACATACTCGATTCATCATGTCATGCACCCCCTGGAGGACACTCATGTGCACCGCAGGTTGTGCCTGGGTCAAATCAAAAGAACGCTTGAAAAGGGAACAAAATCCTCCAACAAAAGTCAACCGTGAACAAGTCGCCATCTGAAAACGTGACGTCACAACTTGCTCGCAAGAGGGGAACAACCACGAATGCGTGTTCTTCGTAACCATGGCAACCAAATCAAGCCCTCACTCACCCGGCGTCGTGGCCTTTGGTCATGGTCTGCCCGGCGATGGCGTCCATGATGGCGTCCTGCGAGTACATGCTGATGGGCGTGTTGTACTGAGCGTGGATGATGGTGGCCTTGCCCCCCGGGCCCGTCACCTCGATGGCCTTGTGGGTGGTCATGCTGCTCTCCTTCACGACCACGCCGGCGCTGACGGCGCTGAGAGGCGAGGGCGGCGCGTGGGTGAAAAAGCACGCACAAACTTCCAACGTGCATGCGGGCGGACGTTTAGGTGGCATGACGTCATCGCTCACGCCGACACTTCGTTAGGGACGCTAGAGAGTGACACCCAATGCCAAAGCTGCATCTGCACGTGCAACGCCGTTCACGATTACCTCTCACATATAGAGTTAAATGCACATTACTGGAATGCTCTCACATACACTACTGAAACCCTCACACACATACAACTAAAATATCGAGAGGTAATCCTGACGGCCCATGACAAGCACA
The DNA here is from genome assembly GCF_051991245.1 of Festucalex cinctus. Taxonomy (NCBI): domain Eukaryota; kingdom Metazoa; phylum Chordata; class Actinopteri; order Syngnathiformes; family Syngnathidae; genus Festucalex; species Festucalex cinctus. The sequence continues at coordinate 1,123,430 of NC_135424.1, read as the reverse complement.
CAACGTATCGGCCAGGATCAACATGCTCGCGCCAATCAAACGTCACTCCCACCGACGTGTGACCTTCACCATCACGCAAAGCGTCCAACAAGTCGAGCGTCAACACAACACAGCAAACCAATCAAAGCAAACCGTCCGCCGTCGTTTCGTTAGCCGCACGCGCCTTTACTTGATACAGTTTCCTCGTTTATTTGCATCATTTTTGAGTGTCGACATGGCCTTTAAAGATCAAAATCATGTGACAGACGGATTGTGTCCTCCCTGCTCTATGCTAAGCTAACTTTAGCATCCTCATCTTCATCTTACTGTAAAGACCTTTTCCTATTGGTCGTTTTTTTTATTTTTTATTTTTAAAATGTCAAGCCACAAAAAGCCAAAGACAAAGCAAAACAAAAAACACAAAGTTGATTACAGCAGTGAAAATATGGATAATTTTATGTTAAACAACGGCTCAAAATGAGTCATTGATTATCAAAATAGTTGTGGACTAATTTGTTAATCATTTAGTTGTCAGTCGATCACAATGAAGACGTTGCTGTGTATGACATGCATTTGACTTATTTGATAATAATAATAATAATAATAATAATAATAATAAATCACCACCTGTGAGCAGGGTTATTATAGTTTTGGAATTTTCATTTTAGTTAGTTTTTATTTCATTTATTAAATTTAGTTACTTTTGATTAGTTTTCACAGTGGTTCTGTTCGTTTTTATTAGTTTTAGTTATTTAATAAATGCTTTGTTCTAGTTTAGTTTTAGTTAGTTTCAGTATTATTATTATTTTTTTTAATGTCTATTACTTGTACACAATATTTAAAAAAACCACCATGGGAGCGACGCCATCTTTTGGTGCTTTTCTATTGGCTTGCGGCGAGATGACGTCACTTCTGTGTGACACATTTTCAATCGTCCGTATTACGGTTAATATCAAAATAAATCATTTCAAATCATCCCCAAAGGCTCATGCATTAAATTAATTACCAAAGACGAAAACGAAGGACATTTTTGCCATAATTATAGTTGGTTTTAGTTAGTTTCGTAAACATAAAATGTAGTTTCAGTTAGTTTTCATTTTTAAAAAGCATTTTCGTTTTTATTTGATTTCGTTAACGAAATGTAAAAAATAAATAAAAAAATAAAGATAAATCCCCCCCCCCACCAGCAGCTTGTTCCCGGGTCAACGTTGGTGCAACGCAAAGTCAGCGCTGCCATGACAACACAAACACACTAACGCACACACTTGATGCACTCGGCAGGACGTTACTAACTTGGGAGCAGGCGGGATGAAAACCTGATTTTGGCAACGGGCAGGATGAAGGCGGCCAGCCAATATGAGGAAGATGAGGAGAGAGAAGGAGATTAGTCACGTGACATCACATCTCCTAAGTGGGAGGAGGAGGAGGAAGCAAGGAGGGGAAGTGTGAGTGACATCATCACAGAATGATGTCATTTGCTGCTGCCCTGGAAGCGGGTCCAACTAACAATCCTGATGGAAAAGACCCTGAAAAATTCCCCTTTTCAATTAGCGGCATTCAAGTGGGGAAGCTCAAAACTCCAAATGCCTGCCAGCACCGGCTAGAAAAAAAAAATCATAAACAACAAATCAATCCGCTTTCTCTTTGCTGCCAATCATTCTTTGTACCCTGCTTGTAGAAAACACGACTAACGTGTCGAGAAAGAGTCTGGAAATTGGCCCCGATTCGGCTTGAAATGGTTTGATTGGCACAGCGGCACCTTCAAGCGAAAATGAGAAGTAATCAAGCGCTTGGTGTTGTCACAACCTTCGTCACAATCAAACTGGCGTGTCCACCAATGAGCGCAAACTCGTTACCTGAGTGATTGAGTAGCTTGAGGAGCCACCAAAGGCATGCTGGGTAATCGAGTTGCAGCTCTGCTGTTTAACGTCCTCATTCGCGCTCGCCTCAAAAACAGTCGACAGGATGACGCCATCACTCGCTTTTTATCCTTCTTTTTTTTTTAATCTGGTCTTGTAATATTTGTTGCCTTTCATCCCCAAAAATGATTAATCACAATTAATTATTATTTTATCATTTAAATAAGTTTAATAAATTTAATTCAAACATAAAAAAAATAAAATATTCGACAAATAATGTTTTTATAAGATACAAAATAAAATACACTGCAATAACTAAATTAGTGTTAAAATATTAATAATAATGTTATTTTTGTTTAATGATTGCTTAAATAATTATAATTATTTTATGTTGCCCCATCCTGCTTTCACTTGCAGTTTTTTTTTAGCAAATGTTCTGAACCCTCATCAAACTCCCGCCAGGTTTTTTTTTTTGCTACCCGGTCCTGACTACGTACCCCGCGGGGAAGCCCGCCTGAATGGCCGCCATCTCCCTCAGAGTTTCCTCCGAGTACAGGCCGATGGGCGAGTTATACTGCTTCCTGTGGGCGGCGCTGCCGGCCGCTTCTGCGGGCCCCGGTGAGGCGCCGCAGGCCGACAGGCGACCGTTCACCTGCGACCACGGCCAGGGAGAAGACGGGGCAGAAGAGGTCCATCAATACAAAAACGAAATATAATAATTATATTATCATAAAGTCATTGGATATATAAACGCCTCTGTTCTAACTTGTTTTAAGAGTCACCAGAAGGGGGCAGCAGCAGGTTGTGAATCAGCAAACAAGAGTGAACGTAACATGAGGGAGAAGTGGCTCTCAAACTGTGAGCCATAGGTTGGGCGTCTACAAATAGTTTGCAATTAATTGTGATGTTATGCCACAGAAATCTCACATTGATGCATGAATTATTTATTTTTCCCCACAAAAGCAATTTTATGACAGGAATAAATAATTTTAGAGAAATACAATTTCAAAATATAAAAGGCATTTTTTTCCAGCGTGAATTTTTGAAGCAAGTTGAACGTTGTCGCAAGTATTACGTGGAAGTTGTTTTTGGGCAAAAAAGTGAGGAGAATAAAAACCAGAACAACATATGTGGGATGCTTTCAATTAATTTGGCTTAAGAAGAGGGACTCCTGGACCCACAAAGTTTGAGAACCACTGATATCAAGAGTATGAGAATTAAACGGCAAATGAATTTTCACAGCGTTGAAAGGCAAAAACGTCACATAAAATATTTGAAACGTAGCGAAAAGGAGACGGAAGAATGATGCACTATGGGAAAGCTCACCTGATGGTGAGGGATCATGGGAATGCCGGCAGTGTCCATTCTCGGCGTCGGCATGGCAACAGGACGCTTCGACCTACACGGAGAGAGAAAAATGTGTAAGCTGAAAGACTGAAAATGACGTGTTTGAAGGCAGAATGTAATGTTATGTTATAAATTATGACGATTATGTCCATCCGTCTTGTTTATGACGTGGCTTGAAATAATTGAGCCGATTCCGTCATTGTTCTGCCACGCGGACTTTGCGCAGCATCTCCAAAGCAAAACATTTCATTTTTGAGGCGGAAAAAGCAAGAAAAAAACTTGAAGAACTTGCCAACAAACATCTTCATCTCCACACGCTCAACACGCTCTCTCGCTTGGGGAGGTCAAAATCATCCTCATCCCCATCCCGGGCACTGCATCTTATCTGCTTCACCCGGAGCGCTCGCACTCGGTTATGAGTCGGCGCTCAGAGATCAGCACGCGCCGACATTCATTTCCTCGCGCAACAAATCAGATCTCATCTTGTGATAAAAGAAAAAAAAAAGCTTTGGGGCGACCAGGAGGCCACATCCACCTCAACATGGCTTCCCTCACAACCATTTAACATCCAATGCAATGTTTTTTTTGGGGGGGATTTTACAGTTGGTGAAATTGTAACCTTGGCGGCAAGCTGAATTTTCGTGGTATTTGTTCACAAACGCCCTTGAGTGAATCACAATGATCAATTAACCTATTGCCAGGTTATTTTTGTTAACTAAAGCTAATGGAAAAACTCAAACTAAAATTCCAAAAAACAATTTTGGTAACAAAAAAAAAAAAAAAAAAAAAAAAAAAAAAAAAAAAAAAAAAAGATTTTTAAAAAATGAAAACTAACTGATCTAACTAAAACTAACTATAATTATAGTAAATATGTCCTTTGTTTTAGTCTTTGTTCATGTGACATTTTTGTTCCCCCGGGATCAACATCCGTGAGCGTGCGGAGACGCACGAGTCAACAATATCTTCATATCTGCTCACATCTTTGGGTCGTATATTACTACAATATTTGTGTTTTTTTTTTTCTTTGTTGTTTTAATCTATGAGCCATAAGTCGGAGATTCCGGGAAGAAAAAGAAAATGACAATAAAAGATAGGAATTAAACTTTTGTTTTCCGAGGAATAAGACACTTTTGAGAACATTAAGTTACGAAGGCAAAACATTTAAATACTAATGCTCTTCTGGGAGAAGAGAAACAATTTAATAACACAAAATGAATAACAATTTGATAAGGAATAGAACACTAAACAAAAGAACAATTTTTTTTTATGAGATATCAGAGTCAAAAAAAAGGATTTAGGTCACTGGCATCAAACATATGGCCAGAGGGCCAGAATTGGCCTGTCAGGGGGTCCAATGGTCCAATGTCATCATCACTAACTGCAAATTGTCAATAATATAATTAACTGTTGTTGCTAATTTTGTCCATTGGAAGACACACTGACGACCATTTAAATGAGATTGTGAAATTGCTCGCTAACCTCCTCCACACCAAAACATTGAAAAACATACTTGTGAGTTGCAAAAAAAAAACGAAAAAAAAAACGTAGTCAACGTCAATTAACTTTTACGGCAGCATTCATTGTGATTTTAGCATACGTCATTAAGCGTTTTTGGTGGTTAAAAAAAAAAAAGAAGTTAAAGAAAGGCCCAAATATTTTGGGTGTTAGCTCTTACTTAGTCATGGTGAGTGCCAGGTTGAAGTTGGCCATCTTGATCTTGTTCTGGGCATCCAGGTGGGTCATGCCCTCCGTGCTCACGCCGTCGATGGCCATGATGACGTCGCCTTGGACCAGGTTGGCGTGCGCCGCCTTGCTGCCCGGCGTGATCTGGACAAAAAAGCACACGCAAACGGGGACCGGTTAGCCACGGTTTGCATCTGGAGAAGAAGGTCGGTCTGTGTAAGAGCGTCCCGGTGTGTGTTGTGAGTGTTGTCGGGTTTTTGGGTTGTTGTTTTTTTGCTGAGTTTGTCTGTGCAATAAACGGCTGAACGTGCATCCTTGACTGTGGCTCTCCTTTCCCATATGGAGGGGCATCATTCAAAGCACCTTAATCAGTCCATTTTTTTTTTCTATTGACTCAATACGTCTGATGTTCACTCGCAACTCAAATGTTGGCTTGCAAAATGAAGTAATTCAAAGTCAACAAGCAAAAAGTGTGTTAAACTGGGCCACTCCTAAGTCAGGGAACTGTGACAAACTCATTTTTGTGGTGCATTGCATTTAGAGCTTTCCTCAGAGGCCCGTTATGACTGTGAAACCAAATCAATTTTTAATCATCTCCTCGCATTATGACATGCACAACCCATTTGATGGATTACTAGTTTTAAAATCAAAGGTCAATGACAATACTAGCTTGCTCAACTAATGTCCACGTTACTGCAAAAAGGGTAACAAAAACAAATATTGCAACATCTCAGCATTATTATTTATTACATGCATGTGACAATTAGAAATTTTGGTACAGATTGTAGAGCAGATTATGGAAGTTGAAACATGTTTTGCTTTCGCGGGCCATGTAGACGGTTTGGCCCAAAAAAAAATAGAAAAAAAAAAATTACATTATATATATATATATATATATATATATATATATATATATATATATATATATATATATATATATATATATATATATATATTTATTTTTTTATTATTGTTTATTTTTTTTGATAAATCAAAGATGATTCTGATGAATATGTGAGTCCGGCATGCCTACGTAGTGGATCATCGGCGGGCCCTCGGTGGCACCACCCTGTGAAGCCCGTGCAGCTGTCAACACACATACAAACGCACACATGCACCCCCCCCCTCCCCCTCCCCAAAAAAGCCCCCCTTTTGTGGTCGCTGTGCTATTTGCAGCCACTGACCCATGAGTCGCCACCTCTGAACTTTACACCCCCGGATGAGTCACTTAAGAACAAGAATCTAGCCACCACGTCCATCTATTTCTAATCGCGCTTGTCTTCATGATGGTTTTGCAGGTGAGCAGGAGTGACTCAACAGACTTTTGGGGCGTGACTGGTGGCATAAAAACAAACAATGGACGTGTCTCAAGTTGATCTGAGGGCACATTAAGGACAATTTCCCATCTTGGGCCAAGTCTGTCTTTGGTTGCTATGACGACCTGTTGCCCTTTTTATTTTTTTTCGTGAACTATGTATTCCTCTATTGAACAAGGTAAAAAACTAATTGAGATGAAAAATATATCTTATGTGCATACTGTACATGCACAGTTAACTTAGTGGTAAAGGTCAGAGCACGCCAACTTCATCATCTCCAATCTCGCTGCGAATGGAGTGTCTGACATTTGCGGCGCCAAAGTAATGACATCTATGGATCAGCTCTCTGTGCTTCTTATTAATCCATATTCACTGAGACAACTTGCGTTTCCACATGAGAATATGGTACAGTATGATATGTCTTTTTTTGTTTTTTTTACGAGTAAATTGAGTCAGTGGTCGTCGATGTTATTTTCCAAATATTTTTTAAACAAATATATTATTTGTGACAGACTATTGTCTTTTATATTGTTTATAAAATGTTGCATCACTCCAGAGGATCGATTATCTAATGTTTTCCATTTTGATTATCTGTGCTGCTAATGGGCAGGTACAGGAAAATATGGATCATCTTCACCGCCATGTATTTATTTATTTATTTATTTATAGATTTAATATTCTCCCTTGATCTACTCGACTATTTAAACGTGTGCTTTTACATGAAAAAAGAAAATCAGATGCTTTTCAAGTTTTAAAAATCATTAAAGGGATGCTTGACTCATTGAACAATTTTTCAGCAGTTAAAAGTTAATATTTTGTCCAGAATGAATTTGATAACTTCATTATTTTTCATGTACAATTAATACCTTTAAAAAGTAATTTTTCTACTTGCTGTCGACTGATGACGACGACATCCCCTGTGCTGAGGAAGTAGGTAACCACCAATCATGGCTCACCTGTTTTCTGTTTTACCTACTTCCTCAGCACAGGTGAGGTCATCATCAATCGACAGCAAGTAGAAAAATGACTTTTTAAAAAGTATTCATTGTACATGAAAAATAATGACGTTACCACATTAATTATAGACAAAATATGAACTTGTTACTGCTGAAAATGGCTTAAGGAGTCAAGTATCCCTTTAAACATGATGAAAAGGAAACAATGCCAGCAAATACAAGTCATGGCGTCCCACAGGGTTCCATGCTTAGACCACTACTATTCACTTAACTGACCATACTGTATTGCAGTACTGCGCATGAGCCTGGAATCATGATATAACAAAATCTGTTTTTCTAAAGTGCAACTATAGGAAGGTTTATCTCCCAGTGGGGCCAGATGAGCGAGCGTTTCTGAGTAGACTAAAAATATCTGCAATATCTGTGGAGGTTATCTTGGCCATCTTAAAGTAACTACAGTGAGCCTGCGGACTTGTAACAGTAGATGCTAACAGAGGAGCTAACTGATAAGACGTGTGTGCGTGCTGGCTGACCTTCAGTAGCTAAAAACGGCAGCGCGCCTGTCAACAGTCACGCTGTAGCAGCGGCGTTGTGCAGAGTAGGCTGCTCGGCCCACTGGCTTACTTCAAGTCGACGCTTTGTCGTACTGTACATGTACCCTATACAGTACACATTCCATTTTTTTCATGTGCTGAAAGTTGGATCCCAAAGTGCAGACACAAATAAGGTTTTAACTATTTATTCACATCGAGAGGCGTGAAACAAACTTGACTAGACAAGAAACAAAGAGAGTTGCACAGAGAACAGAAAGCAATAATCCGGCGAAAACACACACAATTCTCAGACTGCACCTACAGACAGTGAATCGATCTGATTGGTTGTAGCAAGTAAAGGACTAAAGAATGACATCACATATGTCCAGACATCACCTAAAGGATTAAAGATTGACATCACATAGCCTAAAACTAGTTGAAACTAGATGATGGTTATATGATGGTTACATCAGTTCAAAACAGACACTTGACCTCACAGTCGTGAACCCAATTTAACAGGTCATGAACAAACTTAACCCTGGCGTGACCCCAGACATGACAGCGGCAATGCGTTTCAAACCGGGTGCGCTTTCAGGCAGCTAGTTAGAAAATTACATTCAAACATCTCATGTGCAGAACAAAATATCATTCATTTTGTATTTTCTTATTTATTTATTTTTTAATTATGTTATGCACCAGAAAGGTATGTGTCGCAGTTCTGAGGTTCTTTCTGCGTTTTAATCTGAGGCGGGTCTGTTTTACGTAACATTAGCGTTGTCAGTTGTCATGAAGTGCAAAAAAAAAAAAAAAACGATACCGGCAATATCGTGATATCGCAATATTAAAACTGCCACAATATATTGTTGTCATCCTGTCACAATCTTTAAAAAAAAAAAAAAAAAAAAAAAAAAAAAAAAAAAAAAAAGTCAAGTTGATTTCCATTTGTGCAGTTGTAGCAATTTTCATACAGCATGTTTTGGCCCTTCTATTTTTAAAATCCACATTAATGGTCAGATGAAGGGGAACGCTATATATACTTGTGAAGTGAGTCAATATGTGGAGGAACTCAATGTGCCTCAATAAGTGTTATTAGAGATTGTAGCACAATATTGTGTGTTTTTTTTAGTATGAGCTTATTTTTTTGTTACAATATTGTGACCTTTTTTGTATCGCCAACATCCCCACGATAACGTGATAATTATCGTATTGTGACCTTCATATCGTGATAATATCGTATTGTGATGTTTGGACATCGTTGCATCCCTATGAGCTAATGCTACATTTGATGAGTAGCGCTGTTAATGCAACGTTTCTTTGCAAATGGTGTGGTCATTACAATTTTCTCTCGCTCTATTTGTCACCGTTATAAAACTGCATGAACCAGGAAAAAATAAATCTACATAAAAGCTGCTTTTGTCCAGTTTGTTGGAGTCTCAATCCAAACGGGCCAAAGAGCCGACGTTGAGCTCGTGAAAATCATTTGATGAAAAGATGAGCAACGAGATGTCGGACGAGGGCGCAGCTCCTCACATTCTACAAAAAGGAGTTTTAAGTCACGCACAAAGACTCCCCCTGAGCAAAGCAGCTGGGCGATTTCCCGCTTGTGAGCCGCAGGACTCCAAGCGCAGGAGTCAGTTATCACGCCGGCGATACCGAGGAGGATTAAAAGAGCAGATTACTTTCAAGATGCTCACATTCGTCGACGTGAGCAGGGAGATAAAAATAATGGTGCACGTTGACAATCAAGCATAAAGTTGTGACATGAAAAACTAGCAAAGACGACAATAACATCATTTGGTTAGCTCATCGACAGTAGAGATATAAACGGGCAGTTTGAGTTTCCACAAAATTTGGGCTTTCAAAAGACATACAATATCAATCGAGACGCAATCAGACAGAACCCAACGGAAGGACAATGATACCAGTCAAAATGCCAGGGCCATTTTTTTTTTGTGCCAGTCCAACCCTGCTTCAGACCCAGCACTCTGCAAAGCCCGACCCACAAAAATTACAGCGGCTACCCCTGTAGAAATAACCAGAAATCAATTTGGCACTATATCGCAATATTACAGTGCACAATTCTTGTATCGATTCATCCATCCATTTTCTTAATCGCTTGCTCATCACAAGTGTTGTGGGGGTGCTGGAGCCTATCCCAGCTGGCTTCGGGCAGTACGTGGGTTACACCCTGAACTGGTTGCCAGCCAATCGCAGGCCATACAGAGACGAACAACTATCAACTAACTATTGATTCAATATGCGGCCAAATTGATATTTAAACATCAATTTTTGATGGAAATATTCAACAAAAAGTCTTACTCACGATTAGGGTTCACACCTTAAGCATGGAAGAATGTTATACTCATGGATCATTAATCCTTAATATTTTATTTTAATGCTGTTCAACCATGAAACAGTGTTCAAGTTTCAGTTAAATACATTATCATACAAATCTTACAGTGTACAAGTTCACTGATTAGCATTTTCTAAATTTGAATTAAAAAAAAAAATCTCAATTATCGACTTATAGATTTGTATCAAGATTAATACGTATCAAAATTGAATCGTGACCTATAGCCAAGTCACAAGTCGAGTTGTCGTAAGCATATGACTAAAAAGTCGGCCATTCTGTATCCAATGCTACCTAAAGCAAAACTGTTTATCATTGTTTGCGGAAAAGTGATTGATTATGTTGCCGTGCGTCATAACATCGACTGCAAACTACAACTACGCCGCAGCCCGAACCCAAAAGTGACGCTGAAAGCGGATCCAGATGGATGAGTTTCAAAGCATGGAACTCGTGAAACGGAGACGCCACAACTTTAACGCAGCACATTACATTCGACTTAGAAAACGATTCAAATTTTGATATTTGAATCATGTCTGCTTTAGGCATTGCAACTCATCTTCAAGAAAAGGATCGGAAGAGGTTAGATTTGTTGTAGCAACACGATCAACCAACAAGACCTTTCTGACTTCTTTGGTTGATCCAAATCATTTGCTGAGCTACTGAGAAACAGAAATGGAAGATTCCAGCAAAAAAAAAAATTAAAAAAAAGAAGGCACAAAGAAGAGAACATCTTTGGTGAGATTACAACCGGTCGTTGGCTCGCAGGCCAATCTTCATCAACTCATTCGTCCACAGGATAATCCCAAATCCGAGGACACAATGAGAGCCGAGCCCCAAAGGATGATGGGAGCGTCTGGCATGGATTTGGATCAATGCGGCGCTTCAGTACAGCCACATGGCAGCACGCAGTCCGCGTGTCGACTGTACACGGTGATGTCACTTATGCTAATGCTAAAATCTGTGTGGCTCTTCCATGTTTCTAGAGGCAGCTATTCATCCATAAATATCGTCCTTTCAAAACAGAACAGTCAGACAACCATCAAGGCTCCAATACAAACAAAAATCCAAACATCACTGGTTTTTTTTAAATATTTTGTTTTTTACGCTTTCGCTCTGCCTCTACAGTACCTCAAAAATCAGCATTTTTCAGGAGACCGCAAAGCATTTCACACTATTAACATTTTATCATCAAAGACACATTTTCAACAATTCAGATTGGGTCAATAATTTGTAAAACTGCCACATTCTGGACAAAATATTAACTTTTCACTGCTGAAATATTGTTCAATGAGTAAAGTATCCCTTTAAAATACCGTGATCAATGGTATTGAAGTACCATACATTACAGATAATACACCTAACACGGAGCAGTGCATGTTAGAATATCAACATGTCATACAAATTGCACAACTGTTGGTACTAGAAAGGGCTGGGTATCGATTCAGATTTCCAGAATCGATTTGATTTGATTCACAAGGGCCCGATTCGATTCGATTCACAACAATTTTCGATTCAGTTGAGGAATTCACGCAGTAGCCATTTTAGATAGTCAAAAATACCAATGCTGCAAATAGTAGCAACGTCTTACTCTATGAATATTTACATTAAGAATTGAATCCATTGCAGTTACACTAATAATCTATTTTATTTAACATGGCCTTATAAAAACAAATAATAATTTACATCAATTACAACCACAGTACAGACTGTGTAAATAAAGTGGAAAAAAAAAACTGACACTCACGACATTCACATTGTTGTGACATCCATCCATCCATTTTCTTAACCGCTTTTCCTCACAAGGGTTGTGGGGGTGCTGGAGCCTATCCCAGCTGGCTTCGGGGGATGGGGGGTTGGGATATCGATATATCAATACATGGTTTTATGTACCGATATTGGGATATGAAAAGGCGTATCGATACGATATCGATATATCGAAACTTTGGCCCCATCCCTAGTACTAGACATGTTTGTAAGTACACCTTACGTGTATTAAACCTGCATATTCTACATGTTTCTGACTACTGCATATACTTTTGCATGTAAAACACCTGAATGTATACATTTATGTCCTCCGCACCACGTAACATTCTGAAAGTGCAACAGAGAGCATCCCGGCGTGTCTATTCCGAGCGCACGTGAAACCAACACCGCTTCCACATTTAGACCCCCCCGCAGATCCGCTTTCAGCCGCTCTGGACAAATGCTTGGCAGCTGCCACGCCCCCGTCGCGATATATTGTGGCAGTTTTAACTCATTTGCTCCCAACAACATGTAAATATGTTTTTTTTTATGTTTTAAGTGTCCCAAAGACGTATCTATACGTTTTTTTTTAAAAAAAAAATTTATGCTAGAGTATACAGAAGGCTTTGATGCAGCCTCTCAACTGCAAAGAACGGTTGCAGAAATGGTAGTTATTACACAAACGGCCAGCAGGTGGCAACAGAGCAAAGGAGATCAACCAGGGCCATCTAGAAAAAAAGCTCAATTACTTAAAATTTTAAATAGATTTGTGAAAACTGATGAAACTTAGCTCTCTTCTAATGCTAATTGCTGCAACACTGAAACAGATAGAAACATACTTTTTTTCCTGATGAAAGAAGAGACTTTCATCTTCCTTTTGATATGTTCCATGTTTTATAGCAATTGAACACAATATTCTGTGGGACTTGCAAAATCAGTCAAAATTCAGTAAAACAGCCAGGAGCGAACGGGATTGCGAAATGTGAAAATGGTGGCGAGTGAATGAGTTAATATTGCGATATCACGATATTGCCGGTATCGTTACATCCCTAGTTATGACTCCACCACATTGTTAGCCCGTCAATGGAGTTCCGCATTATGTGTTACCATTGTGCTAGCAGACACTGTTTTTTGGTTGTTTTTTTTCCTTCTTCTTCTTTGCTTCTTGTCGTGAAGCGAGTTGAGTCACCGGCACCACACAGCGCTCGTATCTCAAGTTTGCACTCGCAAGTCAAGGCGAAAAATTAACCAAACGACGGCTTGTATCTCCACAAACGTGCATCTCAAGGCCAAATTGTACTTGGCCAATAAAGATGATCCTGTTAGTGAATCTCAAGAAGAAGAAGTAGTAGAAGAAGAAGAAGAAGAAGTAAAAGAAGAAGAAGAAGTAAAAGAAGAAGAAGAAGAAGAAGAAGCTGAGCGTCATCTTACCCTGGAGATGGTGAGCGGCATGTTGAAGTCCTTCCCTCCCTGCAGCCGGAAGCCCCAAGGTCCGGGCCCGGGCAGCGTCACCGTGTACAAGCTCATGTTCCAAGCGCTGGAAAAACTTCCTTTTTCTTACAAATGAGGTGGCAGCTTTTTTTTGCTGTTGTCTTGGTTCAGTGGTCTACGACGGCCAGAGCGGCGGGACTCGAGGGAGGGCCGGGGGCCTCTGAGAGCAGAAGAAGGAGAAGAAGAAGAAGACGTGAGCACAATGCAGAAGTGCGAAGAAGACGAGGAGGAAGACGAGGACTTGCCTGCTCAGACGAGCTGAAGTGACAGGCTAAGAATAGACGCAGATAGCCGGGTGGCATGGTGGGGCATGGGGGGAGAGGGGGCCGTGGGGGGGTGCCGGACTTATATGGCGTGAAAGGGGACACCCGTTATGGCATGCTCACCATGATTCACCGGCGCTAATATAGACCCGCTTGATTCTTCTAGAAAACACCCCCCACTCCCACAATGCCGACTCTCCGGTGAGGGTCTCCCTATGATGGGCGAGGCCGGTCCGGTCGTCATAAAACAACAAAAAGGTCACGCGTGAAAAGAAAGGGACGCCATTGCGGAAATGTCACACGGCCTATTAGCAGGGTTATTATAGTTTGGGAATTTTCATTGAGTTGAGGCTAGTTTTAATTAGTTTTCAGGGTACTTCTGTTAGTTTTTATTAGTTTTAGTTATTTAAATAAATGCTTAGTTTTAGTATTAGTTTTAGTTTTTAAAAATGTGTATTACTTGTGTGCAATATTTAAAAAAACACCATCGGAGCGACGTCATCTGAAGATAACTTTTTATTTTGTCTGTTGCGCGATGACGTCACTTCTGTGTGACACACTTTCAAAACGTCCTTATTCCGGTTCATATTAAAATAAATCTACCGTGCTTAAAATCACATTTAGAAATTAGCCCCAACGGCTCATGCATTAAATGAATTACCAAAGACTAAAATGACATTTTTGCTATCATGATAGTTAGTTTTAGTTAATTTTTTATCCTTTCATGATGGCCATCAAACCATTGGCTGATGGTCAACAGTCCACGCAATACTTTTTGAAAAATGACACTAAAAGTTTTTTTTTTTTTAAATCATATTTACTGTAGTTATGAGAAAAGCTACACATTGAAGTGGGTTACAAGTAAATGTTGTGCTTGTTATGCGATTTGGACATGCAGGCTTTTTGTCACAACAAGCAATTGTGCCTGTCAGCTTAATGGCTTTTTATTTTGGCAGGCGCTAACAACAGGTGCGCACACACACGCACACACACAAACTTAATGCCTTCTGTCAAACACAAATCAAAAATAAAACATGTTATTATATTTATTTCTCCTTAACACATTTAAATGTCTCTCAATAATTCGTCAATGATCAAAATGGTTGATTCATTTCAGAATCAATTAGTCGTCAGTTAACCGACTAATTGTTGCAGCTCTAGTTATTTTGTCCTGTATAAATATGCATAAAACGGTGTTGCTTCTCTGCACGAAGGAATGGATTAATGGCAATTCAATTCATTTCCATGGGGAAATGACATGGCCGATCTGTTTGTTTTAAAAACAAAGGAGTTTCTTTTAGCTACTAAAAATACCGTACTAAGCGTGTGTGTACGTAACACACACACAGACAGCAGCTAACGTTGTCACCAGTATCTGCGTCTAAGTTTAGCCACTTTTGTCACAGGCAGGAATGCGGCCTGGATGAGAGATAATATATCTCGGCGGGGATGCAAGGGGCCTGCCGGAGGGAACGTCTGAGATAGTTCCCAAAAAGTTCAGATTGCTGGGGATGCTTTCACACACAGACGACATGAAGATAATTTTTCTCGTGTAAAGGTCACGTCAGTCAATCATAAACAGGCACAAGCGCGCAGGCACATACAGACATATGATATGACGCTAATAAATGCGAAAATAGCTTAAAAAGGTTCCATATAAAAATAGGCAATACATGACATTTGAAAAGTTGAAATGATAGCATTTTTAGCAATCTCGACTAGGGCCCGATTAACCAATCATGTGATTTTATATGAGCATAATCAGATGTAAATTTGCTAATGTACTCATAATTTCTCATAAATGTCCTTGCGCCAGTTGTCCATCGCGTATCGCAGGAAACTTTTTAAAACAAATGACAAAAAAAAGATTTAACGCTCACGTATTGATAAACTAACTTTGTCAAAGATGACATGTTTTGACACTTTGACTTGAGATAGCCGTCTCTGGTTTTTATTTTATTTTAAGCATTTAATTGTAATTGAAAAGCGATTTCATTGATCTGTTTGTGCTTGTTGAACTGCTGCGCATTTTCGAAAGGTTTGGAAAATAGCACTGTTAAATCAAGCCCGTCATTAACTTTATGAATGAATGAATGAATGAATGAATGAATGCCTCCATTGTCATTGTAAATAAAATACAACGAGATTAAAACGCCGCTCCAGTAAAGTGCTTCACCTTTAAAACCAACATTAAAACCTTACACAAACACAAATTTAAAAGGTTAATATTTTGTTTGAATTGGTTCTTGTGTTTTATACAACTTGGTTGTCTATTATTCATTTACTCATTATTGTATGTATTTCATATTGTTAATTAATTCAGTAAGGGGAACTTGAGAGATACAAAAAAAAAAAAAACATACTTTCTGTGTGCGAACACCTGCAACCCCCTCTTCCGCCCACCGGCGTCGTACCGTGCGAGGAAACCAACACACACAACTAAAACAGGCGTCATACAAAACATCGCCGAAACTTGATGGCGTCACACGCAAACTGCGCCGGATTCACTTCACGGCGAGTGCCGCCGGCCGGCGAGGATGATGATGGCGATGAAGGTAAAGGGGATTAGGCGGCAAGACAAGAACACGAAGAGGAAGTAGTAACAAGTGTTTCAAAGTACCTGCAAGTGTTGTGCCGCCATTGTCGCTTTGCGGCTGTGCTGCGGAGCACCTGTGGAGTTTGTGGAGCTGCTCGTTTGTCCCGCGGGGGGTTCCAGCTCCAGCTCGGGACTCGAGGAGTCCCCCAACAGTGGGAGGGCGGAGTTGCGGCGGGTAAAGCGAAAGAGTTCTTCTTCTGCGGTGTTTCACTTCTTCTTCTGTGGTGCGCGGGCTTTTTATTTAAAGGGACACTAACCGCTAGCAGTCACGTGAGTAGGTAAGTCTCTCCCTGAGACGCCCCAGATAATCAATATGAGTATGAATTCATTACTTGTTAAGACACATGTGGCAAATATTAAAAACACAACAATACAATAATAAATATGCTATTGACTAAATTCCTCAAAAGTGTTAGAAAGCCCATGCGTCCACATTGTGTTATGTTTCTAATACAGAAATAAAGCATCATAGTAATAAGTGAACTGGGAACAAATTAGTCTTTTTTTTTGTGTGTGTGTTTATTTATAAAAATAAAAGCAACAATGAGGTAAACTTACATATACAATAATACCGAGAAGCAAACATGTTTAACGTGATTTTACATTAGGGATAGCAAGTGTTTTAGCACAATGTTTTACGTCACATTTTAGGTATGGAAGGTTATGAAAAATTAAATGAAATGCTTGACTTTTGACAACACTAGCAAGGAAAAGAAAGCATCTTGTCACCATGGTTTCTTTCTCTTGTCACTCGTTTTCATGGAGACATTCAAACAGATGACGAAATGTCATGTAAATATATTCAGTAAAAAAAAAAAAAAATAACATACGTAAGACCAACAAAACCACCAGCAACGTAACAGTCACGTTACCCTCAAGCCAGACACAATCACAATGCAGACGGTCATCAAACACACAAAAACAAATTTAAAAATAATAATACTCTTGTGCTAGGGAACTTTCACATTCTTATTTTTGGTGTATTTTTTTTGACAAAAACAAAAAAAGTGCGCTTGCAGGAGTTAGGAACAGCAATTCAATTTAATTTAATTTTTCCTTTTTTTTTATTTATATATATATATTTATTTATTTATTTATTTATTTATTTTTATTTGGATTGTTCATCAAATCTGTGATAGGCCAACCTAGCAGCATTTGCCTTCTCAAGACTTTTGTAATGTTTGTTGCATTCGTTTAGCAGTTAACTGTATTTCCAAAAATTGTTGAATTAAAATGAATTTGTTCATTTATCTTTCATTGATCATATTATATAACTGGCTAATTGATACTGTATAATGTATTACAAATATTCTAGTAAAAATATTGGTAAAGCAAATTGTTTGATACAGTGTATAATGGATTGATGTAATTGGATCGAATGACTACTTGCATGTGTTTCTAATGTGCAGATGGAAAGTGGGCCGGTCACATGCTTCAACCAGGGCCCGCCCCCGCGCTGCTGTAGGTGGCCTTGGCGCGGGTGGAGCGTGAGCCGCTGCGTCCGACGGGGAGGAAGGGGCTGGCCTCGGAAGTAACCACGATGCTGGGGATGCGACTTAGCACGCTTCTGCTCGCGTGCGCGTCGGCCGAGTCGGCGCTCTGTCGGCGGACAAAAATGGTAAGATTGATAAAGTTGACGTTCATCCACGTCGTCGCGTTTCCTGATACTCACGTTCGGAATGCTGCCGCGTTCGCTGACGCCAATCATGGAAATATCCGTGTCAAAAGACGTCTGCACAAAAGACAACACAAACGAACGCGTGAGAATTGACGTTGAACCCAAACAAACGCTGACATCGTCGACGCGGTATTTATCGCCGTCTGACCCTCTCGAAGATTCCCGAGTCGTGGTTCTTCATTTTCCCCTTGAAGCTGGACGACGGTTTGAACTCGGGGAATTCTGCCGTGTCCCTGCTGATGTCGCTGGACACCTGGCGGCTGGCGGGCCGAGAGCTCAGACTGGGCAGGTCCGCCTCCGTGTCGGTTAAACCCTGGCCGGGAAACACAAAACACTCGGAAAATATGCCATATGTGACCTCACTAGTCTAAACATGACATTCGGATTCATATTTACATTTGTGGAATATGAAGCAAAATCCATCCGTTTTTATCCATCATCTCAGGGGGCGGCCATTTTGCCACGCGATGTCATCGCAGTTGCTCGGGGCTCAGGCAACGGCCAATCACAGCTCGCCTGTTTTTCTGAAGTTGAGCTGTGATTGGTTGTCACCTGTGATGTCGTTTTCACTTGACAGCAACTGGCAAAATGGCCGCCTACCTGATATTGACAAAAGCTTCTGGATGTTGGTGCTTAAATCATAATCCACTAACGCCATATTAGACTAGTGGGGCTGCATAGAACATATTATTGTCAAGAAATTTTTTTTGTGTTGACGTCCCCTTTAACTCATTGACTGGCAGCCATTTTGACCTTCGCTGCCGGCTGTTTTCCTGGATTTTGACTGATTTTGCAAGACCCCCCAGAATATTGTATTCCAATGCTATAAAAACATGGAACCTACCAAAACAAAGATTAGAGTCTCTTCTTTCATCAGGGAAAAAAAAAGTATATTTCTATCGGTTTACGTTTTACAGGAATTAGCATTAGAATATAGCTAAGTTTCATCATTAGGCCCAGGTTGATCTCTTATACTCTGCTGCCACCTGCTGGCCGTTTTTGTAATAACTACCATTGCTTCAACCGTTCTCTGCCGTAGAGAGGCTGCATCAAAGCCTCCTGTATGCTCTAGCATTAAAAAAAAAAAACATAAAAACGTATAAATACGTCTTTGGGACACTTAACACATTTAAAATAGAACATATTCATACATTTTTGGGTGCAAATGAGTTCAAGAACATCCAATAACGTGTCTTCGGGGGCGCTGCGCTGCGGCGGACTCACCGATTCGCTGTCGGAGGCCGAGGAGAGGCGACTTTTGCTGAGTCGTCGAAAGTGCGCGCCGGTGTCGGAGGTCTGGCTGGTGACGGTGGAACGCCGCGTGGACACGAAACTGCTGCTGGCCGAGCGAAGGTCCATCGGGCGCACGCACAGGAGAGTGCCGAGGCACGGGATGTACTTGGCCAACGCCACCCTGGACGACCAACATGGCGCACAAGTGAAACTATCGTTGCCATGCCGCTCGCGTGGGAGCGCGGTTGATGAAGTTCCACCACCAACTTAGTATCATTTTCCTTTTGTGAATTGATATCGAGTTTAGCTGTAAGTTGTCTTAGACTGACAAAGTGGTTCGTTTGCTACGAGCTGTATATGTCTCATCTGTACGTATACCGCATCGTTAGTCTGCTCGCGAGGTGGGAGGCACAAGATGGCCGCCCTGTGACTTCAACGGCTTGCACTGGCGTTGATGGGCTATCCAGTCATATATACAGGTCAGTGGTTCCCGCCACTGTTGTGACTAGACCTGCGACCCCAAGCAGGATAAACACGATAAAAAAAAAAAAAAAATTGATTTCACTTTGATTGCTTCTGTGTAAAATGGCACTGAGATCCCACCATCGTGCCGCCGTTTAATCATCAAAGTGATGATGATGATGATGATAATGCTTTAAACCTTTTTCATCATGCAATGATGTGCCTCGCACTGACTTAGCATATGTCGTCTATTAGCGTGTGCGTTTGTCTCCAGCCCAGTTAACATTTAGGTCAACTGAGCGGAACGCCTGAAAGTGTTGACATTAATTTCGCCAACAAACATTTTTCACCAAACTAAAACTAGACTAAAACCCTCATTAGTAAACAATAACTGGGACTAATAAATCAGTACGTGTTTTCGTCGACCAATGAAGACGAGACGAAAATGTACTTCACTTCATGAAAACAAATCTTTGGACATTTTAGTTCATCAACAAAAGCGAGATGAAAATTATTTTCTTCTCTGCTAATCTGTCACTGTGACTTAAGGTTTAAAAAAGGAAGAAAAAAAAGGAAATTATAGTTATAACGTAAGATTAATCCATCAGCTAGAACATTCCAACAATAATGTAAGTCCGACTGCTAGCTAATGCTAGCTAACTTACTAGCTAAGCTCTTAGCATGCAGCCATAGTAGCCACTTGTTGATATCCTGTAATTGTTTGTGTGTGAAATTGTTTTTCATCAAAAAGAGGAGAGAAAATTCTATGTGAAATACTTTTAGATCCAAAACATTCAAACTAATCTGCTGACAAAAAAATAAAATAATAAAAAATACTGGTGTTAAATGATTGTCCTGACTAAAATGTTGACAGTTTTTGTTTGACTAAAACTAGATGAATAAAATGATGTTCCTTGGACTAAAATAAAGATTAAAATGCTACATTTATAGTCGACTAAAAATGGACTAAATAAAAACAGGAGGTTGACTATAATAAAAAAAAAACTAACAAGTGTGATTGAAACTGGACTAAAACTGAGACTATCTTAAGTTAAAAAATGGCGGATAAAATTAACACTAGTTGACATGTTTTGGGGGATCAAGTAGGCAGAGACTGGCGTTGCTGTCATAAAGCGAATATCACGATACGATATTATCACGATATGAATGTCACGATACGATAATTATCACGATATTGTGGGGAGGTTGGCGGCACAAAAAAAGGTCACAATATTGTAAGAAATGAGCTCATACTAAAAAAAAACTAAAAAAAACCACAATATTGTGCTTTTGTACATTACAGCAATGGAAAATATTCTAAAATATTAGAAATACTATATATATATAAAAATATAAATATGATATATATATTGAGGCACTTCGTCTGACCATTAGTGGAGATTTGAAACATAGAAGGGTCAAAACATGCCTTGTAAAAATTAAACCGCACTAAAAAAAATAGCCACCAGAGGGTGCTAGAACTGCACAAATGGAAATCAACCCGCCTTTTTTTTAACAAATGTGCTGCTTTTAATTAATATCGTGACATGACGACGACGACGACATATTGTGGAAGTTATATCGCGATATTGCCGATATCGTTACATCCCGAGTCATGTGTTGAATGCGGTCGAACCAAATCGATCAATGTGCCTGATTATCGTTCTTCTACCGACCTGTACTTGGGGTGCGTGATGGCGTAGATGATGGGGTTGTGGATGGCCGAGGCCTTGGCGATGACGGCGGGCACCGAGTTCATGTAGGGCGTCAACATGTCAGCGTACCTTCACAAAAGACAACAACACCTGTTCATTCTTTTTTTTGTTTTTTTTTGTTAAATGCACGAGCAAAAAAGTTTGCACGGCAGCGCGTCGCTTTTTACCCGGCAAAGGCGGTGAGGGCCACGGTGGAGTACGGCGACCAGGACACCACGTAGAGCAGGATGACGATCAGCGCGATCTTGGCCATCTTCCACTCGTTCTGCAGCCGGTGGAAGGACTTGGCGCTGGAATCGCGAGAAACCGCGTGGGCGTGCATCCCGCTGCCGCTCATCTTGCCCACGGCCCTAAAACACACGGAAAAAAAATATAATAAATATACGACTAAATTGTTCATTCACAAAAGCGTTTGACACTTCATCTGAATTAAAAGGAGTGCGGACACATCCATCCATCCATTTTGTGAACCGCTTTGCTCCTCACAAAGGTCGCGCGGGGTGCCGGAGCCTATCCCAGCTGGCTATGGGAAGTAGGCGGGGCACACCCTGAACTGGTTGCCAGCCAATTGCAGGGCAGTGTGGACCATTTGTGATAAATAAATAAACTTCAAGTCAAAATCCTTGAAGAATGCACTTTTAACCTACAGTAGACTAAGTGTAAATATTTAATGTAAAAAAAAAAAAAAAGTTGATGTTGGAGAGGCATATTTAAAAAAAAATACAACAATGTTGAATTGTTTATTTATTTATATATTTATTTATTTATTTATTATATTTAAAAAATAAAATATTCAATTAAATTTATAAATGCACATATTTGGGTGTATTTTTATCCAATAAATAAATAAATAAATAAATAAATAAAACATTTTATGTAAAAGAAGGCATATTTTAAAAAAGTTACAATGTTGAATTATTTATTTATTAACTATTCTATTAAAAAAATAAAATATTCAATTTTATTTATAAACTTACATATTTGAATGTATTTTTGTACAAATAAAATAATAAATAAATAAAATATTTAATGTAAAAAAATTGACGTTAAAAAAAATACAATGTTGAATTATTTATTGATTGATTTATTAAATATTCTATTTAAAAAATAAAATATTCACTTTTATTTATAAACTTGCATAATATTTGAATGTATTTTTTACAAATAAATAAATAAATACATAAATAAATATATAAATAAAACAAATATTTAATGTAAAAAAATACGTTAGGGAGAGGCATATATTTTTTTTAAATACAACAATGTTGAATTAATTAATTATTTACTTATTTATTAAATATTCTATTAAAAAAATAAAATATTCTGTTTTATTTATAAACTTGCATAACATTACATGCATAACTTACATATATTAATAACTTTCTAGTTTTAATCTAATTGCTTAAATAATAAATAAATAAATAAAACTTTAAAAAATGTCTATAGGAAACCCTTGTGGAAAAGTATAAATGTGCTTTGCTCATGATTTTGAAACATATATTGTGTAGTTTTAAGTGACATATTGAAATGTGAATATTTGAAATGAGACACGCGCAGGCGATGCAAACAAACACAAATGGGCGTGGCCTACTGACTTGTTGGTCTTGCGTATGGCTCTGAAGATGAAGACGTAACAGTAGACGATGACGAGGAGCGGCAGGAAGAAGACGAAGACGAACAGCAGCATGGTGTACGCTCGCACCGACGGCGTGAACGTCATGTAGTCCCACGTGCACGACGTCAGCAGACCCTCGGGCACGTACGCGCCTGCCGCACACGCAAACGTGCGCAAACGTTGACAAACGTGCACAGATGTCAACGTGGAGAGAAATATTAGCAAACAATGTTCAAGCTTGTCCTTTTTGTCCATTTTTTCCCAAAATTTTTATATTGTGTACATTTTGTCCATTTAACAATTTTGGTCAACATTGTCAATATTTTTCCATTTTGAAATTTTTTGTCAATTTTGTGCAGTTTATCAATTTTGTGCAAATTGCCTATTATGCCGATTAGATTGTTCCATTTTTTTCCAATGTTGTGATTCAGCATCTCAGAAGTCACTTCTTTTTCTTCCTTTTTTTTTGTGATTTTTCTCAATTTTTTTTTTTTTTTTTGTCAGTCGGCCAGTGATTTTGACAATTTTACTATTTTTGTCTATTTTGTGCAAATTGTCAAGTTTACCAATCTTGCCAAGATAGAACAACCATTTTTTCCGATAATTTTTTATATATATTTGGTGCCCCCCCAACATCCCCCATTTTGTCATATTTTTCGTCAATTTTGTGCATAGTTGAATTTTTTGCTGATTTGATTTTGACAATTTTGCCATTAATATGATTCTTGCAGTTTTGCAATTTTTTTCAATTTTGTGCAGTTGTGTCCCTTTTGTTTTTCTGTTTGGTAAACTTTTCGGTCAATTTTGTCTATTTTGCCCATTTTTCCCAGTACAGTATTGGGAATATTATTTTGTATCTTCGTCCAGTCTGTGCTATAGCCTACAATTTTTTCCCAATTTTTTTTTACATTGTGTACGTTTTGTCCATTTAGCAATTTTGGGCAACATTGTCAATTTTTTTTTTACATTTTGAAAATTTTGGGCAATTTTGTGCTGTTTGTCAATTTTGTGCAAATTGCCTATTATACCGATTAGATTGTTCCATTTTTTTCCAATGTAATTCAGGTCAGTTTTTTCTTTTTTTTGGGGGGGTTATTTTTCTCATCTTTATTTTATTTTATTTTTTTTTGTCCATATGGTCAGTTTGCCCTTTTGATTTGGCCAATTTGACTAATTTTGGCAATTCTTCCTAATATTTTCCATTTTTGCGATTTTTGTCAATTTTGTCTATTTTGTGCAAATTGTCAAGTTTGCCAATCTTGCCAAGATAGAACAACCATTTTTTTTCCTATAATTTTTTTTTTATATATATTTGGGTTTTTTATGTTTCTTTTCTGCGCGCGCGCATGACGCGTGTGCTCACTCCATCCGAAGAAGGGCGGCAAGCTCCACCCCAGCGAGTACGCCCACGCGGCCGCCAGGATGACGAGGGCCCGTTTCCGCGACAACACGCCGATGGAGGTCAGGGGTCGCGTGATGACGAAGTAGCGGTCCACGGCGATCACCGTCAGCGTGATCATGGAGCAGATGCCGAAGAGCGCGCCGCAGAACGCGTACAGCTCGCACGCTGCCACACGCACACGCGTGTCAAAACCGAGCCACGTTAACTTCAGAACAACAACAAACAAATTAAAAAACGCCACCAATATTTTCACTGTTTTTGTTGAAATCTTTTCCACAATTTTGTCCAATTTTCATTTTGTAAAAATTGTACCCATTTTTATGCATTCTGTCAGTTGTGTACATTTACTCATTTGTTCGTCTATATGTCCGGAAGCTTATTGCATTCACTTGAAAAAAAAAAAAAATCCTGTTTTTCTGACAAAATTTTTGGGGAGCTTTTTTTTGAGTAATTTTTTTTCTGTTTTTTTTTTTTTTTTCTGTTTTACTTAATATTTTTTTCTGTTATAAAAAAAATATATATTCCGAAAAACAGGGAACACAATTATTCAAAAAATATATAATTACTCAGAAAAACAAATAAAAAGATAATAAAAAAAAAAAACAGAAAAAAAATGATTCAAAAAAAAAGAGCACCAACTTCTGTCTTTCGGAGTTTTTTTTGTTTTTTTTTATATGACTGGATAGCTGATAGCCCATACACAAGCCGTTGAAGTCACGGGGCGGCCATCTTGTTACTCCCACCTCGCGAGCAGACTTCAAGTCACTTGGAGTTCAGAGGTTTAAAAAAAAAAAAACTCAGAAAAACAGAAGTTGGTGCTCTGTTTTTTGGATTTTTTTTTCGTTTTTTTTTTTGAATAATGTTTTTCCCCCTGTTTTTCTGAGTAATTTTTCTTCCTGTTTTTCTGAATAATTTTTTCCTTGTTTTTCGGAATATTTTTTTATGACAGAAAAAAAAAATCAGTAATACAGAAGAAACAAATATTAAGTAAAACAGAAAAAAAAAATCAGAAAAAAAGGGAAAAAAATACTCAAAAAAACAAAGCTCCACAAAAAATATTAGTCAGAAAAACAGGAGATTTTTTTTCTCTTTTTCAAGTGAATGTAATTGGCTTCCATATATATGTGCCCATGCAGACAATGTCTGGTGATGATTCCAGCGCGTGCGTACCTTTCTCGCCAAAGATCCACCTCTTGTGCATGCTGCTGGTGAAGAAGACGGGCGCCTGCGTGACGCACATCAGCAGGTCAGTGACGGCCAAATTGATGATGAACATGTTGGCCGGCGTGCGCAGGCTGCGGCTCCTGAACACAGAACGGGTCATCGTGCGTGCGTGTTAATAATCGGGTCACGTGGCTGATCACTATATCAAAATAAAATGGCATTTCCATTTAAGTCTTTTTTTTTATTTTATTTTTTTATCAGTTTTCTGCTTCCAACTTGTGGAGGATGACAAAATGTTCAGACTTGCAAAGTGTACACGATGCCACGCACTTCCGGGTTTCAACATGTCAGCGCCGTTTCCGGCCACTGCGGGCCGCGTTTCGACGTTTTGATTGTTGCTCCCCCAACTCGACACGATGTGTGCAAATTGACCTAAATTCGATCGATGGGCGTCTGCTGAGTGCTGCAATCAATAACGAGTCACTTCAAAGGATTGTGGGAAAATGTCTGCCGGGTGAAAGATCGGCCACGGCGGCATCTGCGTCCATCAAAACTGGCAAGTCTCGCAACGGACGGCTGATTTTTGCTATAAAACACCACATTACCCAGGATTCTCTGCTTTCACCTCGAAGTGGACTACAACATGAATCCATTTGGGCTTTGGAATGGAATAGATTGGTCCACAGTCAATCACAGGGCACCTCGAGACAAATAATGGATTGGTCGCCACTTGATGTCAGGACACACTGACAAAACAACGGACGTTCTCTTTTCATCTTTGACTGTTGCCAAGGCGATGAATTGGGAGCCAAACCCATCCGAGCAAATGAATGACGTCATTGTGTCGCCGTGACCATATTTGGTCGCGCGGCACCCACCTGCTGAAAGCGTAGATGACCAGGAAGTTGCCGATCAAGCCGGTGATGCCGATGGCGAGGATGACGGAGCCGATGGTGTAGTGGGCGTGGTCGGGCACGTCCACGGTGGGGAACGGGGGAGGGGCCCGCGGCGCCATCGCCGCCTGCTGGACAAGAGGGAGAATTGGACGACGTACTTTGACTGAGCAACATGAAATCTGGTGGACGTGTCTAACATGAGTCGACCCACAAAAAAAAGCCAAAAAGAAGTCACGCCCAAAAAGACACACGGTGTTGACTATTTTTGTTTGAATTAACCGTCACAGGGACATCTTGACCATTTCCAAGGGGTCCTTAAAAGATCAACAAAGTCCTCAAGATTTTGTCCGATTGCGATTAAATTTGAACCACCCAAACCTAGCAGATAGACAACGCCACATTGCAACGGATTTTAGTTTATTTTTTTGTCAGTTTGTCTGAGCAGAACATGACAACAAACTTTGATGACTCGTTTTTAAAATTCAGCCCCTGAAGCCAGTTTCCTTGGACACAAAAAAAAACAACATTGGTTGACATGTCTATCATGAGTAGACCCACAAAAAAGTCTCAAGAAGCCACGCCCAAAAAGACACAGGATGTCTGCCTGTTGAGTTTTTGGAACACGACCGCTTTACGGTTTTTCATCACTTTGCAAGAGTTTTGGGATTTTCAGATACCCAGCGAACTGCGTCGCCAGTATGTAACGCCTTGTGAGGATCAAACTTGGTTATGAGGATGAAAACGTATTAGTCGGAGTATTAAGCATATCATGAGTATGAAAGGTGTTATTCTAATGAGCGTCTTGCTTGCTTATTTATCCGTAGATGAATGCAAATGAGGCGCCCCTTCATTACGATTCGGCGCGGCGGGAAGCCTTCACGTTAGCCCGTCTGGCGAATCAGCAGCGAGCTGCCTCATTAATGAATTCCTTTCCGAGTGCCGAATGATGAATGTCTCCGCCGTCGCTATCTTTGCACCTTTAATTCAGGCGCTCGTCTCTTAATGGTCTCCATGTCAACGGCGTTGAGCAAAAGATGGAGGCCGGACAGAGGAGAACAAGTTTAATAACAAAACAAAACTAAAAACACTTTGCGATGAGAGTGGCCATTTCCCAGAATTCCCATTTGGGAACGTCAAAGGATGAGGACAAAAATGATAAGAACTTTCCCCAAAACAAAGTTGATGGTGCGAGTGTGGCTCATTGCTTGGTGTCGTGTTTAATTCTTCTGATAAAAACAGTTTCACGTCTTCCATGTCATTGCCATTGTTATGAAGAGGAGATCAGTTTGTGTTGACGTTGAGAGATTTGTTGTGCATGCAGCAGCATCCACACTCGTGAAATAGGTCACCGAAGTTTCCCTTCATGCGATCAATATGTTCCGCAGACCTCGCTCTCATCCACCGATTGTCGATAACATCACGCATGTCTTTGATATTAAGCTTTTTAACTCATTCACTGCCAATGACGACTATAGACGTCAAAAATCCAAAATCCAATTGGATTTTTGTTGTTGTTGTTTATTTAGAATGTATTTAAAGAGGAATTCAAAAACCAGTGCCACCACTAATTCTGATTAATATTGGAATCAAGGTTATTTTAACTCATTCACTGCCAATGACGACTATAGACGTCAAAAATCCAAGCAAACAGCCAGTGCAAATTTTGACAAGAAATTGGAATTTAATTTTAATTATTCATTGTTTTCATTTATAGTTATTAATCATTGTCGTTATGAATAACAACGATGACAACAATTTCATTGCTAAGTGCTACCATCGTGCGTAGAACGGATTCCTGTTACCCTACAACACGGGCGTTGACGTTCTTGTGATCGGTCTTGGTCTTACTGAGACCACATACAAAAGTCCATTTTAGTCGACTAAAATTGCTCTTTAAAATTGGATGAAAGCTAAAATACAATCAGGTGACTGAGTTATGACTACGGCTTGAATTACATTTAGTCAGAAGACTATAACTAAAACTAAATTATTTTTTTTTATATTAAAATTTGAATTTTAAATTTTCTTTTCTTTTTTTTTTCCAAAATTAACACTGGCTGTTTGCTTGGATTTTGACGTCTATAGTTGTCATTGGCAGTGAATGAGTTAAACATGTCAATTCAATGTTGGGGCGCCAATCAAAACATCGTGTTTATTTCTGAGACACGTGACGTAACCAGGCAGACCTTATAGTGCTCGCAACACACAATCTGGTGTCATCGTTTTTGTTCAACACGTGTAAAGTTCGCCTTGTTTATCAGCCGATGGAAACGCTGCCGTTTGTTGATAACTTTCATCTCGTTCATTTTTTTCCCTCGTCCGCGCCGGCGTGACGTCAGCAAGCAGGCGAGCGTTAAACGAGGCTCATTTCTGGATGCGGTTCGGAAGCGCAAAAGTTGGACTCACCGTGGATGAGGCTTCGGCGGCGGTTTGCAGCTCCGAAAGCCGGTACGCGTCCGCGGGAGGGAGCGAGCCGGTGAAGGTGGCGGTGGTCCAGCTGGAGTGGGTCCCGCCGGTGCCGTTGCGGGTGATGAAGGTGTGGTGGCGCGCGGCGCTCATCGTCTCTTTTCTCTTTTCTCTTTTCTCTTTTCTCTTTTCTCCTCCTGTCGCCAACTGCACAATCAACACGTACAAGGACATGGACGACTTACACGTCAACTCATTTCTTGACCACATTCAAACTATTCCAACTTCAAGCCATCATGTGGACTAGAACCAATATTTTCAAAATAAAAGACAAAATTCAGCTTTTTTTTTTTCTCCAAGTTACATTTTCTGCATTTTTGAACGATTACATTAATATCATTATTATTATTAGCATTATAACTCCAAACTATACTCAGCTTATTCTAATTCCCCAAATGTTCCGAATAAAAGACACAACATTCAGAATTGTTGACATATTACCTACACTGTAAATAAAAATTTTAATTTAATAGATTTTATTTATTATAGATTTACATTTTTTTTTCTGTGTTTTAAAAATATTTTACAGTAATTTACTGGCGCCCCAGCTGCCGGAAAATAACATTTATTTATTTTTGTATTTTATTTTATTTTTTTTTTACGTTTTTTTTTTTTTTTTACGTTTTTTTTTACGTTTTATTTATTTATTTATTTATTTCTTTACGTTTTTTGTTTTGTTTTTTTTTACGTTTTTTTTACGTTGTTTTTTTTTTTTTTTCAGTGTAATTCCACATTTTTTGACCGATTCAAAAATCAGTCCACATTCAACAATTCAGGCCATTCCCTTTACAAAATATAGAAAAAGGCAAAAAAAAAAAAAATAATAAAAATAAATAAGCTACATGAAGTCAACATTTTTGCATTTTCATATCCAAATTCTGCATATCTTCACTAATTCAACACATTCCAAATTCAAAGTGATTAATCGATCTTTCCACATCATTTGTCAGCATTCCACATGTTTCCACATGTCACTTTTTTTTTTCACGGTTCAAAATGTATTTCATCTTGCTCGGTCTTTGTTCATAAATGTATCAAATAAAAAAAAAATAGTAAAATAAATAAATACAATAAAATAAATATGACCCTATATATCAGTCAGCCCTACTTTACAGAAACTTTACACTAGATGCAAATCAAAAAAACATTTTTTGTTGTTGTTGACGTTGACTTTACCTGAAGAGGACGAATTGAAGAGAATAACTTTCCAAATGTGGGGTTTAAAAAAAAGAAAGGAAAAAAAAGAGAGTTGTTTTTAGTCCAGTACTTGTCCACCAAGTTGACTGACAAAGACAAACGTCATCTTCACGACCACAACAAGACAAGACAGGAATCCTTCACTGCAAGAGCGCTTCACCTCCTCTCAGGTGAACCTTATATAGGGGACGACACACACATGCAAACACGCACATACACAATGGGGGTGTGTGTGGGTCGCTGTGTCAATGCAGCAGAGGACATTAGGAGACGAGGG
Source organism: Festucalex cinctus (assembly GCF_051991245.1). Lineage (NCBI taxonomy): Eukaryota > Metazoa > Chordata > Actinopteri > Syngnathiformes > Syngnathidae > Festucalex > Festucalex cinctus. The sequence goes on along the minus strand of NC_135424.1, from coordinate 1,093,209 downwards.
CACAACAAAAAGCTGGAATCAAACCAAAGCAAAGTGAACGAGCGGACGCTTCATTAGGTACACCTTTTTAATGTGGTCCAATAATCAGACATGACATCATCAAACATGTTTTGGCCTTCCAAAAAGGCACCGACAACGAAATATATTATGTAACAGGTGCATCTCAATACATTTTTAACAAAAAAACTATTTCATTTATTCACACAGTGAAACATTTGTTGATTTTATTTTTCAGGATTTTGAGCCAGAATTCATCATGTTTTTGTTTTTTGTTTTTAAAAAAAATAATTTTACATTTTAGAATTTCGAAATAAGAAATGAATTTCAGCCTGACATGATACTCAGAGTAGGAAAATACTTTTGAAAAAGCCCAAAATGTCTCCGTGCTAAATTGATTCTGTAACATGCTGGCGATGGCGCGACAATGAGCGTCATGTATCCTATTTGGTCGCCATGGTAACCGCGTGGAGAGGAACGTTAGGACGCTGAGTGATTGACAGCTGCGAGACGCACACACCTGAAGGTCAAATTATTATTATTATTATTATTATTATTGTGATGTGCACTCAAGTAATTCCAGCTAAAGGTGTCGGGATTATAACCAGACACCAGCGGAGGTTGGCCAATAGAGGGCGCACCGCACCATTCATCACAATGAAATGAGAACAAGATGAAGTTAAAATACTTCAAAATATGTATGGGTCATTTTTAAAAAAAATATATAATTGGACCATAATGGACATTGAACTTCATTTTGGAAATTAATGAATTTTACTGAACTGAGTCTTTGAATTTTGACGGTTGTAAAAGATAATAAATGTTCGGGGGGTTCAAAATTAATATTTTCCCACACTTTTAATGCCAAAATGTTTTTCTCATTATGTGTCCCAAATTGAAATTTTCTTTTTTTTTCTTCTATTTTTTCTCTCCTGTTGTATACCTTTTCCATGAATGAAAATTAACATATACATTTGAGCTTTTCTTTTAAAATATTTATATTTATTCTGATTATTATTATTTTAAATTATTATTCATTTATTTTTATTTTTTTAACATGTCACTGAAGTTGTCTTTAGCGTCACTGGAAGGTTGTGTTGCCGCAACACACCGTCGGGATCTTATGATCTCAATTTCCAAGATGTGGCAGCCATTTTGCATTCACACAATACCAGGCGGGCAAAATAGATCATTTTATTTCTGAGCTATGAAGTTGTGATTTTTTTTCTGAACATTTTTTGTGACCTTATTGTTATTTTATGCACGGATTTATGCACTCTTATTTGCAGATTTTGAAGTGCATGAAAATTGAGTACATGGTTGCTAGGCAACCATGGAAGCTATTATTCCAGTTGGCTGTGGGGTCCTCATCATTTATTTTTATTTTTTTTAATGAGTGTCTCATTATTATTATGAAAATGAGTTACTGTCACTCAGTTTTAGCTGGTAGCATAACCGCCGTGTGAGCAAAAAGTCGATGTTAAGTTTGTCCGATTTGTACAAAAAGAAGTTTGTTGATGCTCCACTTCTGACAACATAAACTTTGGAATTCAATTCAGCCATGAACGGCCTTCATATAAAGATTTTTTTGTTGTTGTCTCGCTTGTGTTGCGTCCATTGTTGAGTGACATCCGCATTGACCTTTTCCCAACCCGCCTCCATCGACCCAAATCTCCCGCCATTTATCCGCAGCCGCTCATTTTGTTAAAAGGCGAGCGAGCGAGCGACAGACCCGGCCGGCGACCCCTCCAAAGTGGGTCGACGTACGTGAGCGTGCGTGTTTCCATTCAGGTGGAAGTGGAACGAGTGAAACGAGAACTTGAGCTTGGTTATGTAAAAAAAAAAAACTGGCGCTCGCAGACCGGACCAGAAGTGTCGTCGTGTTCTCGTCAAACGCGACAAACACAAACAATAATAGCAGTGTTATGCTAATAGCAAGACTAATACATATATAGAAAATAAAAGTCCAATTTGAATATTTCATATGGCATACTTAGAGGTTTGAATAAGATTATAAGTCATGAAAACAGAGTTGTTGTTGTTTTTTTTGCATGCCCAGTTTTTACACATTGGCAACTAAATTCTTGTGATTTGGTCCAAAATATGGCTTTTCCTTTGAAGTGTCATAACTAAGCCATTTATGAATTTTTTTTTCCATTTCAACCACTCAAAATGTTCAGTGGCACCAGACCTATCTATACATATATAGTTTATTTATTTATTTATTTATTTATTTTAATGCCCCTATGGACAATAATAGCAGTGTTTTCTTTTAGCAAGACTAATTATGCTGTTTATATATATAGAAAATAAAAGTCTAATTTGAATATTTCATATGGCATAGTTAGAGGTTTGAATAAGATTATAAGTCATGAAAACAGAGGATTTTTTTTTGCATGCCCAGTTTTTACACATTGGCAACTAAACTCTTGTTATTTTGTCCAAAAAAATGGCTTTTCCTTTGAAGTGTCATAACTAAGTCATTTATGAATATTTTTTTTTTCAATTTCAACCACTCAAAATGTTCAGTGGCACCAGACCTATCTACACAGATATCGTTTATTTATTTATTTATTTATTTATTTATTTATTTATTTATTTATTTATTTATTTATTTTGAATGCTCCCTATGGACAATCATAGCAGTATTTTTCTCTTATTGCCATGAAAATTCTGGACTTGACTCCCATTTCCACTAGTGAGCGACCTTGGGAACTTGATTGGTTAAGTTTTGTGAATTTTGTCACTCCCTTGCCACTCTAATGCTGTTAATAATAACCATTTCAGTGTTTATACATGTTAAAAATAATTTCACAGCAATATTTAAATATAAAACAATACAGTACATTCTAAATGTTAAGTTTTATTATTACAGTATTAACATAACAATTACGTAAGGTACAAAAAAATAGTCTTAGGTTTATATTTTATAATAAAAAATGCTATATTATGAAATCTAGATATAGAAAGACGGTCATTGCTATTAAAAATGATTTTTCAAATAAATACATAAATAAAAACAAGTAAGTTAAGTAACAGGTTAAGTGAAGTCAAAAAGGAAATTATTTTATTTTTAATCAAAATAAATTATATTTTAAAAATACATTATTGTTAAAAATGCACTTGCAGTAAAGTTTTAGTAAAACGGGATGTCTTTTATTTATTTCTTTTTTTGACATTCCGAACTTGTCTCACCTGTCGTCTCATTTTGGTCATGTGACGCTGAGGAAGACACTGAGCGTTTGCAGAAGGTCCCCAGTAGGAGGCAGTACATGGCAAAGAGCATTGCTGCAGCCACACGAAAACAGAATTGACGGCAACGAAGAAGAAAGGACGGCAGCAGCTGTTTTTCTGCACGTTGTCCGACGGTCCCACTTTTAAAATAAAACACACATTTATTTGAGTAATAAAAAGTATATTTATTAAAGATGTCCGGGGAGCTGCGGGCAGAATTGGAGAAACATTTGGAGGCTTTAAATATCGAGACGACTTGCGTGGATCACCCGCCGGTAACACCAAATAAAATAATATACATAAAACAATAATAATAATAATAAATCATTATTGCATCAGAGGACTGCTAAAGTCACAAAATCGTATTTTTTACATCGTTATTCCGTAAATAAACAAACGCATGTAGATTGAGAACCGAGCAATGGAACTCCAATAAAAATGTTTATACATTATATTTGCCTACCTTATTGTCAGCTAAAATCAGGTCCAGAAAAAACGTTTAAGGCCACCGATGCCTCATTGGGAACTCCTTTATTAATTCGGTGATGTCAAATCATTAATTACGTGTATTTTTTTTTTTTTTAATGAAATGATTTCAGCTTTTAGCCATTCGCCTTCTTTCATGAAGACAAGCCACGTTGGCACTCTTTAAACGGAAACCAATGTTCTATTTTGGCCAGTTGTTATGCCGATCGTACTGTGAGATCGATTTAAGTTGAGATTCCGAATTTTAGTTTGCAGTGTGCATGAAATTGAGCGCACAAGGAATGTGAAGTTAAAAAAACGTCCCGTTTTCCGATGGAATCTGGCCTCTCGCCACGGTTTGGACTTTGGCGAGTGAACGTTGAGGCTGAAATGTTTCACTTTTGCTTTTCGAGCGTCCAACATTCAAGATACATTCAAGACTTTTGCGACGAGTTGACAAACTTTACTTGAGGTTTTTATTCGCGTTTCACTTGGAGACACATTTTTTTCCCCTTGGGGTAGCATTTTCCTGCAGGGGGCGCCACGACACTATTTTACAGTGTCAGTTGACCTTATTCGTTTTTGTTTGTTTGTCCTCTTTGTTTGCGTTTGTGAGGTTTTCACGGTGGAGGAGATGATGCCTCACCTCCAGGATGTGAGCGGCGCCGTCACCAAGAACCTTTTCCTCAAAGACAAGAAGAAGAAAACGCTGTGGTTGGTGTCGGCGCGTCACGACCGACAGGTGAGGCCTGGAACGTCGTCCTGCTTCCAACCACTACAAAATGATGACTTCTTTAGGGCACAATCGACGTCCATTTGTAAAAAAATAAAATAAAATAAATCTTGATGCTCTCTTGTGCAGGTGAACCTGAACGAGCTGGCCAAGAAGCTGTCAGTGGGCAGCGGGAACCTTCGCTTTGCGGACGAGGCCACCATGCTGGACAAACTCAAGGTGACGCAATCAGCTAATCCTGCCAATATTTTGTCCCTCAAGTCCGTAATCCCACTTGAAGGGGCGCAAATGTTGATTTCTCGTCGGTGTTCGTTCAAGGTCGCAATGTTGCAAAACATTCAGACTCGGAATCATTTTTATTGTCATCGTGCACATAGCATGACGAAATTATGGCAATCGCTGAAAACGGTGGTCAAATCATCAAAAACAAACAAACAAAAAAAACATTTCAAATATAAAAATTATTAGTAAAAAAGAGCATAAAATATCAGAGCATAAGTATACAGTATACTGTAATAAATTAAAAAAAATCATATTTTTAATGAAAAAAATAATTATAAATGAAAAAAAGAACATATATGATGAATGAAAAAGCATAAAGTAAAAATCATATAAAAACGAAAAAAACATAATAAATGAAAAAAATATATATTGTGCTGAATACTGTAATAAAAAAAAATACTTTTAATGAAAAAAATGACTAAATAAAAAAAAAAAAAATATATATATATATATATATATATATATATATAAATGACGATGAAAAATCATTCATAATAAACTAAAAATCATACCAAAATGAAAAACATATATAATAAATAAAAAATATATCTATACTGTAATAAATAAAAACAAACAAACGTATTTTTAATGGAAACAAATGAATGTAAATGAAAAACGAACATATCGGATGAATGAATAAGCATTTATAAAGTATATATCATACCAAAACGAAAAAAAAAACATAATAAATGAAAAAATATATACAATTAACAGAATTAAAAATAAATAAATTATATATATGTCTATTACATAAATATATTGTACAATTATAGTGAAAGAATATTTCAAAAATAGTATTTAGTCAGTGTGTAAAATTTGTGACGTTTAACTTATTTCACTTAGAAGGAAAAATGGCAGCAATCGTCAGAGGGAGGGCTTTAGTGGGAGGAGTTTCGTGTCCTGACCGCCCAAGGATAAAACCGATTTTTCACTCGATTGGTTCTGCTCCTCAGCGACCTGAAACGCAAAAAAACAACAAAACAACAACATGCAAACGCCACCATGAAATCGGAAATGATGAAAAGATAAAAAGACAAACGGATGTTCTGTTGACGACGCGTGTGGTTCAGGTGGGTCAGGGGTGCGCCACGGCCCTGGCGCTGCTCTTCGACAAGGACCGCAGCGTCACCTCGGTCCTGGACCGAGACCTGCTGGAAGGGGGCCACCACATGGTCTACTTCCACCCCATGACCAACAGCGCCACCTTGGGGATCAGGCCCCAAGACCTGCTGCGCTTCCTCCACGACACGGGACACCAACCCGTCCTGGAGGACTTTGAGTAAAAAGAACTGCGAGAAGATTCCGCTTCTGGGCGGGGAGAAGCGGCTTCAAACTGCCCGAAAAAAATGTTCGATCTGAATCTCGACATCCACATACTGGAAGCAGCGGTGCCAAAATTTGGATTAATCGCGATGAATCACTTGAATTGAAATGGCTTTTTAACCAACATTTTTTTGCCTGCCAATTTTAAAGCGCACCTTATGTGTTAATTTTTTTTTACATTTAATGTTATGAATTTAATGTTACATTTAAAAAAAAAAAAAAAGAGCCCAGTAGTTTGTAGGGATGTAACAATAAGTGCGATATCATGATATTAAAACTGCCACAATATCGTCGTCGTCATGATCACGATATTTAAACGAAACACGTGTTAAAAAAAAAGTCAGGTTGACTTCCATTTCTGCAGTTGTAGCACCCTCTGGTGGCTAGTTTTTTAGTGCAATTTAATTTTCATTAGGGATGTTTTGGCCCTTCTATGTTTAAAATGTCGAGAAAATATTCGCTACAACTATGAAAATTGAAGTTCTGCTCGTGTGAGGACGACCCACCACTTCATCCAAGGAGCTTTTGTCAAAATGAAACATGACTTGAAAATTTGAACATTTAATGTCAACATTTGCTAATGATTGCACTTTTTATGTTTTATTTACAAATCAACAGTTTTCATGGAATAAATGAACATGTTTTACTCCTTGAGTGTCACTCGTCTGTATTCACTCTCAACATAATTACTATTTTTTTCACCATTTTCACAATACTGTCTATATTTTTTTTTTAGAATGAACCTTTCTGCAAGCTTTATTTTGACGTTCCTTGCTTGGGAATGTTCCCGCAGTGCCCCGCCCCCAACCCGCCTAAAATCTCACGCGCATGCCCAACACCCGTTAACTGCATCACTAATGAGTATGTATTGTGGCATTGTTGATGAAATTAGCAAATGAATAACTGCTCCGCGCTGTCGCTCGCTTCCCAGGCGTTCTTTCACTTTTAGAAACAGAGCAGAATTTTATTTGGAAGATTTAACATAGAAAAAACAAACAAACTGAAATGAGCTTTGGTTGATTATTTTCCCAAACAAGTCAAATGGAGCCAACATTTCATAATAAAAGCTTTTATTGTGGTAAAGCAGAGAGACATGAGTCAGTCAGTCAGGATTGGTCGCCATGGTGATACAAAGTTTGTAGTATCCTGCTTATATGATTTATGTGTAGTCATCCACTGCTGATTATAATGCTTATGTAATTAGTTTTTATTTTTTTGCTTGATACAGTGGCTGCTTTATTTATAAAGCAGAATTCATACACAAGGTAAGTCAATGCACATCATTTCATTAAAAGTACATTCATTTACAAACAAAAGCAAAAGTAAAGAAATAAAAGTAACTTACTAACATTTCTAATAGAACATGATTTTAAAAATGCTTTGAAAGCCCTCAATCAATGCTGCTGACTATTCTTACTGCATACAGCATGTACAGTAGTATTGATTTTTCTGTATTTTATTTTTTAAATAATGAATTAAGGCTTTTTTTTTTTTTAGCATGAACAATGCTAATGCTAACGTAGCCAGATAAGATGAGTTTGTTGAGAGATTGCCTCCAACAAACATTGAAGTCAAAGTAACACAAAGTTAAACTGCAGTGTCCACAACCACTGAATGAAGCCCCGAGGGCAATAGTGACCTTTGAACTCTTGCGCTAGAGCCAACCGCAGTTTATTTCTCTTCTCGAGTCTCTCTCATTCTCCATCTGCTTTCCATTGCTTTTGTGGCCCTATCACCGTGGCGACCAAACCCACACCGGTCGCCATGGGAGACGCTCCAGAAATAAGCTCGTCGTTAGACGCATGCGCGTGTGCTGTTAGCACATATCTCACATATATAATGACGGTGTCAAAGAGCTGCACTTGTGCGTCTCGACTGCTGCGATGGAATCACGTCATTGACAAACACTAGGGAAGGACAAATGCGAGCAAGTCAACAGGCTAGTGAAAGAACACCTGGGACGTCACGTAGCATGTGTGCTAAGCTAACTCTCAACAATGAATTTTGAGCAGACAGGTTCACGCCAGTGTTTGAGATTGTTTTTGATGACAAGAAAATAGTACTGACAAGAGGTGGGAGGAGCCTGCTAACGGTCATTAGCATGTAGCATTAGCTCATTGTTCTCACAAAAACGGGCTTGACCAAGTTGACCGTTTTGTTTTGTTTTACGAAGAGTTAATGCCTTATGGCGCCTGGTGTTGGTTACCATGGTTACAAGTGATCGTTTCCATTCCTATAATGTTCCTTCTCAGCTCCTAAAGCACAATAATTAATGAGTAGCTTACTGACAGTGTCAACCAAAAGTGGATGTTACAATAAGAGACTTAGATTGTGTATAATATTTACAAGGTGTAAATATATTCAGCTAGACACAATTCTGATATTTTTTACTCTTAACAGCACCACAATGGATGTGAAAATAAACCCAATATTTACGGACCTGATTGTATTTTGTTGTGTAAACTTGAAACCATTTCCATCTTTCAGCTTGCCGTGCTAAGTTGATAATAAACATAAAAGCTCGCAGAGTACACATTGTGACACGGGCAGCACAGTGAACTAGCGGTTAGTATGCCTGCTTTACAGTCCTGACTGAGGTTCGAATCTGGCCGCCAACATTTCCAGTTAGCAATTCCAAAATCATGCTAGCATGTTAGCATCATTGAGGACTGAAAACTGCCCATGAGCGGGAATGCTCGTCAATACATGCTCTGACATTGACTGTCCACCATTACATTGTTTGCTTTGATGCATTTGCAATTCTATTTTTTTTTAATAGCCACATTTAGAGTCACTGAGTAAATAACATAGTGGGCCACATTTGGCCCGCAATCCCTTAATTTTGTATCCACATATGGAAATACGCTTCTGAAAAGTTTATGCCACTGTGTGTGTTTGTGTGTCACTATCCTTTATGAGCGTGTGTGCACTTCCGGGATGACATCATGGCCACAATGTATGTTTACTCTTGCAGTCATATGAGAGACACGCACGCCGCACACAGACGTGTCCTGTATGCAAGCTGTTGTGCCGACGTCAGACAGGTAAGTTGAAAGTAAATGTACTTTCAATATTCATCATTTGTACGATACAAACCTGTCATGTCGAATAAAACGTCTAAGTAGCAGTTGATAACTGTTGTGGTGTTAGTAGCCATAAAATTACATTTATTAGTCCTGAGACGACATTTTACGTTTACAAAACGAACTACAACTAACTATAATTATAGCAGAAATGTCCTTCGTTTTAGTTTTTGGGAATTAATTTAATGCACGAGCCTTTGGGGATGATTTGAAATATGATTTTAAGTCGATTTATTTTGATATTAACCAGAAAAAAAGACGTTTGAAAGTGTGTCACACAGAAGCGACGTCATCTAGCAGCAGCCAATAGAAAAGCACCTTCAGATGACGTCGCTCCCATGTTTTTTTTTTTTTTATATTGTGCACATGTAATACACTTTAATAAAAATACTAAAACTAATACTGACACTAACTAAAACTAAGCATTTATTAAATAACAAATTAATAATAATAAAAAAAAAAACCTAATAGAACCACCATGAAAACTAATTAAAACTCAATTTGAAAAACAAAACTCAAAACGAAAATAAAAAGTAACCAAAATAAAAAAATTCCAAAACTATGATCTCCCCCTGGAAAGGAAGCGAATAGAAGATGACTCGACAGCCAGACTGTGTGGCTGCTTTAGATTTTGCTCTGGGACTCAAAAAGTGTGACCTCCTGTTTCCAAACAGACGAGCTATACCGCCTCCCCGTTTAACCTGCTTGTCCTCCACAAACAAAAGATGAATCATTCTTTTCATAAAGCAGCATCATTGACATACACAATACATACAGACTGGTTCGTCATTAATGCTTGTTTAAGAACGTGAGCTTAATGAGCAGGAAGTTGTGGCGCCTCCCTTTTTGTCCTCTGTGTCGCTTTTATCCTTTCGATGATCACTTTGTTGAACTGCAAATTATAGCTGACGTTAGGGGGGGGACGTGAATTTTTTTAAGCTAGTTGAAATTTGAACAACGTAAATTGGAAGTATTATGTGGGAATTGTTACGCGGCAAAAAAAGTGTGGAGAATAAAAATCACAATAACTATATTCCCACAATTCAACATTCACATAATTAGAATGGCGCCATGTGGAACTCCAGCAAATGTATTGAAAATCAAGCAGTTCAGGTGATCAATCGTTTTTAATCCATTCATTCAAATTTCATATTTGGGATCATTTTCAAAACTTTATTTTTTTTAATGGCTCTTGTGGTCCAAAGTATTATTCTCCGTTTTGTGAATATTAAGCGTGCGGTTTTGTTTTAGTCCGCTGATGAATGCATGAATACACCCGATGACAACAATAACCCTTTGTCAACACGCTAACGAGGCCCTCCACGAATAATAACGGCGTCATAATTCTTCATTTGGCGTACTTTTTTTTTTTTTTTTTCTGGCAGCGTCCATATTCACGCTTCGGCGTTCCCGCTAATCGCTGTTGTACTTGTGCTGCGACCTCTGAACCCCCCCCGGCTGCTTTTTTTGTTGTAGTTGTAAATATGGACAAAGGAGCGTCTTCACCACACTTTATGACATCTCTGCTTGTCTATGCGACTTTTATGACTTCACGCTCGTTGCTTAGCAGCAGTAGGTTGGGATCAAAAAAGGGGAAGCGGGTGTCCTGGTGAGTTTTTTTTATTTATTTTTTGTCCTGGACAAACTGAGCAACATTCAGCACTGACGGAAAATGATTTTGACTGACCCCGATATGCAGCGCCGCCCACCCAGCATGTTTCCCATCGGATCGATGGAGTACAATCGATAAATGTCATAGATGTGATGTGGATTGGAGTACTATTAAGCAAACTTTTTTTTTGCTTAATTTTTGCCACATTTGATTTTCTACGTACAGTAATCCAACTTGATAAAATCATTCACCCATTATTTTCTCACATTCGAGTCACATCATGTAAACTGTGGAGCTGTGGACGCGTATCACTGCCACGCCAGGAACAAAATGTACGTTCTTTTAGTCATTTTAGTAAGCTATCTGTTCTTTTTCTTTGGCTTTGAATTACTTAAGCTGTTATGTAAATGCTTTTGAAGTGTTATGCTTTTGGTTGTGAAATCAAACTTGTCATGTTATATATAATGTGAAACTTGCCACCTTAAAATGTGAGCTAGATTTACCTACCACGTTATAATTTGGTCATGAACTCCCCCCCGGACACGGCCAAAAAGTGTGGAGAATAAAAATCACAATGTATGTAAATCATAACGTAAAAATCCTAACATTAATGCACTACATATGTTAGCATCTTAGCAAAACAGCTTGGGAAAAGTAGCTTTTGTTTTCCTCCTTTTAAGTCTTTATTTGACTTTTATTTATGAAGTTGTATGCGATAAGATTAAATACATTTATAGACAAGTATAAAATTGTAAGTAACAGCCAATATGATATGGGTTTCGTTACAACCACTCAACTCCTATGGCATTAATGGAGTTAGCTGAAGAAATTTCCACCGCTATGGATAAAAAACATGTCTTAGTAAGTCTATTTGTGGATTTACAAAAAGCATTTGACACCTTTAGATCACAAAATATTATTGCATAAATTGTTTAAATATGGTAGGTTTCGCACATCTATGGGTCACTAGTTATTTAAAAAAATTAGAATGCAATATGTTGAATTCAATAGTAGACAGTCAACACAGTTATGTAACTTGTGTGCCCCAGGGATCAATTCTGGGGCCAGTACTTTTTTCTTCTTGTCGTTGATTAGGGGCAGATAACATAAATTTGACTTCTTTCTGTCCCTTCTCATTTCTCATAAAATAAATTGTAAAAAAAAAAAAAAAAAAGAAAATACTGGCTGCAATAAAACACATTTGACAAGATACATAGACAAGAAACAAAATATTTAAACCAAAAATAAACCACCCAAACCAAAACATGCCAAGGTTTACGCCTCAGTAAAAAAAAAAAACAAAAGAAATGAAAGTACAATGACGACATATAGGACAAAAAAAAAGTAAACACACACACATGTTCACACACTCTTACGTCGTCCCGGCGTGCTCGTGCTCGCTCTCTGGCGTGCCCGAGCCGCAGGTAGTAGCCCCGCCCCCTCCTTCCTGGTCTTCGTCGTCCTGTCTTCACACACACATCAGGCATGAACGTCCCGACCGGCATCCGCAGAACGAACCAGCCGACTTCCCCTTTCTCTTCCCCGGACTGCTGCGTCAGGTGAGCCGCCGCCGCCGCCGCCGCCGCCGCCGCTGTCGTCGTCAACCGGGACCGGACGAAGAACCGTAGACAAGCCCCCCCACCCCCGTTCCACCCCCCCGCACCCGGACGTTTGAACGGGGCGACCGTTAAGTCTCATTTAGTGACGTTAGCGATAGCACGACCGACCGACCGGCCAGCCAGCCAACGTTTCTCCCCCCGCACTCGAGCGACAGTAGTCGGCGACAAGTGGACGAACGTGGCGGCCGGGCCGCCGCCGTTGTCCGTCCGTCCGCTCGCCTGTCGGTGAAGTTTGCTGGAAGTGATGTCATGCTAATAGTGAGGCAGGCAGGCAAGGCAGCCCCGTGCCGGATTCGCTTGACAAAAATCGCCGTTTTCGCCGTCGCCTCGTTCACGTGGACTCGAGTAGGACAGGAAACAAAAAACAAAAACCGTTTGGACGTGCTCGTTTTTGGTGTTCGCATGAGAATACGTTGATCGGCCCCCTTTTCCCCGGTGGATTGTGCCTTCGTCTCCCCCCATTTATTGGCTGGCCATTGTGTGCCCGCACACACGCGAGGAATGAGGAGGGGGAAATCGATTTTTTAAAAAGTGTGACGCATTTAGAAAAAAAAAAAAAAGAATCGCTGCGCAGTTTGGCCCGCTTGTGAATGGGCAGCTTCTACACACTTGTTCGGATTATGATTATTCGGCGTCTGCGCACGTGAGTGCCTACGTTGTAATGTGCAAGTGATGCATGGATGAATGAATGAATGAATGAATGAATGAATGGAGTCAGACTTTTGCCTGCAACTTTAAGTGCAGTGTTATAGTTTCCCAAACTAGGCACGTCGTCGTGCCTTGACTTACAAGTTTAATTCATGACGTCACCACGCTCGTGACTCAAAACACTTTGACTCATGGAGTTGAATGGAAAGGTACGGAGGTTAATGTGGTGCAAAAGTAACTTGTTAAAAAAGTACCTGTAGAAAAAAGTATAAATTTGTATGTGTAAAAGTCACATGTGTATATATATTTATTTATTTATTCTTAATTATTATTATTATTATTAGTAGTAGTATTATAAAAAATATACATTTTTATATATTTTTTTTATGTACACGCTACAGTGAGCGTAATCGTTAAAAAATATTAATAATAATTTCTACATTAGAAAATGGCTGCCAGCTAATAACGTAAGGTTGAAAATGAAAAGGATTGACGTTAAGTTCACCTTCAACCAGTCAAACCTGAGGTGGTTAAAAAAATGCAAACATTTTCCAAAAATGTCCCCCATGAGTTTGAAATATTTTTGAGTTGTGGGGCTTATGCAGAAGTTTTCATTCTTCCTTCTCATTGGCCGGTTTGAAGTTGTCATTGAAGTGCTCCACATTCCCACGTTCTCGCCGAGCTATTTTGGTGCTGCTGGGGAAGGTCGACGGCGGTGGCGGCGCGGATGTTCACAAGTTGGCCTTTTTAGTCATTTAGTCCCCCAAATGCTCCCCCCAAGAACCGACGGCTGCCAACCAGGTCAGCGTCGACTTAACAGATTCTTGCAAGAGAGGGAAAATGGAGGCACACTTTGAAGAAGTCCTGGGGAAAACCAGCTTATGAAAAATTCCTGAAAAAATATTCTAATCCCTCTTATTTCTGTCCTCGCTGCCGCCGAGTCCCTCATCGCCGCCTCGCAGGCTCGACAAGGACAAATATGACATCGACGCTACTCACGCATTTTTTTTCCCCATTTTCTTGTCTGGAATATGGAGAAGTTTTACCGCTAGCGTCCAATGCTAGCATTGCTAACATTAGCGTCAATGCGTTATGTACACTTTTGCCTGTTTTCCGACATTTTAAAATTGATCAATTTCAATTGAAAAAAAAAGTCAATTCAAATTTTCAAAAAGAATTAAAAAAAAAAAAAATCGAAATTTTTTAATCAATATTTGAAATTAAAAAAAAAAGTTTTCAAAACCAAATTAATTAAAAAAAATGTTTTGGAAAATTTTCAAAAAGTCAATCAATTTCAAATTCATCAAATAAAATATGACAATGCTACTCACACACATTTTTTTCACGTCCTTCCAATTTATTGATTAATGGACAAAATAATTGACAAGATTGCTCAATGAATCCTTTTGTTGTTCTTTTGGTCGAATAGTCGCTTTCTGTGATGCCTTCACTGTCGCCGGTAAACACCAGCACATTAACAAACAATAGACAGCCTGGTTGGAGGTGAGTCAGCAGCAAGTGAAGTGTTTGTTGTCCGCAACATTTGTCTGTCTGTCTGTCTGAGGCCAGGCTTGGCTGCATCCCAGCGTTCCCAGTCCACGCCAGACGGCCGCGAGAGGGTGGCGCTCGGCCCGCTTGGCCAATCGGGAGGCGATTACAGCGTGTGTGCGCTCGTGCTTTCTTACATAACCCGTTTGGTGCCAGATTAGCCTCAGCTGGCAAGAAAGGGCGAGGGAGAGGAAATGAACCTGGAACCAGCTGGAGAAATGCAAGCTCTCCTATTGGTTGTCGCAGCAAACCAGGTGTGCAAGGGGCGTCAAGTACTCAAGCTATGGAGGACCAAAATTCAAAATAAAATGACTCCAAATAAAGAAATAAAAAATGATTAAAAGTGAAAATAAAAACAGATGTAAAAAAAAAAAAAAATCGAAAATTATATACCAAAAAATAAATATAAATGGAAATAAAAAGAAAAAAAACATATATATACATAAATAAATACATTTGTATTTAATTTTCTAATTATATTTATTTCTGTTTTTTTTCCTTCACTTTTAGTCATTTATTTATTTAGCCATTTATTGATTGATTGATTGATTTCGTCTTTTTGAATTTTGGCAGTTTTGGTCCTCCATATCAAGCGGCCGTCCTCCAACATTTGGCGTTTCCTAATCATTTCAATAGGGGGGAAATTAATTGGATTTATTGTTTAACTCAATTGAGTCACAAGCTTGGTCACTGAACAAATAAGATTTGTAATTCATTTACCGCCCTGTTTAGTTTTTTTTTTTTTTCAGCTTTCATTGTTTCATTTTTGCCAACTTGTCACCACGTTATACAGTACAACAGTTTATTTGATCATTTTTTGTTGTTGTTGTTGAGTTTGTGTGTGAGAGAGCCGGCACCAAATGGCCCACGCGGGCCGGCCGGGTCGGGCGCCGCTGAGAGCTCAACGATGCACTTTGATCCGATTTGCGTGTTTTTATTGAAGGGCAGCGTCGCAGTGCAAATGTTTATAATTACTAAATTTGATAGTTCCACAGGGCTCCTTTCTAGCTACTTGAAAGTTTTCTCTATTTGAGCCACGTTACTTAGTAGGGCTTTGTTTAAAAAATGGAATAATCAATTTTTGTTTTTGAGCCTGATATCGATTCATAAAACCCTCAATCAATTATTTTTTTCCCATAATCAATTATTTTTTTCCCATAATTTCACAAGGAAAATTCAGAATTTTAAAGGCCAATTTGTTTTGTATTTTAGGGTTTTCTTGTAAATTACTGTTCATATAAAAATAAAGTTTGTGAACTCACTAATATAGCGAGAGTTCAGCTTGCAGAGCACGGTTAGTTTTATTGCACTTTAAGACGATTCAGAATGTTTTGAATTTATATTTACAATGAATGAATTAGAATTCTGAAAATATTTTCCTCTCATCCTTGCTGACGTCAATGTTTGTGTTTGTCACTTGAGTGATTATAACGTGTTGCTTTCTTTTAAAACCAGTTAAAATTTTATTGAAAATGTAATGTTTGTGGAGTTTTTAATTGAAGAATTGATGTTCCATAATTAATCTATTGATTGAATTGTACTGAACTCTTGTGAATCGATTGAGGCTATTAGAATCGATAGCCAGCCCCATTACTTGGTGAGTGACACAACTTCCAAACAGGCCAAAATCATCTGACACGCAACTTGTGCTGTTTCGCGTCCAAAAGACTGAAAAGGGATTGCCAGTTGAGTAATTGTCCAACAACATTCCAGACTCACTTTGAAGCTCGCAAGTCTTGGCAAACATTTTCTTCGCTGCCACTTTGGCTCACGTCACCTTATTTTTGAAGCCGTTTAGTCGAGCGCAGCAAAGTTAATCGGCGTGCCTAGCGCCACCCTCCGTTCATTCATGCGCGCCATTTGCGCCCGTTAGCTAGCTAGCCACCGAGCAACGCCGCCGCCAATTAGAGGAACAAAGTCGTTAGGGGCGAGGCACTGCAGACAGACGTTGTAATCCCGCACAGACAGATCGGGTTAATCCCTCGCCACCTCCCTCCATTCTGACCTGCGTGTTACCTCCACAACACACACAAACTCACGCACGCACACAAATTCCGAGTGATTGATTGCATGTGTTGCTGCTCTGTGTGCATGTTAAAGGGACAGCAGCATGACAAATCAACTTGTTGGAGCTTTTAAGCCATGTGAAAATTGCTAATTCCTCACCAAAAACATGACGGACGTGGTGTTTTCCTCCATTCGCCTCTATATGAGAAATTCTAAAACGAACGGGTGCTCACTTTATGATGCCATAAAGTGCGGACACACCCCCCGCACCGCCCACTTTCTCTGAGACCTCCATGGGATAGTGACAAAAGTAGCCTTTGTCGGTAAACATTCTGTCCAAAGGAATTCCAAGGTTCTGGTTGACCCTTGTGTAAACTATAAGTAAAACTACCTAATTCAACGAATAGTATAGTGGTTAGTTTGCTTGCTCTGTAAGCAGCAAGTACCTGGTTCGAGACCAGCTCAGGGTTTTTTGTTTTTTTCCTCCTTCTTCTCCTCCTCCTCCTCCATGATTTCTTGTGGCAAGGAGCCGTTTTGTTTCAAATGTTCATTGACGAATTGATGGTTTGGCATTCAGATGAGTCAGCATACTGCAGCCGGCTCAGACGGACAGATTTGTACTTCTTATTATTCATATATGCCTTTGTGGGGACGGCAAAGCTTTGTGTGTTTCTGTAGTTCGTATTTTTTACAAGTTGCTCAAACATGTGACATGTTTACACATAAACATGCTGCTGTGGTGACGGGAGCCCCCCCCCCCCCCTTGCGTCTGTCTTTGTTTTTTATTCCCACATTTCATGTGTGTTTCAATGTTGTTTAGCAGCCAAAGCAAAGCTGTTTAATGCGTTTGTTGTTCCTCTGCTGGGAGGAGGAGGAGGATTTCCTTCACTTCTCTGCACTCGCTTCAAAGACATTGAAGTCTGAAAATTCATTTACGGCAGAACCCACAAAGTTCTGACCAAATACGATTCCAAAAATACTTGGGAGCTTAAACCACAGTTAAACCACACAAACTATCTGATTCTTTAAAAAAAAAAAAAAAGAAATTCCATTTAGTTATTTGTAGTTGTTAGTGGTGCAATATGACAACTAATCACTGTTTTTGATGATCGATCAATCATTCAGCGGCCTTTTTAACTTAAAATTGGCCTCAACAGAAAATTTTCTCAGGTTTCTGTCGACCGTGATGAAAGTGACTGACATTTATTTTCTGGTATAAAACAAGAAAATGTTTAAGCATTTAAAAATATTAAGGCCAATTAAAAAAAAGAGAAATGCTAACATAATTTGTAATAATATTTATTTTAATTGTAATTGAATTTCGATTAATTGCACAGTCCTTTCATTTCTATATGTTTTTGATGTCTCCCACAGGTATCTTCACTGACTTCGGAACTTTTTGGTCCATGGGATGCTCGAAAGGTGAAAGTTCAACACTGCGATGGCGAAAAGTTCATCCGGGAGGATGATGCGAACGCTTGCGAGTCCGTTTCATCGCCGTCCTTAAAAACTGCATTTGGATCTCCTGGATTATTTTTCCCGCTCGCACCTGGAATCAAATGACACGCTCGCGACGGAGTTCCTGACGGCGGGTCGGAGATCGTTGAAGATGGTCGCCTTGACGACGCGGAGTTGAGACGCGCGCAGTCCGTCATGTCCTGGAAGCGCAACTACTTTGCGGCGGCGGGCGGCGGCGGCGGCGTGGCGGGGTTGGAAGGAGGCGGCGGCGCAGGCGGCGGGATGGCGGCCATGCTGACGCCTCGCACCATGACCTCCATCGCTCCCAGCAAAGGACTGAGCAACGAGCCGGGACAGAACAGCTGCTTCCTCAACAGCGCTCTGCAGGTACAACTTTGTTTACCTTCACAGAGACGCTCATTTCTGTTGGCTTGTCTACGGCGTTCTCCATTATATGTTAGCATGAAGCTAACAGACTTTCTTTAGACAAAATATGCTGGTTAACTCATTTGTTCCCCCAAAATTGTTCTTTTTTATATGTTCTTTTTTTAAGTGTTTTGTGTCCCAAAGACGTATTTATTTCATGTGTTGAAGTTGTCCAGAAAGGAATCGTTTGCAAAGACACGTGAGCATCAAAGTGCGTCTGGAATGTTGCTTGGCCTTCTATCAATTCATAATCATTTGGTGGTTGTAAAAAGAGGCGTGCACTGTAACCACTTTGCCCATTTCAGCCCTTTGGACTCGAACCCGGGACAAGTTGTTGCGTGCAGGATGCAATGCGGTGCGGCTGGGTGAACTTGTTTGTCACACCATCATTTATTTTGTTTTCTGTGAGTCGGGTCACATAGTAACATGTATCAAATAGAGAAAACAAAAACTTTCAGGTAGCTAGAAGGGAGCCCTGTGGAACTAGCAAATGTATCGAAAATCAAGCGCAACTAGTGATATGACAATTAATCGACATGAATTCAATTCAATTCTATTTCATTCCATTAAAAAAACAGAAATGAAAAGGGTCAGAAAGAAGTCAAATCTGCCCCTGATCATCAAATAATCAAAACGCTTTCAATATAACAATCCTATAAAATAATAATTCAGCAACAAGTCCTTGTGCTTTATGTATTTTTCCACTCATTGAGCTTTTGTCAAGTTTTTAAAAATACAAATAAACTGAGATGATTTTGTTTTACAATCCATATTGTTCCATAAGCTGACACCGTGAGTTGAAATACATTTTTTACATTTTTCTTTTTGTTTTGTTCTATATTGTGTTTTGGAGAAAATATCCGTTCCTCTTAATTTTGACTCACTTTTCCTTTTTTTAAATTTCATTTGTATATTAACTGGTAGAATTTCATGGTGGGCTTTAAACATTATTTTGAGATGGATGAACTCCATCAATTCGTTACATTTGAAAGTTTTTAGTTGTATAAAATAATGGATTTGTGTGGTCTCTGTATCCGCAGCCGCAAACGACACGAATTGCACATTTCTGTAAAAGGAGGACGGAATTGGTGCAGGTTTTGGCTGCACCACGCACACACTTCAATGCAATAGGTCAGGTATGGAACAATCACTGAATTATATAACAATAACAAAGCATTCTTGTTCAGTGATTCTTTAGCCTAGTGTACAACTGCTCAGGGGTTAAAAAAAAAAAAAAAATCAGGAATAAATTAGGATTTTTCCGCCACTCGATACTGTGCCAATAATAATGAAGGCTCCTTTTGCTCACATTTGATGTCAAGTGATCCAAACATTTGTCACTGGACAAGCGTGACGTGAAAGCAGGCAGGACGACGCGAGGAGGTGAAAAGGAGCAGGCTGCCTCCTGGTTGCCTCCCGATTTGGGCGTTGCGCTGACGGCAGGTCACGTGACTCCCCCGCTGACGCTGACGGCCGACTCCCGTGGGAACAAAGCGACATATGCCCGCCCGTGGGGGGGCGTCGGCAACAGGAACAGGAAGCGGCAAACAAACACGCCCTAAGTCATCAACCACTTTCACTGCTATCATGTATTATTATTATTATTATTATTATTATTTTTAACCTACATTGTTTACAGATGAATGTCAATGGTTCTTTTCATTGAATTCCGATCTGTGCATTATATCAACATCATCAGCATTTTTATTTATTTCAGGCAATAACGTACAGTTGAACACAGGAACAACAATTCATACTGTAGTTTCATAATTATGAACAGAAAAAAAAATAAGCGACAAAAGAGGAAGGCATGGTTTTGCCTAAAAGGGAGTGGGGACATGAAAATGTATTTAATCCCATCCTCAACTCTAATCTATATAAAATCTTCAACAATTTTACCAATATCAGCACTCTGAGAACTCGTACAGGCAAAGTGTTTCTGCATTTCATTTGCATTTGTGTTATTATTTTAAACAATAGATTACAGTTGAGCTCCGTAATTTAGGACTGGCCCAAAAAAAAAAAAAAAAAATCTGCGTATCATTGATGGCAATTGTCTTTAAGTTATATAACATTATTTTACCGATTCGGCCCACTTAGTAATATATTTTCCTCCATGCGGCCCCTGAGCTAATACGAGTTTGACACCCCTGATATGGATTCATGAATCTATATCGAGTGCTGCACCAAAAACATGATCATAAATTATTTCTGTTATTTTCTTCCCTTACCCAATGAGAATAAGAGAATCGATAAGGAATGGTATCGAATAGCAGTATCCATAATGCAATGTGAATTGTTCCCTTCTTCCCGCTGTTGCCTTTTAGGTCCTGTGGCATTTGGACATCTTCCGCCGGAGCTTCAGACAGCTGACGTCTCACAAGTGCATGGAGGACTCGTGCATCTTCTGCGCTCTGAAGGTGAAAACGGATCACGTGTGACGAACCGGGACTTTGCAACATTTTCGCTCTCGCTTTCCTCTTCAGAGCATCTTTGCTCAGTTCCAGTACAGTAGCGAGACGGTGCTGCCGTCGGACGCGCTCCGCAGCGCCCTCGCCAAGACCTTCCAGGACGAGCAGAGGTTTCAGCTCGGCATCATGGACGACGCGGCCGAGTGCTTTGTACGGAAGATTCCGCATCCGTCTTTAACGAGCGCGCGTGACGCCGGCTTGCTTGCTTGCTTGTTTTGTTTGTGTCAGGAGAACATCCTGATGAGGATTCACTTCCACATCGCCGACGAGTCCAAAGAAGACATCTGCACGGCCCGGCACTGCATCCCGCACCAGAAGTTTGCCATGACGCTCTTTGAACAGGTGGGCAGCTCCAAGCTCGTCAACATCATCATCGTTGTTGTTATTATCGCTATTATTTTCATACCGTTTTGGCCGGGAATGTCTTCCATATAAACGTGAAATTGGTACTGCATGAAGTCCTTAACTGAATCAAAAATCAATTTGAGTCTAATCGATTTTGGAAATCTGAATCGATACCCAGCCCTAGCAGCCAATGACCACGGGTCTCTTGTTGTTGTTGTTTTTTTTGTTTTGTTTTTTTATATAATGTTGTTTACAAAAATGTGTCTTGTAGATGACGCAATACTTCCACTGCAGTATCACATTTATACCAAGATTCAAGTAAATGGTAAAATATAACGCTCGCAAATGTGCTTTTTTGCAACCAGCTAAAATAGTGAGCTTGTACAGAGGCAGGTAATTAGCCAACTAGCATCACTAACTTCAGTTCAGCTCCGCTTTGACGTTAGCTCACAAAGTGTTTCTAACAATTATTATTATTTTTTGACCGACCAGTCGGGACGAAAATAAATACATAAATAACTGAATAAAAATGTGACTTCACGTGTGCTTGTGTGTGCGCGTCAGTGTGTGTGCAGCAGCTGCGGAGCATCTTCAGACCCGCTGCCCTTCATTCAGATGGTCCATTACATCTCCACCACCTCCCTGTGGTAAGTCCCATCATGCATTGCTGCTGCAACTTGATTGATATGCGCACGCACACACACCACTTGGATGACGGGCTCGCACGGTGTTGTGGAACGAGAACACGTAATACTACTACTGGAACTGTCTCGCGACAATCTGGACGTTTAAAAATAAAATAATAAAATCTCAAGCATCATCTGCTCACTAATCTGCTCACATTCAATGGTATGAATGAATACACAAACATAATCAGAGCAACACATACATCTTCATGGAGTACAAAAAAAACAAAGAAATAATAAACATGTTTACAATTTGTGAAGTATTGAATATCCTCATCTGATCAAACTTTTTTCATTCTAGTGGTAGCGCCACCTACTGGCTAAAGAAAATTCACACTTTAATCCTCAGGTTTTTTTTTTTTTTTTTTTTTTGCAGTGACTCTAACTCGTATTTAATCAGAAGAGTATTTAGGCCTTCATGATGTTGAAAGTTGAAATCGTTGTTGCCGTGGCAAATGCTGATTTTGAGTGTCTAAACATGGACGAAAAATCATGAAACTTTGCAGGCCTGGCAAATTAATTAGGGGGTAAAAAAAATCCTCTAACTCCAAAATTATGAGGTAGATTTTCAGAAATCGTGTTGCAAATCATGAAATTTCATAATATAATTTCAAATAGAGACATTTAGGCATTATGGGAGGTCAATTCTTAAAAATGTCAAAGACTGTCCTCTCTCTCTCTCTTGTGTCCCTTAGCAACCAGGCGGTGAAGATGCTGGAGACCCGCCAGAACGCCACGCCGGGAATGTTCGGGGAGCTGCTGCGGAACGCCAGCATGGGCGACCTGCGCAACTGTCCCGTAAGAAACGCGGCGGCGGCGCGTCGCGTGACGCAAACGAATCCCGTTTGAGGTTTGCCCGCTCTGCCGTCCTTCAGAGCGAGTGCGGCCAGCAGCTTCGGATGGCTCGCGTCCTCCTCAACAGTCCCGAGATCATCACCATCGGCCTGGTGTGGGACTCGGACCACTCCGACCTGGCCGAGGACGTCATCCACACGCTGGGAACGTGCCTGCGCCTGGGAGACGTGAGTGCGCTCGAACGAACGTGGCGCGCGGGAAGAACGAATCCCGTTTTGGGAGGCGCGATAACGTGCAACGGTAAAATTAGGCAAACGTGGAAACCGTACTTCGAACACGATTAATCAGTTTTTAGTGATTAGTGAGTATACGGGTGTCGACTATACAATAAAGTGTTTGCGTGCGCCGTGCGCGCATATGCAGCAGGGTTGTTATAGTTTTGGAATTGTTAATTTTTGTTGGTTTTGATTTTGTTTTGAGTATAGTATATATAACAGACTAACAGACACACTTTCAAACGTCCTTTTTCCGCTTAATATCAAAATAAATCTACTGAAAATCATCCCCAAAGGCTCATGCATTAAATTAATTACCAAAGACTAAAACGAAGGACATTTTTGCAATAATTTATTTCATGATCAAAATTGTTTTTTGAATTTAATTTTTAGTTTTAGTTTTTCATTAGTTTGAGTTAACTAAAAATAATCTTGGTATGCAGTTGTTCTACAGAGTGACAGAGGAGAAGGCTCGCCAGGCAGAGCTCTACCTAGTGGGCATGGTGTGTTACTACGGCCACCACTACTCCACCTTCTTCTTCCAAACCAAAATCCGACGCTGGATGTACTTTGACGACGCGCACGTCAAGGAGGTTTGTGCCTTTCAACTTTTTTTTTTTTTTTTTTTTAATCTTTCACGCTTGGCCACCACTTGGCAACTCATCACATGACGTCGCAGACATGACGTCGTAGCTAGCCATGCAAGAATTGTAATGAAAATATATAAAATGAACATGAATAATTTTGTTTCTAATATGACTGCTACACACCAGTTGTTTAAAATATGACTTTTGGACACCGAATTTATTAAATGAAAACACCATTTATTGTTTTCCAAAAACGTCTCCTAGCTTCCTGCTAAAATACAATGCAAAACGCCTTTGACGGGCTAATGGAAATTAGCACGTTTGCGGTGATCAACACACTGAGCGGCAAACATTTCCAAACAGAGCGCCCGTCAATCCTCACAGGAATATATAAAAGAACAAAAGATGGCAACAAATGACATTTTGTCAAGAACATGTCGTCATGCGTCTGCTTGTCAGCATCGCCCAACTGGCCGTCCACAGCAGAGGTGCATTGTGGGAAGTCGACATGTTTTTTTTTTTTTTTTTTCTTACCCTTGGGAAAAAAAATGACCAAATACACGAAGTAACGGGGGTGCGTTCATCACGCACACACCTCCTAACACCTCTTCTTTCCACTACTTTCTATTTGTCGTCTTTTTTTTTTTTTTTGTCCATCCCTTCTTGTCTCTGTTCCAATGACATTCCCGTGGCCAGCTCGCCCACAGCTGCTTGTGAAAACACGGATTTCCCTCCATTGTTTATCGCTCCAGCTGGACGTGGACGAGGGTGTGGTCAGTTCGTTTTGCCCACGCTGCAATCTCTTTCTGTCTGCCTTTCTTTTTCTGCCTCACACGCGTCTACAACAAGTTTTGTGAACGTCCTGTTGGATCTGTCAGAGTTGGAGGTGTTCATTTGAGGGGGGGGAAACGGAGGAAGGGTTAAAATAACAAGTCGTGGTTTCACTTTTTGAAGAGGGGGGAAAAAAAAAAAGCAGACAGGAAGACGACGGTTTCTCCACCAAACCAGCGGGTACGTTTTCGATTTCCGTGTGACGTCCACCCCTCCCCAAAGTCGGGTGGCACGTCTTTGCTGAGGCAAAAGTTTGCGCGTGTGTGTGCATTTGTTGTTCTGCTTCACGCTATGTCATGTGGAAAGGACACTTTGGCTTATGTGGAGGCAGGCGGCTTTCAGTTCAGAGACCACATTTGCACCAATTTACTATTATATTGTGCTTTATAAAACCAAAGAGCTCCTCAATAAGAAAACATTATGCACATTATAATGTTCATTATTACTGCCATACCTGACTTATTGTGTGGAGATATAATTAATACAAAACTAATACTCAGTCCATCTTTAAGTTATAAAAAAAAAAAAAGAAGCTATACGAGTTATCAACAATTCCAATCATTTAGAACCAACCAATCCATTATTTATCAAATTAAACTCTCAAAACATACAATAACCAACTTTATTCACGAGCAGTATTCAACACTTCAAATTAACCAACAAATGCACACAAATAACAGATGACTTGGGGACAAACTAGTGCAATTTGTGGGGAAAAAAGTGGTTTAGAAAATGTTCTTCTTATATATTTTTTATTTTTATTTATTTTTCATTTTATTTATTTTTCATGTTTATATTAGTTTGTTTGTATTCATTTTTATTTATTTAAAAAAAATTTTTTTTATTTATATTTATGTATTTTTCATTTTTATATTTGTTATTCATTTTTATTTATTTTTGTTTTTATTTATTTTCATTTTTATATTTATATTATTTTGTATTTATTTTTATTTTGTATTTATTTTTATTTATTTCTTTATTTCCTTATGCATGTATGTATGTATTCATTTGAATCCTGACTGCATCGATGTTGCGCGGTCAGATCGGGCCCAAGTGGAAGGACGTGGTGTCACGCTGCATCAAGGGCCACTACCAGCCCCTCCTGCTGCTGTACGCCGACCCCCGCGGCACGCCCGTGCCGGCCCAGGACTCGTCGGCGCCGCGCCTCGACCCGGACCCGCGGCGGCGCCTCAACAAGGCGTGCTACGACAGCGAGGACTCGGGTAACTACAACACAGCTAGGAGTCGTAGTAGTAGCACGGCCGCGGAACAGCAGGTAACTAAACTCGGGATGAGACGTGCCTGTAGTAGTACTCGTAGTCGTAGTGGTAGTAGTCGTAGTAGTACTGAGTTGACCGCGCAAGCTAACTCGTGCAGGTTGTTGTTGTTGTTGTTGTTGTTGTTGTAGTTGTAGGGTTGGGCGATTCATTGATTTTCATTTGCGAGAGGAACCCGTTTACAAAAGCACAGTCAGTGTTGACAACTTAGCATTTGGTCGCTAACACTAAACGCTACAAGGCTCACGAAACGACGATTATTGATATATTGCTCAGGTAATAAATCCTCAATAATCTACGATAAAACTAATCATATAATGATAATAATAATAATATAAACAATTAATGAATAAAAATAAAATAAATATCAAATAAAAATAAAAATAATTCATATAATAAAAAATATATAATATAAATACTTAATATAATATTATAAAATAATAATATTAAATAAAATAAATCATATACATAATAATAATTGGAAAAAACTAAGCGTGTGAGTCTTTTTCGCCTGAAGACTTCCATCTATTTCCCAGCCACTCTTATGAGGCGCTCCCCCTAGTGGCCCGCCAAGTAACTGAAAATGAGGACATTCCTCATCCAAACATTTGAACACAATTGTACGTTTCGACAAAACCATTTTTTCATCAGTGAAGACAAAAAAAATAAATAAATAAATAGCTTACCAGTCAATGGGAAATAAGATTATTTTTATTATTATTATTTTTTTTTTTAGGCCGTATCGCCCAGCCCTACATTGTTGTACTTATTTTCGAGGTGCTCACCCACAATATGCCACTGTTATTGTTTTCATCAGCAGCCATTTGCTTTCATAACATTTTGTAACCGTATATTTTCAAATCATAATGCCCTCACATGTGGGAAAGGAGAGCCAGCGTTTATTATTGAACAGCGGGAGAATCGTACAAAACACAAACTCAAATGTGCACACACATTCAGGGGGTGAGACACTCTGACGTCACATGCCACACCACTTGGCCCCGCCTCTTAAAGGCACATTTCTACTTATACTTAACTCATTCACTCCCAGCCGTTTTCAGTGAAGCAACCCCTTTGGTTCTGGATTTTGACTGATTTTGCAAGGCCCACAGAATATTGTGTTCAATTGCTATAAAAAAAAAACATGGAACCTACCAAAAGAAAGATTAGCATCAGGAAAAAAATATATATTTGTATCTGTTTCCATTGTTCTAAGCCACCTGTTCATATCAGAAGCTGCATCAAAGCCTTCTGTATGCACTTTGCACAAAACAATAACAAAACGAATAAACATGTTTTTGGGAATGAAGGACAAAGTATTAAAAAACGTATTTGCACGTTTTTGGGTTTGAATGAGTTAAAAAGTTTTTTTTTTTTTTTTTAAATGACCTTTTATGCTTGCAGTTGCTTTTTTTGTGTGTGTGCGAGTCATTTAAAAAATGTTGAAAAATTGTGTTATACGAAATGTAAATGTTTTAAAGGTCTGGTGTGGGAGGACGCTTTGCTAACGTGAGTGTGCCCCGCCCACTGTTCCCACGCAGGCCGCGAGCCGTCCATCTCCAGCGACACTCGCACGGACTCGTCCACGGAGAGCACCTCGTCCCGACAGCCCGCCCCCTCGCACCATGAGCCCCCGGCAACCGGCCGACGCCCCGACGCACCGCGCCACTCCTCGCTCTGCAGTCTGGATGCCATAGGTGGGCGGGGCCACCCCACGCGGGCGCGGCTCGGCCCCGAGTCGCTTGCTCACCGCCATCACCTCATTTCTGCATCATTTTCTTTTGTTTTGCCTGAACGTGTGCGGTTAAAAAAAAAAGCTGTGTTGCCCGTACTTGTCGTTGCCAAGGCCACGCGGCGGACGGCGAGCAGCGGCAGACGCTTCCGAGGAGGGGAGGCCCCGCCCGGGACCGGAGGCGCGGCTCCAGCCGCCTCCGCAGAGCCAAAGCGGACGGCGAAGCCTCGTCGGCCGGTTACCACAGCGAGGGTACGCTGACGGATTTTTTTTAGTGGTTATAGTACGTCTACTTCACTGACCTGACGTTCAGGGTTCGATTCGGCGTTCTTCCAAATTCCCCAAAACAGGAACGTTAGCCAAATTAGACGCTTCCCTTTAGAAATCTTTTCTTCCTCTCTACTTTTTAACTGACTGCCAAAAACGTTTAGTAAAATAACAATGTATGCCGCCATCAACGTTCAATTATGTCATCTACCTTTTTTTTTTTTAATCAATGGGCAGGTTTTGGAGCGCTGCCTGGCCAATGGGTTGTGGAATCAAAAACACCCATGAACTAGGGCCAGCAGATGGCAGCATTGTGTCTCTTCATTGTGGACAAAATGTTAACTTTTCACTGCTGAAAATTGTTCAATGACTTTTGTCCCACAAGAAGTAACACTTATTTTGAAAACTTTGATGTCTCTCAGTTGTAAGTTGATGCAAGTTTCAGCAAAAAAGAAAAAAAAAAGGTTTGGTGTCAGGAATCCAAGAACAGGAGAAACCTTAGGAGCAAAACTTTGTACAATGTTATCGTCAATTTGCAAAAGCGGAAATCAGTTTTATTTTTGTGTGTGTGTGGAAAAAAAAGTCAGATTATTATTTGCCAACGCAAACTGAACAGTTGAGTCGTTTTCCATCATCAGCCATATTAACATCTGACATATCATCCGTTTGTTTTTTTTCTTCACATCTCCTGCTGCTGCTCCTGTCGGTGACTTCATGCGCCTCGTCTTGTTCTCCCCACGCAGGAGAGACGCTGAAGGAGCGGCAGGTCCCCCGCCCGGCCCCCAAGTCCGCCTTCTCCTCCTCCACCAGCCGCCTGCGCGACTTGAAGGAGACCATGAGCAACCTCCTCCACAGCCGAGGCCTCCCCGCCTCCTCCTCCACCTCCTCGCTGCCGGCCGCCGGCATCGTGCCGCCCGCCGACCGCCGCCCGCCCTCCAACCCTCGCGACTGGGAGGCCGACAGCGACTCCAGATCCAGCTCGTCGGGGGGCGCGTCGTCGGCGAGGTACCGGCCGGCGTGGAGGCCCCGCCGGGAGGCGCTCAACATCGACAGCATCTTGGCGCGGCGCCGGCAGGCCGCCGGCTACAGCCCGCTCGCCGCCGCCCCGACGACCGACCGCATCAGAACCCCCGCCGCCATCGCCGCCTCGGAGGAGGAGGAGCGAGGAGCCGGCTCCTTGCCAACTCAGCAGGAGGTGGCGCCGGGCGGGCTCCTCCCCGCCGCCGCCTTCTCCACCTCTGGGGGGGCCGGCGCCATCAGGGGACGGGCGCCGCCCCCTCCCAGGCTGATCCAGAGGATGGAGAGCGGATACGAGAGCAGCGAGCGCAACAGCGAGATCAACTCGCCCAAGCGGTGAGACGGCACACGAGGAAGAAAATCTGAATCGCGGTTATTTTTGGTAATAACGGGCACTTTGGAACAATCCACTGCTTCCTAGCGATGTAACGATAGCCAAACATCATGATACGATATTAACACGATATGAAGGTCACGGTATGATAATTATCACAATATTGTGCTTCTGTGCATTACAGCAATGAAAAATATAATTATTATATATAAATATAAATATTGAGGCACTTATTGAGTTTCTCCACATAGCATATTATGTCCCTTCATTGGACAGTTAGCGTGGATTTTCAAAATAGTCTCACAGACTCCAGATTGAAAAGCAGCAGCAGCGTCAATTTCATATTTGATATCTATATATATACATTTTGTTTGAAAGCCGACTTGACAAACACGTTTGTGTGCGCTTGTGTTACCTGCAGAGAGGGCGTGGCCAAGCAGCCCTCCTCCACAGGACCATCGTGGAAGAACACAAGATCCAAGAGCAGCGGCACGCTGCCGCAGGACGTCAGCTCGGCCTCTAGAGGGAGCCCCGGTACGACTCTTCAACCCGTGCCAATCGATGCCGCAAGATGGCGGCAAAACACCACTTTTGTTTACCGTCGGGGCTTGACCAATTGGAGCCTCGCCTTCAACTTCAACGATTAAACACACGTGTTACGTTCCAACAGCGCCCCCCTCAGGCCGCAGCGAGCTGGACGAGCTTCAGGAGGAGGTGCAGCGGAGGGCCCGAGAGGAGCAGCGGCAGCGGCAGCAAGAGAAGGACCGGGAGGCCAAGCTGGCCTTCAACCCCAGACCCAGCAAGTACCTGGACCTGGACCAGCTGCAGATCCAGGGTACGAACGCGCGATTGCATATTACAAAACACTAGCGAGGAATGTTTGTCATGGAGAGGACGAGTGAGCCAAAGACAAAAGTGACAATATTTATGCAATCATTCATGAGATTTCTTAATTTTGCATTCTTTTATGAATAAAAAAAAAAGTGCATATATCTAAACTCTACGAAATAACGTGAATGACTCGGTGTGTTTGTGTGTGCGTTGACCTCCCCCCAGGCAAAGGCGAAAGTCTGGATCGGTGCCTGTCGGAGGCGGAGCTTCTGCTGGACCAATCGGCGCGTCTGGAGCAGGCGGGCGAGGTCGCCGCCGCCCTCTCGGCGGTCAACGAAGCCGTCTGTAAGATCCTCATCTTCTCTCTCGCATCTGCAAATGAGGTCACGAATGTCACCTGTCACTATTGACGAGCAGCAGCAGCTTTGGCGCCCTCTTGTGGCAGCTTTATGTTGATGCAAGTTGATCTGCACGTTCATTTGAACCGAAGAAGTGCGATGCTGCCATCTTATGGCCTTTTATGGATAATGGAAACATTTTAGGGGGGGCAGATCTCAGCAATGGGATTGCACAAGTCAGCATTTGGACATCGGGTTTTTTTGTTTTTTTTGTGTCAGCACATCCTTTCACTAATTTCTGATTTTTGTTCCCATTTTGACCAGCATGTTGTCTGTATTTTTGATTTGTGCATGCAATCATCCGTTTTCTTTTTTCTGCATCTTTTGCTTTGCTTTTGCCGCCGCTCGTCGTAGCTAAGCTCGGGCCGGCGAGCGAGGGCGTGTCTCGCGGCCACGCCCGACTGCAGCGCGGCATGAGGAGAGCGCGCGGCAGGCAGCAACGTCTGCTGCTGCTGCTTCAGCAGCATCATCATCCTCATCGTCATCCTCATCATGACCAGCAGCAGCTTCACAGGTACCTGCTGTCTGCTCGGCCAATCAGGAGTCGGCTTTCAGCACGAGTCAATGCGATAAGTGAACGCGACATCTTAACATTTGGCGACTTTTGGCTTCCTTTGAGCTGAAAATTCAAACACACATAATTTTCTTAATGTATTTCTATTTATTTTTGAGAGCTCAGTATTATTCATTTGGCAGTTTGTGGGGTCAATCAACATATTGCTTTTTTTTTTTTTTTTTTTTTTTTGGTCAAACACATTTTTTTTTTTTTATGTATTTGTATTAATCTATTTTTGAAAGCTTAGTATTCATTTGGCAGCTTTGTGGGAGGGTCAGTGTCATCACTTTTTTTTGGGTCAAATACTTTTTAAAAAAAAAGTATTTGTATTTATTTATTATGGAGAGCGTAGTATTCATTTGACAGTTTTTATTTATTTTTTTGTCAAACACGCACTCGCATTAGCATACTCGCTCGTTTCGTGAACATTATTTTTTTTTTTCTTCTTTTTACGTGTCTCGTCAGTGAAAAGCCTTTCCCGCACCAAATTCCTCTGACGGCCACTTCAGACGACCAATCGGCTACCAGCCAGGCTCGGCAAGGCCCGCCTCTTCGTCTTCCATCTCCCCCCGCTCGCCCCATCGCACCCCTCCCTCCCGTCGCCGCTTCGTCACATGACACCGGCCCGCCCGCTGCACCATGCGAGCCCGTCGGCGCGGCGGCCTCGTTGGCCCAAAGCCCACCGAGGGAGATGACCTCACCCGGTCTACCTGAGGGTGCGGTCCCCCTCCCGTCTGAGTTCCCGCCCACCCGTCGGTCATATTCCACGTTGGCGCCGCCGCCCGACACGACGGACAACCTGATGGAGGAGGAGCCTTATTCCGGCCGAGCCCCCAGCAGGAAGTGGTCCTGCTTGCAGTCGGACCCTCCCGACCGTCGTCCCGCCGCTCAACCGATCGATCGCCCGCCTGCACCCGCCGCCGTCCGGCCACTTGTGACTTCCTCTTCCTGTCCGGGGGGAGGCGGAGCCTTGCTGCCTGTGGAGCGCTGGGCGCAAAATGTCAACCGATACTACAGCTCCCACAATGCACCAGTAGCAGGAGGCGGCACGGGGGCGGAGCCACCTCCCGCCGAGGAACTCTCAGAACTGGACTCGCTGTACCAGGCCAGCCTGATGGCTCCCAGCATGCAATGCAACATTACAAGCAGCAAAGCAGGTAAAAAAAAAAAAAAAAAGAGAAAAAATAAATATATATTTACGCTTTATTTAGACTGAACTTTTCAAACAACAAAATCTGAATGAAGCAAATGAAATGCAACCTGAAAGCAGATTGGCATCCAAAATTTAATTATTATAAATATAAACATAAAATAAAAATCATTGCAGTGTATATATAAAATACGGTAGAAGTTAATGGGAGCTAGGAAGGATCCCTGGGGGACGCCTCGTCAGGCAAAAGTCCAAAATGTTCAAACTGCTCGTTGTCGTGTATATAATTCAAATGGCTGAACGTCCGTGTTGCTGTTTTGTGTCCTTGTGGTGGCGCAGGACTGAAGAGGATCCCGTCTGGATCGCGACGCTCCAAAACACCGACGGCCGACATCGAGAGACGTGCCGCCATGCACAAGGTTAAAAAAAAAAATGTGGAGTGACGTGAATGATGTGTGAGTCGAATCGATGTCATGAGTGCATACTTGCCAAGTCTTCCCATTCAGACGGCAGACTCACAAATTTCAAGATCTGCCACGTGGCTCACGATCTTGTTAGTTTGAAGTTGGAAAACAAAAAAGTAAAAAACCAAATCTCCCAATTTGACTGCTGATGTCACTCATTTGTGGATGTCATTCCGTTTTGTGATCCATGTGATGAAAATTGACTGATTGATTGACATGTCAACGTTGCGCTCGTTCAGTGTCCCGACGGCGCGGACGAGAACTACAGCGCCGAAAACCTTCGCAGGGTCACCCGAAATCTGAGCGGCTCCGTCGTCATGGCCAGCCTTGGCCCCGCCCACTCTGTAAGTCACATGCTCGCTTCTGCTGCCACCGTGTGGTCACATGCCACAAGCGCGCGTTGAGCGAGCTTCACATTCATTCGCATTGAATTGCTTAACAACCAATTTTTATTTTAGTCGAATTAGATTTTTTTTCTCTTTATTTCTCTTCTTCCTCCATCTTGTTTTGCTCCCTTCTCACGTTTGTCACTTGACGAGGCGTCGGCGTCCGCTCACCCTCCTTCCTCGTCAGCCTTGCCCCGCCCCCTCACGGTTCCCTCGTCCTCCCGTCACGGCGTCCGGTCACCTGCGGCGCCTCCACAGCACGCCCCCCCGCCGAGCGCGGCGCCCCCCCGCCCAGGTAAAGCGTCTCCTCAGCATCAGCCAATCGGCAGCCGCAGTCTCAAATTGCGACGACAAAAACGAGGACACGCCTTCAACATTTTCTCGTTTTGTAGCAAAAAAATAAATAAATAAATGATCACATGCTGAAACTCCAACTTCAAGATTTTGCCAACATACAGAAATAAATGAATAAATATTCATATATATTATTAGAAATATGCATTATTATAAATTCTGTTTGGTTGGTCCAAAAGGAACTTACATAATTATAGTGTTTCTATTTTATTTATTTTTTTAAATGTCTTCATATTTTTAAATGCTGAAACGTTTTCTTGTTTTTCGACCAAAAATTATTTGAATAATTGTGATTTTAATTATTGCTAATATAATCGTGACTATTCTTTTTTTTTTTTCCCCCATAATCAAGCAGCCCTACCCCAAAGTGGAAAAGTGCAAATTAATAATAATAATTATAATATAATAGCAATAATGATAATATTTTAAATGTTTTAAGTGTCCCAAAGACGTATTTATACGTTTTATTTTGTTTTTTTTAATGCTAGAGCACACAGCCTCAACTGAACAGAAGGGTTGAAGCAATGATAGTTATTACAGCAGCAGGTGGCAGCAGAGTATAAGAGATCAACCAGGGCCATGTTGAACAAAAGCTCAATTACTCCCAATTCTAAATAGATGTGTGAATAATGATGAAGCTTAGCTATATTCTAATGCTAATTGCTGCAAAAACTGAAACCGATAGAAATATATTTTTGTTTCCTGATGAAAGTGAGGACTTGAATCTTTGTTTTGGTCGGTTCCATGTTGTGGACCTTACAAAATCAGTCCTAATCCAGTCAAATCCAGGGGTTGCTTCAGTGAAAATGGCTGCCAGTCACAGGACTTTAAAAAAAAAATGTGACGCTTTCTTACTCTTTCCTTTTTGCCCTCCATCAGGATCAGGATCAGGATCAGGATCAGGATCAGGATGGCGGTTCCGTCAGGACGAGACGAGCGTCCCCCTGACTTCCGGGACGCTTCCTCGCGCTCCCCATCGTTCCTCCTCCTCGTTCTCGTCCTCGTCGCTCCCCAGATCACGAGGGGTGTCGGCTTGCGCCCCTCATTTCCTGTACGCCACCTTGTCGCGTCCCGGCCGTCTCGCCGACGTCGACGCCTTCGCTCAACAGCGCCACCGCCTGGCGGCTCCTCCCAGAGGAGGCGGCGGCGTTCCGGCCCAGCGGCCGCTGCGTCTGGACGTGCCGCCCGAGCGCGACTGGCGCCGCCAGGCGGATTTGGCGGGCAGGAAGTCGGCTCACGTTCTCCTGCGGCAGACGCGGGCGGCCATCTGCCAGCTGTGCCGGTATTTCCCCGCCGACCCCCCGCGGCCATTTTGCTCCTCGTGCGCCGCCGCCGCCGGCGCCGCCTGCCAACGACCTCACCCGTGACGGACGCTGGTCACGCTTTTCAAATGTGCCTACGACAGGAAGTCAAGTTTGCAAGACCGAGTTTTCTTCTTCGTCTTCGGTCCTGATGAAGACCGAAATCTTTTTGGGTTGCAACGGGGAGGAACGTTTCCAGAAAGTTGCCAATTTATTAGAAACTTTAAATGAAATAATTGAAGGAAATTGTCGTCATATACAAACCTGTCATCAGAAACGCTGGATGGCTCTCCTTGCCCACATTAGAGGGCATTTTGTCTTGAACTCATTTACCGCCAGTCCGATAAAAATTGACGTCTTTAGCCGTCAATGGCAGTGAATGAGTAAAAAAAAAAAAAAAAAAAACGAGTCATAATCTCTTCAAAATCCTCCATAACAAAAAAAATATATCTAGAAAAAGCAGTTTCTGGCTAAAAGTACATGAATGATTTCACTGCCCTTCTCGATGATGATGATGATGCCACAAAAAGTTTAATTTATTGTTTTGGCCGCATGGTCGTGCGTATAGAAATGCAAACTAGTTTTCTACAAGTCAAGTGAAGATTGTTTTTTTTAGTTTTGAAGCGTTGAAAGCGAGTTGCAGCTAATATTTAGCATGTTTTCCTCCTTGAAATAACGTAACGCATATATACAAATCAAAGTATGTTTCGAAATATATCTGCACATCTTTGCTAGCGACGTCTTTCTGGATGTAACTTGGCGGCTTTCCTGCTTAGGAAGACATTTTTGTGTGTTTTGATGACTTCGCAGCAAACGAAGCCCAAACAGGCAAAACTTCGTCCTAATGAGCAACAAAGTAAGATTATTTTTTGTATTTTATTTTTGTTGTTGTTCTGTTTCTGACTCTGTTCACTTTTAGTCAAAAGTTTTGATTGGATTGAGTTTGTTCTATTTTTGATGCTTATTTTTGTATTCTGTAGAATGAACATAATTAAAAAAAAAATTCCAAAAGGGAAAAGAGTTTTTGTATTTGATTCAAATCAGCATGTTGCCTTACTATACATAGTCGTTTTTTTTTTTTTTGTTTTTTTTTTTTTTAAAGAAAGCCTTACTATACATGGTCGTTTTTTTTTTTTTTTTTTTTTTTTTTTTAAAGAAAGCCTTACTATACATGGTCGTTTTTTTTTTTTTTTTTTTTTTTTTTTTTACACCTTACTAGACATTTTTTTTAAACTCCTTACTATACATGGTCGTTTTTTTTTGTTTTGTTTTTTTGTTGTATTTTTTTTACACCTTACTATACATTTTTTTTTAACGCCTTACTATACATGGTCGTTTTTTTACTAATAAAAAAAAATGCCTTACTATACATGGTCGTTTTTTGTTTTGTTTTTTTTGTTGTTTTTTTTACACCTTACTATACATTTTTTTTTAACTCCTTACTATACATGGTCATGTTTTTACTAATAAAAAAAAAAGCCTTACTATACATGGTCGTTTTTTGGGGGGATAAAAAAAAATGCCTTACTATACATGGTCTTTTTTTTTTTTTTTTTTTTTTTTTTAAAGAAAGCCTTACTATACATGGTCGTTTTTTTTTGTATTGTTTTTGTTTTTTGTTTTTTTTACACCTTACTATACATTTTTTTTAAACTCCTTACTATACATGGTCATGTTTTTACTAATAAAAAAAATGCCTTACTATACATGGTCGTTTTTTTGGGGGATAAAAAAAAATGCCTTACTATACATGGTCTTTTTTGTTGTTGTTTTTTTTACACCTTACTATACATTTTTTTTTTTAACGCCTTACTATACATGGTCATGTTTTTACTAATAAAAAAAAATGCCTTACTATACATGGTCGTTTTTCTGGGAGAGAAAAAAAAAGCCTTACTATACATGGTCTTTTTTTTTTTTTTTTTTTTTTTTTTTTAAAGAAAGCCTTACTATACATGGTCGTTTTTTTTTGTTTTGTTTTTTTGTTGTATTTTTTTTACACCTTACTATACATTTTTTTTTTAACGCCTTACTATACATGGTCATGTTTTTACTAATAAAAAAAATGCCTTACTATACATGGTCGTTTTTTGGGGGGATAAAAAAAAATGCCTTACTATACATGGTCTTTTTTTTTTTTTTTTTTTTTTTTTTTTAAAGAAAGCCTTACTATACATGGTCGTTTTTTTTTGTTTTGTTTTTTTGTTGTATTTTTTTTACACCTTACTATACATTTTTTTTTTTAACGCCTTACTATACATGGTCATGTTTTTACTAATAAAAAAAAAATGCCTTACTATACATGGTCTTTTTTTTTTTTTTTTTTTTTTTTTAAAGAAAGCCTTACTATACATGGTCGTTTTTTTTTGTTTTGTTTTTTTGTTGTATTTTTTTTACACCTTACTATACATTTTTTTTTAACGCCTTACTATACATGGTCATGTTTTTACTAATAAAAAAAATGCCTTACTATACATGGTCGTTTTTTGGGGGGATAAAAAAAAATGCCTTACTATACATGGTCTTTTTTTTTTTTTTTTTTTTTTTTTAAAGAAAGCCTTACTATACATGGTCGTTTTTTTTTGTTTTGTTTTTTTGTTGTATTTTTTTTACACCTTACTATACTTTTTTTTTTTAACGCCTTACTATACATGGTCATGTTTTTACTAATAAAAAAAATGCCTTACTATACATGGTCGTTTTTTGGGGGTTTTTTTGTTGTTGTTTTTTTTACACCTTACTATACATTTTTTTTTTTAACGCCTTACTATACATGGTCATGTTTTTACTAATAAAAAAAAATGCCTTACTATACATGGTCTTTTTTTTTTTGTTTTTGTTTTTTTTTTTAAAGAAAGCCTTACTATATATACATGGTCATTTTTTTGGGGCTAAAAAAAATGCCTTACTATACATGGTCGTTTTTGTTTTTTTGTTTTTTACACCTTACTATACATTTTTTTTTTAACGCCTTACTATACATGGTCATGTTTTTACTAATAAAAAAAAATGCCTTACTATACATGGTCGTTTTTTTGTTGTTGTCTTTTTTACACCTTACTATACATTTTTTTTTAACTCCTTACTAAAAAAAAAAAAAAAAAAAGCCTTACTATACATGGTCGTTTTTTTTTTTTTTTTGATTTTTTTTACACCTTACTATACTTTTTTTTTAAACTCCTTACGAAAAAAAATGCCTTACTATACATGGTCGTTTTTTTGGGCTAAAAAAAAAATGCCTTACTATACATGGTCGTTTTTTTTTGGAAGAGAAAAAAAATGCCTTACTATACATGGTCATTTTTTTGGGATAAAAAAAAATGCCTTACTATACATGGTCGTTTTTGTTCAGAGGAAAAAAAATGCCTTACTATACATGGTCGTTTTTTTTTTTTGTTAGTTATTATTATTATTTTTTTGTATAGTAAGGAGTAAAAAAAAAAACGTATAGTAAGGTGTAAAAAAAAACAAAAAAAAACGACCATGTATAGTAAGGCTTTCTTTAAAAAAACAAAACAAAAAAACAAACAAAAAAAGACCATGTATAGTAAGGCATTTTTTTTTATCCCAAAAAAATGACCATGTATATATAGTAAGGCTTTCTTTAAAAAAAAAAAAAAAAAAAAAAAAAAAAAAAGACCATGTATAGTAAGGCATTTTTTTTCTCTGAAAAAAAAACAAACGACCATGTATAGTAAGGCTTTTTTTTTTATCCCCCCAAAAAACGACCATGTATAGTAAGGCTTTTTTTTTTATCCCCCCAAAAAACGACCATGTATAGTAAGGCATTTTTTTTCTCAAAAAAAAAACGACCATGTATAGTAAGGCTTTTTTTTTTATTAGTAAAAACATGACCATGTATAGTAAGGAGTTAAAAAAAATGTATAGTAAGGTGTAAAAAAAAACGAAAAAACAAAAAAAAAAACGACCATGTATAGTAAGGCTTTTTTTTTTTATCCCAAAAAAATGACCATGTATAGTAAGCCATTTTTTTTCTCTCCCCCCCAAAAAAGTAAGGTTTTCTTTAAAAAAACAAAAAACAAAAACAAAAAAAAACGACCATGTATAGTAAGGCATTTTTTTCCCTCTGAACAAAAACGACCATGTATAGTAAGGCTTTTTTTTTTATCCCCCCAAAAAACGACCATGTATAGTAAGGCATTTTTTTTCTCAAAAAAAAAACGACCATGTATAGTAAGGCTTTTTTTTTTATCCCAAAAAAATGACCATGTATAGTAAGGCTTTCTTTAAAAAACAAACAAAAAACGACCATGTATAGTAAGGCTTTTTTTTTATCCCCCCAAAAAACGACCATGTATAGTAAGGCTTTCTTTAAAAAACAAACAAAAAACGACCATGTATAGTAAGGCTTTTTTTTTATCCCCCCAAAAAACGACCATGTATAGTAAGGCATTTTTTTTCTCAAAAAAAAAAACGACCATGTATAGTAAGGCTTTTTTTTTTATCCCAAAAAAATGACCATGTATAGTAAGGCTTTCTTTAAAAAACAAACAAAATACGACCATGTATAGTAAGGCGTTTTTTTATTTGTAAAATATATAAAAAAATAAAATAAAAAAAAAACGACCATGTATAGTAAGGCAATTTTTTTTTCTCCCCAAAAAAACGACCATGTATAGTAAGGCATTTTTTTTTATTAGTAAAAACATGACCATGTATAGTAAGGAGTTAAAAAAAATGTATAGTAAGGTGTAAAAAAAACTGAAAAAACAAAAAAAAAACGACCATGTATAGTAAGGCTTTTTTTTTTTATCCCAAAAAAATGACCATGTATAGTAAGGCTTTCTTTAAAAAACAAACAAAAAACGACCATGTATAGTAAGGCATTTTTTTTCTCAAAAAAAAAACGACCATGTATAGTAAGGCTTTTTTTTTTATCCCAAAAAAATGACCATGTATAGTAAGGCTTTCTTTAAAAAACAAACAAAATACGACCATGTATAGTAAGGCGTTTTTTTATTTGTAAAATAAAAAAAAAAAAAAAAAAAAAAAAACGACCATGTATAGTAAGGCAATTTTTTTTTCTCCCCAAAAAAACGACCATGTATAGTAAGGCTTTTTTTTTTATCCCCCCAAAAAACGACCATGTATAGTAAGGCATTTTTTTTCTCAAAAAAAAAACGACCATGTATAGTAAGGCTTTTTTTTTTATCCCAAAAAAATGACCATGTATAGTAAGGCTTTCTTTAAAAAACAAACAAAATACGACCATGTATAGTAAGGCGTTTTTTTATTTGTAAAATATATAAAAAAATAAAAATAAAAAAAAACGACCATGTATAGTAAGGCAATTTTTTTTTCTCCCCAAAAAAACGACCATGTATAGTAAGGCATTTTTTTTTATTAGTAAAAACATGACCATGTATAGTAAGGAGTTAAAAAAAATGTATAGTAAGGTGTAAAAAAAACCGAAAAAACAAAAAAAAAACGACCATGTATAGTAAGGCTTTTTTTTTTTATCCCAAAAAAATGACCATGTATAGTAAGGCTTTCTTTAAAAAACAAACAAAAAACGACCATGTATAGTAAGGCTTTTTTTTTTTTCTCCCAGAAAAACGACCATGTATAGTAAGGCTTTCTTTAAAAAACAAACAAAAAACGACCATGTATAGTAAGGCTTTTTTTTTTATCCCCCCAAAAAACGACCATGTATAGTAAGGCATTTTTTTTCTCAAAAAAAAAAACGACCATGTATAGTAAGGCGTTTTTTTATTTGTAAAATATATAAAAAAATAAAATAAAAAAAAAACGACCATGTATAGTAAGGCAATTTTTTTTTCTCCCCAAAAAAACGACCATGTATAGTAAGGCATTTTTTTTTATTAGTAAAAACATGACCATGTATAGTAAGGAGTTAAAAAAAATGTATAGTAAGGTGTAAAAAAAACTGAAAAAACAAAAAAAAAACGACCATGTATAGTAAGGCTTTTTTTTTTTATCCCAAAAAAATGACCATGTATAGTAAGGCTTTCTTTAAAAAACAAACAAAAAACGACCATGTATAGTAAGGCTTTTTTTTTTATCCCCCCAAAAAACGACCATGTATAGTAAGGCATTTTTTTTCTCAAAAAAAAAACGACCATGTATAGTAAGGCTTTTTTTTTTATCCCAAAAAAATGACCATGTATAGTAAGGCTTTCTTTAAAAAACAAACAAAATACGACCATGTATAGTAAGGCGTTTTTTTATTTGTAAAATAAAAAAAAAAAAAAAAAAAAAAAAACGACCATGTATAGTAAGGCAATTTTTTTTTCTCCCCAAAAAAACGACCATGTATAGTAAGGCTTTTTTTTTTATCCCCCCAAAAAACGACCATGTATAGTAAGGCATTTTTTTTCTCAAAAAAAAAACGACCATGTATAGTAAGGCTTTTTTTTTTATCCCAAAAAAATGACCATGTATAGTAAGGCTTTCTTTAAAAAACAAACAAAATACGACCATGTATAGTAAGGCGTTTTTTTATTTGTAAAATATATAAAAAAATAAAAATAAAAAAAAACGACCATGTATAGTAAGGCAATTTTTTTTTCTCCCCAAAAAAACGACCATGTATAGTAAGGCATTTTTTTTTATTAGTAAAAACATGACCATGTATAGTAAGGAGTTAAAAAAAATGTATAGTAAGGTGTAAAAAAAACCGAAAAAACAAAAAAAAAACGACCATGTATAGTAAGGCTTTTTTTTTTTATCCCAAAAAAATGACCATGTATAGTAAGGCTTTCTTTAAAAAACAAACAAAAAACGACCATGTATAGTAAGGCATTTTTTTTTATTAGTAAAAACATGACCATGTATAGTAAGGAGTTAAAAAAAATGTATAGTAAGGTGTAAAAAAAACCGAAAAAACAAAAAAAAAACGACCATGTATAGTAAGGCTTTTTTTTTTTATCCCAAAAAAATGACCATGTATAGTAAGGCTTTCTTTAAAAAACAAACAAAAAACGACCATGTATAGTAAGGCTTTTTTTTTTTTCTCCCAGAAAAACGACCATGTATAGTAAGGCTTTCTTTAAAAAACAAACAAAAAACGACCATGTATAGTAAGGCTTTTTTTTTTATCCCCCCAAAAAACGACCATGTATAGTAAGGCATTTTTTTTCTCAAAAAAAAAAACGACCATGTATAGTAAGGCTTTTTTTTTTATCCCAAAAAAATGACCATGTATAGTAAGGCTTTCTTTAAAAAACAAACAAAATACGACCATGTATAGTAAGGCGTT
Source organism: Festucalex cinctus (assembly GCF_051991245.1). Lineage (NCBI taxonomy): Eukaryota > Metazoa > Chordata > Actinopteri > Syngnathiformes > Syngnathidae > Festucalex > Festucalex cinctus. Next base: position 1,051,477 of record NC_135424.1, on the reverse strand, counting down.
TTTTTATTTGTAAAATATATAAAAAAATAAAATAAAAAAAAAACGACCATGTATAGTAAGGCAATTTTTTTTTCTCCCCAAAAAAACGACCATGTATAGTAAGGCATTTTTTTTTATTAGTAAAAACATGACCATGTATAGTAAGGAGTTAAAAAAAATGTATAGTAAGGTGTAAAAAAAACCGAAAAAACAAAAAAAAAACGACCATGTATAGTAAGGCTTTTTTTTTTTATCCCAAAAAAATGACCATGTATAGTAAGGCTTTCTTTAAAAAACAAACAAAAAACGACCATGTATAGTAAGGCATTTTTTTTTATTAGTAAAAACATGACCATGTATAGTAAGGAGTTAAAAAAAATGTATAGTAAGGTGTAAAAAAAACCGAAAAAACAAAAAAAAAACGACCATGTATAGTAAGGCTTTTTTTTTTTATCCCAAAAAAATGACCATGTATAGTAAGGCTTTCTTTAAAAAACAAACAAAAAACGACCATGTATAGTAAGGCTTTTTTTTTTATCCCAAAAAAATGACCATGTATAGTAAGGCTTTCTTTAACCCTTGTGCCTTGGAATCAGTGACACCCTCTAAGAGTACATTTTAGCCAAATAAGTAATTCTACTTTGAGGTGTGATAACTAAGTCAATTTTTAACATTTTTTTTTATTTCAACCACTCAAAATGTTCATTGGCATCAGAACTATCCATACATATGAAGTTTTTTTTTTTTTTTATGTATTCCCCCCTCTTAGGACAATACAAGCCCAAAGAATGGACTATGAAGAAAACGAACTGTGCTGTATACATGTATAAAAAATAAATAAAAAAATAATACTTCATATGACATAATTAGAGCTTCGAATAAGGCAATAAGTTATAACAACAATTTTTTCAATGCATGCCAAATTTTTTGACAATGGCAATTTAACTCAGAACACCCTCTAAGAGTACATTTTAGCCAAATAAGTAATTCTACTTTGAGGTGTGATAACTAAGTCAATTTTTAACATTTTTTTTTATTTCAACCACTCAAAATGTTCATTGGCATCAGAACTATCCATACATATGAAGTTTTTTTTTTTTTTTTATGTATTCCCCCCTCTTAGGACAATACAAGCCCAAAGAATGGACTATGAAGAAAACGAACTGTGCTGTATACATGTATAAAAAATAAATAAAAAATTAATACTTCATATGACATAATTAGAGCTTCGAATAAGGCAATAAGTTATAACAACAATTTTTTCAATGCATGCCAAATTTTTTGACAATGGCAATTTAACTCAGAACACCCTCTAAGAGTACATTTTAGCCAAATAAGTAATTCTACTTTGAGGTGTGATAACTAAGTCAATTTTTAACATTTTTTTTTATTTCAACCACTCAAAATGTTCATTGGCATCAGAACTATCCATACATATGAAGTTTTTTTTATTTTTTATGTATTCCCCCCTCTTAGGACAATACAAGCCCAAAGAATGGACTATGAAGAAAACGAACTGTGCTGTATACATGTATAAAAAATAAATAAAAAATTAATACTTCATATGACATAATTAGAGCTTCGAATAAGGCAATAAGTTATAACAACAATTTTTTCAATGCATGCCAAATTTTTTGACAATGGCAATTTAACTCAGAACACCCTCGAAGAGTACATTTTAGCCAAATAAGTAATTCTACTTTGAGGTGTGATAACTAAGTCAATTTTTAACATTTTTTTTTATTTCAACCACTCAAAATGTTCATTGGCATCAGAACTATCCATACATATGAAGTTTTTTTTTTTTTTTTATGTATTCCCCCCTCTTAGGACAATACAAGCCCAAAGAATGGACTATGAAGAAAACGAACTGTGCTGTATACATGTATAAAAAATAAATAAAAAATTAATACTTCATATGACATAATTAGAGCTTCGAATAAGGCAATAAGTTATAACAACAATTTTTTCAATGCATGCCAAATTTTTTGACAATGGCAATTTAACTCAGAACACCCTCGAAGAGTACATTTTAGCCAAATAAGTAATTCTACTTTGAGGTGTGATAACTAAGTCATTTTTTAACATTTTTTTTTCTTTCAACCACCCAAAATGTTCATTGGCATCAAAACTATGCATAAATATAGTATATTTATTTATTATTATTATTTCCCCCCACCATAGGACAACAGAAGCCAAATAATAGATTATGAAGAAAATTAACTGTGTTGTATATATGTATAATAAAGAAATAAATTTGAATCTTTCATATGACATAGTTAGAGCATCAGGCAACACGGTAGCTTTGATAGAAAACTTTGGGGAAAAAAGTACTTTTTGTGGGGCTCCGGAGCGGCACCGGGACCCTCCGTGACTTTAGCCGCAAATTGTGTTTGATTTTCGGGTACAGGAAGGCCCGATTTACACCCCCATATCCGGCGTCGCACTTCAACGAGCCACGTATCTCTTGTGCTCACGGTTCCAGATATGTGTCAGATATGTGTCATTTTCCCCGTAGGACGTACGGTTCCGGACAAATAACGGAAAGAAAAAGCTCCATTACACCGATCCGTCCGTTTACTTTACCCGGAAATCGTGCGTGTTTTTCGGATAAATTTACACCGCCTGTATCCAATTGTATCCGGCGAACGGAAGTCAACACAGCGACGAGCTACATACCGTTGGGAAGCTACACGGCCCCCGCGGCATTCCAGGACGTGCTCATATGTTCGTTTATGTTTATTTTGTAGAAGTACTTACTTGCCAACTTGCATTTGCAGCTTTTTGTGTCTCCGATCGCCGTTCTTTTCCTTAGATCCAGGAAGCTCATGTCTCGTGCACGTTAGCCTCTTAGCACGTTAGCACGTTGTTGTGAATACAAACTAGCCGAATAAAAATCGAAGCTTAGCACTTTCACACGTAGAAATGCAACGGCCAGATAAGATAACCGACGAGGAATTCATCTCGACAACCGTTACATGTTACACTTCATAAGTTGCAAAAAAAAAACGTTTTTTTTGTTTTGTCTTATCCCTTCTGCTTATTGTTTTCACCGATCCATGCTCCTTGCCATGTTTTGAAGAATGCACGAAGGGAAATACATCACCTCCACGTTGCACGCACGTTTGGCCACAATGGCACGCCTGCCCCCTGCAGCCTTGGCAGAGCAAATGTCAATGCTCGGCTGTTCAAAATGGATGATCGAACTGTGCATGCGTGTGGAATATGCACGCTATTAATTCTGAAGTTCTGAAGTGAAGAAAGAGAAAAAAAAAATTAAATAACAGCCTTCACACACTGAGGAAAACCGCTGTATTGCAACGACGCCCACCTCTAACAGTGGCTCATTTTGGGGACATAACAACGGCAAAGAGCATTGCCATTCGACCCCTCCCACTAGGGAACGTGCTTCCCACGTCCATGCAGACAAACAAACAGCATATCCCAACACGAAACATAAGTCAATAGCTCGCAATACCTTTTTCTGCACAAAAATATAAGTGGCGCGCGTGTACGCGCATCCACGAACACGCACGCGCGCCCACTAACGTGCACGCGCATCCACTAACATCCTGTCGAATGCACAATCAGTAAAAAGCACGAAGAAATAAGTCTGTGTGGAATATGGCGTGCTGGAATCAGTGCGGCGTTTGCAAGGAAAATCATTAATTGGCCTCTACCGCCACCTGGTGGATTTGGGGTGCGAAATCTTTCTCATGGCCATGGCACCGTCGAGGAATGTCCATAGAAGGATTTCATGCAGAAATCACGGAAATTGCAATAAAATACATGCAGTGTCCAATCGGTCCAAAAATGTCACTTATAATGTACATTAATGTTACGCGGTTGGCTAACGCCAATTCCAGGGATATTATAATAGATATCTCCCTCATGCAATGGCTGAGAAATGTTGGCACACTCGCATTTTGACGGTCCCCCAGTTTTCCAAAGCCGTGGCTCATTTTTTTTTGTTTTTTTGTTTTTTTTTGTTTTCCCCCTGCACAATCAACTCCTAATTTACATATTTGGCTAAGCAAATGGCACAAGGGTTAAAAAACAAACAAAAAACGACCATGTATAGTAAGGCAATTTTTTTTTCTCCCCAAAAAAACGACCATGTATAGTAAGGCATTTTTTTTTATTAGTAAAAACATGACCATGTATAGTAAGGAGTTAAAAAAAATGTATAGTAAGGTGTAAAAAAAACCCGAAAAAACAAAAAAAAAAACGACCATGTATAGTAAGGCTTTTTTTTTTTATCCCAAAAAAATGACCATGTATAGTAAGCCATTTTTTTTCTCTCCCCCCCAAATAAGTAAGGTTTTCTTTAAAAAAGCAAAAAACAAAAACAAAAAAAAAACGACCATGTATAGTAAGGCATTTTTTTCCCTCTGAACAAAAACGACCATGTATAGTAAGGCTTTTTTTTTCTCTCCCAGAAAAACGACCATGTATAGTAAGGCATTTTTTTTTATCCCAAAAAAAATGACCATGTATAGTAAGGCGTTTTTTTATTTGTAAAATATAAAAAAAAACAAAAACAAAAAAACGACCATGTATAGTAAGGCATTTTTTTTTATTAGTAAAAACATGACCATGTATAGTCAGGAGTTTAAAAAAAATGTATAGTAAGGTGTAAAAAAAACAAAAAAAAACAAAAAAAAACGACCATGTATAGTAAGCCATTTTTTTTATTAGTTAAAACATGACCATGTATAGTCAGGAGTTTAAAAAAAATGTATAGTAAGGTGTAAAAAAAACCAAACCAAAAAAAAAAAAAACGACCATGTATAGTAAGGCATTTTTTTTATTTGTAAAAACATAAAAAACAAAACAAAAAAACAAAAAAAACGACCATGTATAGTAAGGCATTTTTTTTTATTAGTAAAAACATGACCATGTATAGTAAGGAGTTAAAAAAAATGTATAGTAAGGTGTAAAAAAAAAAAAAAAACGACCATGTATAGTAAGGCTTTTTTTTTATCCCAAAAAAATGACCATGTATAGTAAGCCATTTTTTTTATTAGTTAAAACATGACCATGTATAGTCAGGAGTTTAAAAAAAATGTATAGTAAGGTGTAAAAAAACAAAAACAAAAAAAAAACGACCATGTACAGTAAAGCAATTTTTTTATTTGTAAAAAAAAAACAAAAAAAAAACAAAACAAAAAAAACGAACATGTATAGTAAGGCTTTTTTTTTAAAAAAAAACAAACAAAACAAAACATGTATAGTAATGTGTAAAAAAAAAAAACACAAAAAAAAACGACCATGTATAGTAAGGCAATTTTTTTTTCTCCCCAAAAAAACGACCATGTATAGTAAGGCATTTTTTTTTTATCCCCCCCAAAAAAACGACCATGTATAGTAAGGCATTTTTTTTTTATTAGTAAAAACATGACCATGTATTGTAAGGAGTTAAAAGAAAATGTATAGTAAGGTGTAAAAAAAAAAAAAAAAACGACCATGTATAGTAAGGCAATTTTTTTTCTCCCCAAAAAAACGACCATGTATAGTAAGGCATTTTTTTTTATTAGTAAAAACATGACCATGTATAGTAAGGCGTTAAAAAAAAAATGTATAGTAAGGTGTAAAAAAAACCGAAAAAACAAAAAAAAAACGACCATGTATAGTAAGGCTTTTTTTTTTTATCCCAAAAAAATGACCATGTATAGTAAGCCATTTTTTTTCTCTCCCCCCCAAAAAAGTAAGGTTTTCTTTAAAAAAACAAAAAACAAAAACAAAAAAAAAACGACCATGTATAGTAAGGCATTTTTTTCCCTCTGAACAAAAACGACCATGTATAGTAAGGCTTTTTTTTTTATCCCCCCAAAAAACGACCATGTATAGTAAGGCTTTTTTTTTTATCCCCCCAAAAAACGACCATGTATAGTAAGGCTTTTTTTTTTATCCCCCCAAAAAACGACCATGTATAGTAAGGCTTTTTTTTTTATCCCCCCAAAAAACGACCATGTATAGTAAGGCATTTTTTTTCTCAAAAAAAAAACGACCATGTATAGTAAGGCTTTTTTTTTTATCCCAAAAAAATGACCATGTATAGTAAGGCTTTCTTTAAAAAACAAAAAACAAAAAACGCCCATGTATAGTAAGCCATTTTTTTTCTCTCCCCCCCAAAAAAGTAAGGTTTTCTTTAAAAAAAAAAAAACAAAAACAAAAAAAAAAACGACCATGTATAGTAAGGCTTTTTTTTTTATCCCCCCAAAAAACGACCATGTATAGTATGGCATTTTTTTTCTCAAAAAAAAAACGACCATGTATAGTAAGGCTTTTTTTTTTCTCTCCCAGAAAAACGACCATGTATAGTAAGGCTTTCTTTAAAAAACAAACAAAAAACGACCATGTATAGTAAGGCTTTTTTTTTTATCCCCCCAAAAAACGACCATGTATAGTAAGGCATTTTTTTTCTCAAAAAAAAAAACGACCATGTATAGTAAGGCTTTTTTTTTTATCCCAAAAAAATGACCATGTATAGTAAGGCTTTCTTTAAAAAACAAACAAAAAACGACCATGTATAGTAAGGCGTTTTTTTATTTGTAAAATATAAAAAAAAAAAAAAAAAAAAAAAACGACCATGTATAGTAAGGCAATTTTTTTTTCTCCCCAAAAAAACGACCATGTATAGTAAGGCTTTTTTTTTTATCCCCCCAAAAAACGACCATGTATAGTAAGGCATTTTTTTTCTCAAAAAAAAAAACGACCATGTATAGTAAGGCTTTTTTTTTTATCCCAAAAAAATGACCATGTATAGTAAGGCTTTCTTTAAAAAACAAACAAAAAACGACCATGTATAGTAAGGCGTTTTTTTATTTGTAAAATATAAAAAAAAAAAAAAAAAAAAAAAACGACCATGTATAGTAAGGCAATTTTTTTTTCTCCCCAAAAAAACGACCATGTATAGTAAGGCATTTTTTTTTTATCCCCCCCCAAAAAACGACCATGTATAGTAAGGCATTTTTTTTTATTAGTAAAAACATGACCATGTATTGTAAGGAGTTAAAAGAAAATGTATAGTAAGGTGTAAAAAAAAACAAAAAACAAAAAAAAAAAGATCATGTATAGTAAGGCATTTTTTTATTTGTAAAAACATAAAAAACAAAACAAAACAAAACAAAAAACGACCATGTATAGTAAGGCATTTTTTTTTATTAGTAAAAACATGACCATGTATAGTAAGGAGTTAAAAAAAATGTATAGTAAGGTGTAAAAAAAAAAAAAAACGACCATGTATAGTAAGGCTTTTTTTTTATCCCAAAAAAATGACCATGTATAGTAAGCCATTTTTTTATTAGTTAAAACATGACCATGTATAGTCAGGAGTTTAAAAAAAATGTATAGTAAGGTGTAAAAAAACAAAAACCAAAAAAAAACGACCATGTACAGTAAAGCAATTTTTTTATTTGTAAAAAAAAAACAAAAAAAAAACAAAACAAAAAAAACGAACATGTATAGTAAGGCTTTTTTTTAAAAAAACAAAAAACAAAACAAAACATGTATAGTAATGTGTAAAAAAAAAAACACAAAAAAAAACGACCATGTATAGTAAGGCAATTTTTTTATTTGTAAAAAACAAAAAAAACAAAAAACAAAAAAAAAAAACGACCATGTATAGTAAGGTTTTTTTTTAAAAAAACAAAACAAAAACAAAACAAAACATGTATAGTAATGTGTAAAAAAAAAAAACACAAAAAAAACGACCATGTATAGTAAGGCATTTTTTTTTTATCCCCCCAAAAAAACGACCATGTATAGTAAGGCTTTTTTTTTTAAAAAAAACAAAAACAAAACAAAACATGTATAGTAATGTGTAAAAAAAAAAAAACACACAAAAAAAAAACACCATGTATAGTAAGGCAATTTTTTTTTCTCCCCAAAAAAACGACCATGTATAGTAAGGCCTTTTTTTTTTATTAGTTAAGACATGACCATGTATAGTCAGGAGTTAAAAAAAAATGTATAGTAAGGTGTAAAAAAAACAAACCAAAAAAAAAAAACGACCATGTATAGTAAGGCAAATTTTTTTCCTCACAAAAAAAAACGACCATGTATAGTAAGGCATTTTTTTTTATTTGTAAAAAAAAAAAACAAAAAACAAAAACAAAAACAAAAAAACGACCATGTATAGTCAGGCAATTTTTTTTTCGCCCAAAAAAAAACCGACCATGTATAGTAAGGCATTTTTTTTTATTAGTAAAAACATGACCATGTATAGTAAGGAGTTAAAAAAAATGTATAGTAAGGTGTAAAAAAAAACGAAAAAACAAAAAAAAAAACGACCATGTATAGTAAGGCTTTTTTTTTTATTTGTAAAAAAAAAAAAAAAAAAAAAAAAAAAAACGACCATGTATAGTCAGGCAATTTTTTTTATTTGTAAAAAAAAAAAAAAACGACCATGTATAGTAAGGCATTTTTTTTTATTTGTAAAAAAAAAAAACAACAAAAAAACAAAAAACAAAAAAACGACCATGTATAGTCAGGCAATTTTTTTTTCGCCCAAAAAAAAAACGACCATGTATAGTAAGCCATTTTTTTTTTAACGACCATGTATAGTAAGGCGTTTTTTTATTTGTAAAAACATAAAAAAAAAAAAAAAAAAAAAAAAAAAAAAAAAACGACCATGAGTTTAGTAGACCAATTTAGTAAGGTTTTTTTTTTTATTATTTGTAAAAACATGCCCATGTATATTAAGGAGTTGAAAAAAAATGTATAGTAAGGTGTAAAAAAACAAAACAAACAAACGACCATGTATAGTAAGGCATTCTTTTATTTGTAAAAACATAAAAACAAACAAAAAAAAAAAAAACGACCATGTATAGTAAGGCATTTTTTTTTACACGACCATGTATAGTAAGGAGTTAAAAAAAAACAAAAAAAAAACATGTATAGTAAGGTGTAAAACAAAAACAAAAAAAAAGAAAAGAAAAATGACCATGTATAGTAAGGCATTTTTTTTCATTTGTAAAAACATGAAAAAACCATAAAAAAAACAAAAAAACAAAAAAAAAAACATGTATAATAAGGCATTTTTTTAAAACGACCATGTATAGTAAGGTAGTGTTAAAAAAAAAAAACATTATAGTAAGGTGTAAAAAACAAACAAACAAAAAAAACAAACAAAAAAAACCCCGCCTTACAAATACTATACATGGCTGTTAAAAAAAAAAAAAAAAAGAAAAAAAAAACTTACTATACGTGGTCATTGAAAAAATGCTTACTATACATGGTCGTTTAAAAAATACAATAAAAATTGCCTTACTGTACATGGTCGTTTTCTGATAACATTTACCACCTTGACAACGGTCCCCTTTCAAACGGACATTAAACAAAACACTGAACAAGAAATAATCATTCAGAGTGATAGTATAGCAGTTTCATTTTATTTTCATCAGTTACCTGAGTTTCCATAGAACTCCCTGCAATGTGCTCACGCAGTCCTGGTTGGTCAACACTGCATCGGACGACCTCATCCAAAGTAATGATTGATTGATTGCTCGTTTGTATGCAAATATATACATATATATATACACATATATATCGAGGTCATTTAATTGATGATTAGTTTTTTTGTGGTGAAACAAAGTCATCACATTTGCTCTTCCCCCCAACATGAAACGCGTCTCCTCACCTCTTTGCTTGATCAGTGTCTTCCATGCTCACAGCGCCCCCAAGTGTCCTGGTACGGCAGCAGTCTCAGCCGGGCGCTTGGCGTGACGGGCGTGGCTTCCCGTCGGCGCCTCCCTCCTGTTGCGATGTCGTCCCCCTCTTCCTCCCCCTCCTCCTCGCTTCTTCCTCTCCTCCTTGGCGGCGAGCATCCGCTGGAGTTTGTCGAGCTCCAGCGCGGCGCGGCTTCGCTCCAGCACGTCGGCGTTGCTGAAGACGCTCTTGAAGGTGCGCAGGTGTTCCTCCAGGCCTCGCTTCAGCCGCGCCACCTCCGTCCGCAGCTCCGCCCCCTCCTCCTCCGCGCGGAGGAGCTGAAGACGAAGCTCCTCCGCGATCCTCTCCAGCTTCCGCAGGTCGCCGCCGCCGCCGTCGTCTCCTCCGTGCCTCGCCGACCGGGACGACGGCTCGTCCGCCGGCGGCGCCTCCTCCTCCTCCTCCTCCGCGTCTCCTGCGAGACGAGTCGACGACGGGCTCAAAGTTAAGCGGCTGTGCGTGTAATCGTTCAAAAGTAAAAGCAACATGAATTAAAGCCTCAAAAAGGTAAACGTGAAAGGCATCATTTAGTCTTAAAAAGCAGAAGTAAAAAAACAAAACAAAAAACATTAGCAAGTAAAAATCAGGACAAAAAAACACAAACAAAAGGTCCAAAAAGTTAAGTCGTGGTCACAAAAGCAAAAGTCAAAATATTTAAAATAAATAAATAATGTAAGAGTAAACAAGTACCGAAAAATTCAAATGAAATAGTCAAAAAATATTCAAGTAGAAACAATTTAAAAAGTAAATAGTCAAAAAGTGAAAGCCACATTTAAAAAAATTTAATTCATTGTCAAAAAAACAAAACAAAAATCAGAATGTGGAAGAAATAGTAAAAAAAGTGAAAGTCAACAAAAAAATTAAATATAGTCAAAAGTGAAACAGGAGTAAAAACTAAAAGTCAAGTAAAAAGGTTATGGATTAAAAAAAAATAAAAAATAAATAAATAGTCAAAAAGGAAATGTCAAAGGTTAAACCAATATTTAACAAAAAAATAAAATAAAAAAATTAATAGTACAATGTACATAAAAGTCAAATGAAATAGTCAAAAATTATCATTCAAGTAGAAAAATTTAAAAAGTAAAGGAAACAGTAAAAGCAACATTTAAAAAAATCTAAAATTGTCAAAAAAAATCAGAATATTTGAAGAGTTTTTTTTACTTTTTTTTTTTTAAATAAAAAAAGTAGATATAATCAAAAGTTAAAAAGAAGTAAAAATTAAAAGTCAAGTAAAAAGGTTATGGATTAAAAAAATAGTCAAAGGACTAAATAAATAAATAAATAAACAACTAAAAGTACACTATAAAAAAAGTACAATTCAAAAATTTAATACAAATGTATTTATGTGTATATATACACTTTTTGCACTTTTTACTTCTATTTATATTTATTTTTTTGGATATTATTTGTATTTTTTTAATATCCATTCTTATTTTCACTTTTCGTCATTTATTTATTTGGAATTTTGGCCGTTTTGGTCCTGCATATAAAATGGCCGACCGAGCGTACCTGCCAAGGCGGCGGCGGCGGCGGCGGCGGCGGCGAGGCTTCGGTTGCCGGCGCCGAGCGCCCGCTGGAGGATCCCGATGTTTTGCCGCAGTGCCGGGATGGAGTGCGCCTCCTGGTCGTGCACGGGCCACTCCAAGAACTCGAGGACCTCCTCGCCCAGCAGGATCTCCAGGACGTCGCTGTGGCGGATGGCGTCCTTCAGCAGCGAGTTGAAGGACGCCGACAGACGTTTCATCTCGGCCAGCACGCGCGTCATTTCCGCACGCACGTTCTCATTGTCCGACGACGACGACGACGACGACGACGACGACGACGACGACGATGACGACGATGACGATGACGACGACGACTCCTTCGGGGAGTCTTGCCGGGACTCCGTCCGGGCTCGCGTCTCCTGCAGCAGGACGCTCAGATGCCGCACGCTCGACTCTAACGTCGTCGTCCGGTTCTGCTCGGACATCATCGACTCCTTCACCTGACAAAAACAAAATACATGTCAAAAACATATGAAAGACTAGTACAAGTTAAAAAATAAAAATAAAAATAAAAGCCCAAAAAAAGTAAAAAAAAATAAAAATTAAATATTTTTTTTTTAAAAAGTACATGTCAAAAATGATGAAAGACAAGTACAAGTTAAAAAAAATAAAGGCCAAAAAATGTAAAAAAAAAAAAAAAAAAAAGTACATGTCAAATACAATGAAAGACAAGTACAAGTACAGTATAAATAAATAAAGAAATAAAGAAATACAAGGCAAAAAAAAATGTCAAACATGAAAAAATGTCATGTCAAAAAAAAAAAGGAAAAAAAAGAAGCTAGAGGTCGGCACAGCTGAGGCTTTCCAGGCGATAAAAAAATAAATAAAAATAAAGATAAAATAAATAAATAAGTAACTAAAGATAAATAAAAAATAAAATCCCCCAAAAAGAAAAAGAAAAAAGTACATGTCAAAAAGTATGAAAGCAAAAAAAAAATAAAAAATGTGTTTCATTGTGAAAAAAAGACATTAGTAAGTCTGCTAAAAAGTCAAAGTAAAATAAAGCAGTACAAGATGGAAAACTAAAATCAAAGTATGTTATAAAAAGTATGTCAAAACTGTAAGTAAGAGTAAAAGAAAAAGCAAAACCAAAAAAATATGTCAAAATTATGAGTAAAAATTATAGTGAAAAGGTCTAAAGTTGAAAAGAAAAATAAATTACAAAGTAGAGGTAAAAAGGTAAAAGTTAAGTAAAATTAATTTAAAAAAAAAGTGTAAAAGTAATCGCTAAAATACAAGTCACAGTTCAAAAGGAAAAGCAATGGTCTCATAAATAAGTCCGTTTAAAAAGGTCAAAGGTCAAATATGAGTTAAAAACGTTTAATTGAGTGAAAAAGTTGCACCAAAGCAAGTTTTCCCGCCGTACCTGCCGCAGGCTCCCCCGCAGCGCCTCCACGGCCGCCTCGGCCCCCCACGTCCGGGCCTCCTCCTCCTCCAGGGCCCGGCGGTTCTCGTTGGCCAGCTCCGTGGCGTTGGCCACGCCCCCCTCCAGCCGTCCCAGCGCCTCGGCCAGACGCACGCAGTCGCAGGGGGCCGACGGCGTGGACGAGTTGTTCCTGTAGAGGGCGGTGTAGAGGTAGTCGACGTCCACGTCCATCTCCAGCAGCCGCTGGCCCTGCCGGCTCAGGTTGGCCGCCAGCCGCTCCACGCGCTCCAGCACCGTCACCTTGGCCGCCTCCACCTCCAGGCCCGTCTCCATGAACAGCACCTGGCCGGTGCGCGCCGTCTGGTTCACGCGCTCGCCCAGCGCCTTGGCGGCGCCGCGCAGCTGCTCCACGGCGCCCGACGTCGCCGCCGCGTCCTCCCACAGATCGGCCACCTGGAAGTCAGAAGTCAAAAAGTCAAGGTCCGCATCAGTGGTACAGTCCAAAAGAAAGGTCAAAAAGGTTTGGCTTTGTTTTTTAGTTTTTTGTTTGTTTTTTTTCTTTTCATTTTTATTTAGTTTTTTTTCTTTTTTAGGGTTTTTTTGGTATTTTGTTTGTGTTACTTTTTTTTAGGGTTTTTTCTGTATTTTGTTTAGTTTTTGTTTTTTTGGTTCCTTTTTTGTAACGTGTTTTTTTTTGTGTTTCTTGTTTTTGGCGTCCCTGGGTGGGCTAAAGGTCAAAAAGTAAAACAAATGGGGGGAAAAAAGTCAAGAGTAATACTGACTAAAATAACGGTAAGAGCAAAAGAAACCAGTCAGTCAAAAAACTTTAGAAAAGTAAAAACAAAAGTCAAAAAGAAAAGTTAAAAAACAAAAACTCCAGTAAATATTTAAAAGTATAATTGTAAATTGTGTCAAAAGTTATTAGTCAAAAAGCAAAAAAAATAAAATATATAGTAAAAATGTAATTTAAAAAAAAAAAAAAAAAAGGAAAATAAAGTGTAAAGAGCCAAAAAGAAACATACTGTAATTAGTAAAAACTATGTCATGAAGTACAAATACATAAAGTAAAACCTAAGTCAAAAAATAAAAGTCAAACAGAAGGAAAAAAAAAAAAAGTACAATAAATAGTAAAAAAAGTATGTCAAAAAGTAAAAGTCAAAAAGTGAAAAAATAGTAAAGGGAAAACAAGTAGCAAAAAACAAGTTAAAAAATCAAACAGAAAAACAACAGCAAAATAGTGAAAAAAAAAAGTAAAATAATAAGAAGTCAGTCAAAAATTAAAAGAAATTGTCAAAAGTAAAATGTTAAAAGTAAAAAAATACGACACACACACACACACACACATATAACAAGTGAAAAACATGCTGAGTCTGCAGTGCCTCGCGCCGCCTGTAGATGGCGCCGGTGCAGCACGAGCGGCATCTCACCCTGATGGTGTTGTTGACCACCATGTTGTCCAGGCGCTCGATGGCCTCCCACACGGCAGACGTCTGTGACATCATCGGGTGCGCCTCCTCCGGGGGCGGAGCCACTTCCGCTTCCTGCTGTTGCTCTGCTCTTCCCTGTTCCTGTTCCTGTGCCTGCTCCAGTTCCTGGTCCAGCTTGAGCTCTGCCAGGGTGGCGTTCATGGCCTGCAGGCTGACCTGACAGCAAAAAAAAATAAAATAATAATCATAATTTCATAATTGATATTTTGTCTACAATAAATGTTCACCTGCAGCATCTTGCCGTGTCGTTTGATTTTGAAGTCCAGGTCGGTCTTGAAGTTGCTGATGTTGTAGTGCAGCATTGCACGCTGGGAGTGAAGCTCGCTCTCCAGCCGCCCGCGCAGCGCCGCCACCTGCTGGACGCTTTGCTCCACCTTGGCGTCCAAGCGCCGCTCGTAGTCGGCGAGGTCGTCGCGCTCGCGGCGCCGGGCGCCCTTTAGCTCGGCCACGTCCCGGCCCAGCTCGCCCAGCCGACGCTCCAGCTGCTCCAGCGAGCGGTTGAAGAGCAGCAGGCTGGGCTGCAGCTGGGACATCAGCAGCGCCACCATGTGGCGGAGAGGCAGCGCCGCGGGGGGGACGCCGACGGCGGGCGACGCCTCCTCGTAAGCGCCTCAAACGCACAAGAACAATTCCATTTACTCAACATTTTATATCGCAAATTTTATTGTTATATTTCATTTAAATACATACAAATATTCAATTAAAGTAATATATTAAACTTGAAACTATATTGACTCAATAAAATTGATTGATTCAAAAAACTGCCACCCACAAGCACACAAACCCCAACGTAGGAGTTGTGAGGTCGCAGAGCAGTGACGGGAAGTTTTGGCATGGCGGGGGTCAAAGTTTGAAATCACAAACAGTCGGTCAGCTGGCAGTCCCGAACGAGCGTCAACGTGATTTACGGCGGTGAGGCGGGAGACTTCCTGTCCACGCACGTAAACGCATAAACGAGGGTCTTCTTTTCGCCACGCTTGCGTCAGTTAAGTTAACCCCTTGAGGAAAAGTAGAAAAAAACGCTAGCATAAATATGTCAGGATGGCCGAGCGGTCTAAAACGTTCAGGGGTGTCCAAACGTTTTTCATTTGAGGGCCACATACAGAAAATCAGAAGGACGCAAGGGCCATTATGAGAAATTGTGTTTTCTTTTTTTAAAAAGCATCTTCGTTTTTTTGTTTTTTGAATTTTAGTTTTTTCGTTAGTTTTAGTTCACTAAAATAAACTTTAGTAGCAGCTGTGTTTTTCGACACCCTCCCTTCTTACTTTGACCATCTCCAAACATGTTTTATTTTTTTATTTTAACTTAGTCAAATGACATTTTTAGCATACGCCACGGGCCATTAAAAAATGGACGTCAGGCCGTATTTTAGACATCCCTGCGTTCAGGTCATAGTTTCGTAGGCGTGGGTTCGGACAAAGTATTTAAAAAATGAGTGAATAGTTCTGCGATTGGCTGGCAACCAGTCCAGGGTGTCCCCCGCCTACTGCCCAGAGCCAGCTGAGATAGGCGCCAGCACCCCCCGCGACCCTTGTGAGGAATAAGCGGTCAAGAAAATGGATGGATGGATGGAGTTAATAGTTCAAGCCAACATGACCTACTGTAAATTTACACTCACCAGGATGATGGAGGGGCTCCTGCTGCTCGTGCGTTCTGTCAGGATGCGGGACCTGGTCTTGATTCTGGACCTGGACGGGATGTTGTGCGTGGTCCCGGTCCTGAACTTGGATGGGATGCTGCACATGGACAGGATTCTGAACGGGTTCCCGATCCTGGACGTCGATGGGATACTGGACATGGACAGGATGCTGTGCGTGGTCCCGATGATCCTGAACTTGGACTGGATCCCGGACGCGCTCCGAATATGGAACGTGGACAGGATAGCGGATCACATGGTCCCCGTGCGGAGTGTGGACGGGATGCTGAACGTGGTCCCGGTTTGGTACGCGGGTGGGATGCTCAAGGCGGTCCTGGTGCTGAGCGTGGTCCCCATTTGGTCCACGATGAGGAAAGCGAGCATGGCTGACATTGTGCGGCGCGTTGACTGACCCCTGGTGGTCGTTCTGCTCTCTGTTTGGGTCGCTGTGCTGTTGCTGTGGCAGTTCGCCTGAAAGACAGTCACAATTTATCTTGACAGTTAATACAAACATCTTGTTTACATTATTGATTGATTGTTTTTGTCATTTCAGTGGCTGACTTAATAAGGAAAAAGAAAGATTAGAATCTCTTCTTTCATCAGAAGAAAAAAAAAGCATATTTCTATCAGCTTCCCTTCTGCAGCAATTAGCATTCAAATATAGCGAACCCGGGATTGATACAAATTTGCAAAAATATTGGAGGCTGATGCTGGCCTCGATCTTGAAAAGTCAAAGCACTTGCTTGGTGAGTCATGGTTGGTGTATTTTAGGATTTGGAGTTCCTCTGATTGTGTCCAGCGAGGTTGATGACTTCACGCCGTGGGCTCGGCAGGAAGTGCTTTGAATCGGAGGTGTGGTGGGAGCAAGCCGCGTTTCAGCGCTTTTCTTTCGCCGTAATTTTCCAAAAACAGGAGGGATGTGATAAGAAGTTTGCAAAAATGTTTTTCTGACAGAACGCTCCTTTGCACTTGTACATATGCCGCCGCTTAAAGGAAGGAAAAGCAAAAAAAATGCCCACGCGTGCCGGACGCAGTTAAAAATAAACCCGGCCTCTCGTCAGGTCACTTCAACATGATGTTCGTCTATTAAAAACGGCTGTCAACTTTTAACCTGCCGGCGGTTTGACGGCAAGAATCTCCACTGGGGTGAGTCAAGGTCGACAGGATGGAAGCAGGGTGGAAAGGGGGGGGGGCATGGTTTACTCAAACTTTCCTCCCGGGGAGGGGGGGGGGGGGGGGGGGCTTTTGACCTTCCAATGACCCGGACGCTCACTTTCTCAACTGCGTGGCTTCCGCACTGTCTTGACAGGAGAACGAATGTGTGCACACGTGTTGTAAAATCATGCGACCGGAGTTGACGTTTTGCTTTCAGATTACAGAAGTGACGCTAGTTCCAATCCAAACTCACATGAAAGGAAAACAGTGCGGAGCTTAAAAAACAGTTTGATGGAATTGCGATTGCTTGGTCAGCACGGTGTCCTCGTGGTTTTGCATGCCGGTTCTGGGTTTGAATCTCTGGCCTCGCCTGTGTGGAGTTTGCATGTTCACAACCTGGTTTTTACTCCCACATTCCAAAAACATGTTAGCATGTTAGATAGCTTCATTGAAGAACCTAAATTGGTGTCAATGTGAGTTGGATTCCTGTTTGGCATTAACTGGCGACCAGTCCATTTTTTGGTCTATATGTGCCCTGACATTGACTGGCGACCAATCCGTTGTTTTCTGGAGACGTGCCATGTGTGAGATGGTACCAGCAGTGTGGAGACTTCCAGGAGATCGCTGGACTTCGGATCCTCCAATCGGAGACGAGCTCGCAGAGTCGGATTGAGCATCAGCGACTGTCAAAGATAAGTTAACATTTGATATATTATTATTGTCATTTTTTAAAATCTTGACTTTTTCAGTTGCGTCAACTTATAAAAGCACACAAAGACGACGACGACACGATGAGCGTGTGCCCGATAAAGACCTGACAGGAAGTTTGCTTTTATTTACGTCTGTCTTCCTTTTCAGGACGTCCTCCTCCGGACTCCGAGCAAACATGACTCTTTCCCACAAAACAAGTCCGGACTAAATTAAACGCGTACTGGTCCCGAATACACTCCAGTTGGGGGACGAGGGAAAACAAATATTAAAAATAGAGCTTAGTGGAAACAAAATGCTCCGTTAAGAGAGACGTTTTTAGCCCAATTCAACACAAACACAGAAAATAGTTCCTCAAAAAAATGTTGTTTGTTTAGTTTCCTTCCATTGAGGCTTTGACATTATGGTCTTGTGTTTAAAGTAACATAAATTACATTTAAGCATATATTTTTGTGTATATGATTTTTCAGAGATAAATGACTAATTTAAGAGGCTACAGGGTGTTAAAAACATAACAAAAGAAATATCTTTACGTATTGTTTACTAAAATATCATGTAAAGGAAAGCTAGTGAGTGTAAACAGTATTGGTCCTCGAAAAGAACCTTGAGGAACTCCAGAGTTCACGTCAAGTGTCCTAAAATGGGAGAAATCAACCTCCTCATTTTATAACTCACATCTGTAAGCGTGTTTTCAAACTGTTCCGTGCAATTGATCACAGCCAATCAAGTGAGCACAAATCAGTGATTTGTGGTGATTGACACCAAGTGGGCAGCTTGTTGCCACGGTGACGATACTGAAGCGCATAAGAGGAGGAGTCACCTATGTCGTCGCAGTTGTCTCCTCCGTGTCCCGGACAACATCTCCACAACAGCGCCGTGGTCACTTTCTGCTTCTGCCTGTAGAGCGGCCGAGTGGACAGCTTGTACCTGCGCACACGGACGCATAGCCCGAATATTTTGTCCCTCTCATGTGGAGTAGAAATAAATAAATAAATAAACATATTTATTTTTTAGATCAAATATTGTTTCAATGAATTCATGATTTAGATAAAATATGACTAATTAAAGATAATAAAAAAAAAGTCTGAGTCCACAATATGAAGTTGTCAGAAAAAGAGATGAAAAGTAGATGAAAAACTTTAAAAAAAATTATCTAAAAATGTCCAAGAAAAAAAATGACCATAAAATGTCCAAAAAGGAAGAAGAAATGCAGAACCATAAGTTGCCCAAAAATGTCAGAATTAAAAAAAACAAACAAAAAAAAGCCAGATAGTTTAAAAAAAAAAAAAGAATGAATAAAATGTCCCAAAACAAAAAAAGAAATCCAGAAAATTACCATAAAATGTCTTTGGAATTGCAAAAAAAAAAAAAAAAAAAGTCAGAAAAAGAGAGGGGAAAGGTCGATCAAAATGTTTTAAAACAATTACCTAAAAATGTCCAATAAGTTACCATAAAATGTCCAAAAAGGAAGAGGAAAAGAAGATCATTACCATAAATTGCCCATGAAATTGCCAAAAATGTCAGAGAATTGAATTAAATTGATTTTTTTTTTAAAAGTATTTAAAAATAGGAGTAAAATGTCCCAAAACAAAAGAAGAAATTCAGAAAATTAACACAAAATGTCTTTGTAATTGCCAAAAAAGCCAGAAATTTGACAGAAAGCCAGAGAAGTCAAAAAAATGTATGAAAAATGAAATATGAAAAACCTCCCCCCAAAAAATAAAACAAAGTCTGAAAAATTATACAAAAATAAATAATTAAATAATTAAATAAATGAAATAAAAAAAACCCAAAACAAAACCAGAAGACAAAAGGTCGCAGAAAATGAATGTCAACGTACTGCTCTCATATTTTTGTGTTATGGTTTTTGGTTATTAATTTGGCCTAAAATGGCTCTTTTGAGTCAGGAACGCTCGCTTGCTGACCCCTGGTCTCGAAACAGTAAGCGAAAGTATTTGATGCTTGGTTGTGGTTGCTTCCTTACATGACCAAATGACAGTCTGGCGTTCCGCTGGGACACGGACTTTGGGACTTGATGGTGTATTTCTCCGTCCCGCACGCCACCGCCGTGGTCACCACCCGCTTCTGCACAAACGCGCACCAGTTCCTGCAAAACGCACACGTGAAGAACATTTGTACATTTCACATCAACATTATTATTATCATCATCGGTATTAATATTATTATTATCATCTCAGTTCATCTTCACAGCAAACAACAACATTCAAATGAAAACCGGCGGCTGTTTGTTTGAACAGCTTCAATCCATATTTTTGTGCGCGCTCGCGTCTTCCTGCTGCCTGCAGGATAAACGACTGATGGGAAAACATGACTTCATGCAACGTTTGGACTTTTATTCCTCCATTGTTTCCTGCGCTTCCTGTCGGAGGGGCGAGCGAGCGCAGCAACAATCCCACAATTCAACTACTGTACAAACTTTGGCTTTGTATTGGTTCAGCAGAGTCGAATTTACTGTCAAAGATCGTGATAACTCAAAAGTCAAATATTTGCAGACGTGACCGTGAGGAGAGCAGAGGAATTTCCATGTTTACAAATGTTTGTCTCCTGCAAAGATCAGTTAGGACACAATTTCCTATCTGAACGTCAAATTGACGTTGTTGTTTTTTCTTCCAGTAGCTCAGTGGGTGTCGGCCGTTCGGAAGGAAGGAAAAGCAAGACATGCTTGATTTATTTCACACTTGCAAAGGAGAATGTAGAAGAAGGAGAAGATTTTTTGCTGACGCAGCATCAGCGCGCACGTCCACCTGCATGATGAAGACGCCGATAACGACATTCTTACGACACTTTCATGCGCCTCAGCACGAGCTGCAAATGACAATTTCTCGCTCCACTTGCTTGTTTTGGTGATCTGGATCAGAACTGATGTGGACGGGAAGAAATTGGAATCAGAAGCGATCTAGAGTAGAACTGATGTGCATGCAGCAACAATGTAGAGAATAGATGTGAATCAGCCATGTCAATTTGAAATAATCTGTATCAGAACCAATGTGAACAGAAGCACTTAAGACCAGAACCAATGCAAATCAAATGCAATCTGGATCAGAAGCAATCTGCTACAGTGTAAACTATCAGAAGCAAGTTGCATCAGAAGTGATGTAGATCACAATCAATGTGAGTGAGTGAGAACTGATGTCAATCAAATGCGAATCGGATTTGATCTGGATCACAACCAATGTGGATCAGACACTTTCGAGATCAGAACTGACGTGAAGTCAAAACAATCCGGATTAGAGCCAACGTGGAGCAGAAGCAAAAAACTCCAAATCACAAGAGATGTTTTTGAATCGAATTTGATCTGGATCACAACCAATGTGGATCAGAAGCTTTCGAGATCAGAACTGCCAAGAATCAAAAACAATCTGGATTAGAACCAATGTGGAGCAGTAGCAACAAACTCCAAATCACAAGAGATGTTTTTGAATCGGATTTGATCTGGATCACAACCAATGTAGCTCAAGCGCTTTCAAGATCAGAATTGCCGAGAATCAAAAACAATCTGGATTAGAACCAATGTGGAGCAGAAGCAACAAACTCCAAATCACGGGAGATGTGGATCAGAATCAGTTTGAATCAGAAGCAATGTGAATCAAAAGCAATCCAGACCACAACTGATGTGGATCAGAAGACAAATGAATCATAGGCAATTTAGGACAGAAGCGACGGGGATTAGAATCAGATCCAAAGTGTTTATAGATGAGAAGCAGCGTGAAGCAGCAAGTGATGTGAATCACAAGAAGTCCCGAATCAGAATCAATGTGAATCCCAAGACAAGAGAATCAGAAGCAGTGTGGATCCGATTGTTTCCCTCTTCATCGATTTTGCAGTTTCTTCTTCTGCATCTTGTGGATGAAGCGACACATGATGAGCGCCACCTGCTGTCCAGTAGAACACTGACATGCATCAAGAGGTCAACAAGTCCCGTGGGAGCTTTTGACCTCTTCCTCGGCAGCATCACGGATGTCGTCAATAAAGCTGATTCAAACATGATGCGTCTTTGTGTGTGTGTGTGCGTGTTAAGGCGCTAATGGAGTATTGTTTTGTCAAAGGCCCTCAGGGGGTCTTCAGGGGTCCCGAGGGTCCCTCAGGGTTTCCGAACACGTCCGTGGCGGCGACATTCAATCCTCGTATTTAGTCTGAACAGCTGAAACAAAGTGACGCGCACGTCAACACATTTGTGACGTTTGCGCTCAAATAACGCACAACCGGGACACTTCAAGTCACTCGGCAGGAAACGCAACAAACGCAACAAACATCCGAACCAGTCGAGCAAACGCCACAAATAGTGACTGCATTGCGTTGATTTACTTTAGTGCAGATGGAAGAGGCACATATTGGAAAAAAAAGTGACTTTTTCATGTTTACATCCAACTAGTTGCGTGTCAAATGTCAACATAAAGTTATCCTGAAGGTGGCGCCGGATGACAAGTCAGATCCGATTTCGTCAGCCCGCCCTTTGAAGAAGAGCTCCATAAGGCGATGTGACGGGCTGGCCTCATACCTGGTGAGCGGCTCGTAAAGCGTCGGCGTGGGTGGCAGACGTGAACAACATGCTGGCAGTCAAAACACGCAAAAAGACTTCCTGCTTGCTCGCAGCCAAGGCGCCACACGCTTGGAATGCGAACACATGTCAGGGATGAAAGTACACGATTGGACACCATCATGCGCCCAAAGGAAAACAGTGGGGATGCGACATATGAGTGTCATTTTGTTTCATTTTTGGACTGCAGGGGGAGCCAAAATGCAGGAGACGATTTTTTTTTTTTTTTTTTTTTTTTTTGCTGGTGATGGTGAACAACACGAGCCGCGAAATTCTGTTGGTAAATGACGCCGCCCGCCCCCGCTAAAAAACAAAAAACTAAAACAAGGCTTATAATTCCCCATAGATGCCACAAGATGGCAGCAAAGCACTACTCACTTCAACATAGTTAATCTGTTGAGATGCCACAAGGAGGTGTTAAAGTACTACTTTTGTCTAAATGAAGCTCTTCAACTCACTTCAACAAGCTTCCTCTGTGTTAAGATGCCACAGGGTGGCGTTAAAGTACTACTTTTGTCTAAATGAATCTCAACTTACTTCAACACAGTTCCTCTGTATTAAGATGCTAGAGGGTGACGTTAAAGTACTACTTTTGTCTAAATGAAGCTCTTCAAACCACTTCAACATAGCTACTCTGTATTGAGATGCCACACGGAGGCGTTGAAGCACTACTTTTGTCTAAATGAAGCTCCTCCAATCACTTTAACATCGTTCCTTGTTACCTAATGCCACAATTTGATGGCAAAGCACTACCTTTGTCTAAATGAAACACTCAGTTCACTTCATCATAGTTCTTCTGTACTTAGCATGCCACGGGATGGTGGTAAAGCACTACTTTTGTCTAAACGAAGCTCCTCAAATCACTTCAACATGCTGTAGTTCTTTGGTGCCACTCTCTTAAAACTGCTGGATCAAAAATAACCTAATTCTGGTCAAAAATCTGAGCAATAATTTTTAGTTTATTTTACCCAGGAGTTTTAAGGCTGTAAGATGCCACAAGATGGTAGCAAAGCACTGCTTTTTTTTTTTTAATTACTGAATGAAGCTGCACTTTGAAACAGTTCCTTGACATTCCGACGCCAGAAGATGACACCAAAGCACAACTTTTACTCAAAACCAATCCAGTGTATTTGCGCTCAGGCCGGCCAAGTTGCAAATCACGACTACGTTCAAGAAGTGGAAGTGACAGGAAAGAAGAAATAACACAAGGCTTGATATATTCATAAATAATAATGCATTTTTTTCTGTCACTGCTGACGATGTGTATTTATTCTGATTGGACGCTAACAAACATCCAACAATGATAATGATCAATCAGTTAGCGGGTTCCAAAAGACACAAATTGTCCTCCAAAAGACAAAGTGTAAAATTCCAGCTGAGGTTTGATGGACTCACCCACTTCGGGCCGGGTAGTTGCCCCCATCCTGCATGAGGGGGGTCTCCTCGGTGGCGCTGATGACGCCCCAGTCCTCTCCCTCGCCCTCCTCCTGCTCCACCTCGGGGTCTCGGGCCCTCACGTCCCCGCGAGCGCTCGGCAGAACGGCCAGAAGCACGAGCAGAACTTTCACGGCTGTCATCTTTGCTGCCGTGCGAGCGAGCGAGCGAGCGAGTGGGGGGCTCGCGCGCACGCGTCCTCCTTTTAAAACCAAAGAGGGGGAGAGAGAGAGGATGAGTGAGAGGAGGAGCAGGAGGTTGCGCCCACACGTTTCCCCCTACAGGAAGTGACATCACGATCAAATCTGATCAGGAGTTTAACGTCGAAGTTGATGTGGTGAGATTTTGCTATTGTAATAATAATAAATAAATGAACAAATAAATCTATTTCAAAATGTGAATACATTTTGTTCAAAATTGTGTTCCAACTTCCAATTGGATATTATAAGATGGCACGGAATTTTTAAATTTTTTTTTATTATATACCTGTAATGTTTTTTCGTATGTGGCCCTGAGTGGAAAATGTCTGAACATCCGATCCCAAAAATCATAAATATACATAGACAAAAAAAGCAAAAAAAATAAATAAATAAATAAAAGGCTTAAAATATGATAAATTAACCAACAGATAAACGGATAGTTTATTTAAATTAAATTATAGCATCTGACACTCTTATTATCATATTCACGGTTTACAATATAACTAAAATGCACAAAAATATATACATTTCTTACTCATCATAATATTACTTTTAATCTGAAAAAACAGGACTAGATTTAACTTCTACAGGAAATAAATTCTAATCTTGGAAAACTGCAATTCCAGATTTATTCTTGTAGTATAATTTGCATTATAAAAATATGAAAATCACTAAAAATAACTTTAATCTCACCCAATTATTTATTTATTTTAGAAAAATATTTTTAAATCTAAAAAAGCTGCCATTTTATTTGTGTAAGATAAACATTTTAGTCTCACTCTCAATGTATATTTTAAAATTAATTCTCGTTAAATGAAGACTTTTTTTGAAATCTTCAGTATTTTATTCATTTTTTTAATCCAATATTATTCTGGGAAAATCATTCGGACTTTAGTGTTGTCTCCATACAGGAGAAAGTGACAATAATAATAAAAAAAATAAAATAAAAAAAAATAAAATCACTCACTGTCTCATGTTGCAGTGACGTCGCCCTCTACAGGTGATGATGGTAATCACCCAAAGGGAGCCTTGAGACTCCTTGGTGGCTACTGGAAGCAGTCACCTGATCTCTGGAGGCATTTCCTCCTCCTCCTCCTCCTTCTTGTTCCTTCCTCCGTCGCCCTACGAAACAAATCGCTCACTCCTTTTTCTCTCTCTATCTTCTTCATCCTCTTCCTGCGCTGCGATAAGGAAGCAGGAAATCCACTGGGCCAATTCCTGTCCTTTGGATGGAGAGAAGACAGTGAAAGACAAGTTCAATCTCCTTCATCTAACACTTTTATTGTTTTGGCAAATATAAGAAATCTAAATTATTGTTGACAAATGATTGTGTTCATCAGGAAGGACACGATGATGTGATGTTGTCACATTTGCTTTGCATTTGATTGCCGATTAAAGTCAAGCAGAGGCGTGTGTTCAAGTTAGATGACTTTCCCACAGAAAAAGAGCAAATGTGTGTGTCACTTCCGAGGATTGTTGCAGTCGAGAGCTGGTGGGGGGCTGAAGGGTGTGTGTGTGTGTGTGTGTGACTAAACGGGGGCTGAAGAGAAAGTGACAGCTAACCAAAGTGGAGTAATAAATAAATACATTTCCAAGCATTCGCATTGAATTCCATCACATAAACCGGAGTTGTGACTTTTCGTTTTTAATTGTTGTTTCTAAATTACACTTTATGTTAAATTGTGATATGTAAAGCACTTAGTTGCAACCACGGTTGGTCTTTAAATGCAGTATTTAAAAAAAAAGAAAAAGAAAAGTTGACTTAGCAAAGAACAGTAACAGCTAGCAAGCTAGTTGGTACAACTTGATGGGGAAAATAAGACACAGATAAAATAAAACTGACCCTTTATATAATTGTCAGCATTAGAATATCCACATATTGCTCGAAAAAGTCTTTTTGTTTGTTTGTTTGTTTGTTTCCAATGTAGAATAAAGAAGATAAAATAGTACATCCATGTAGTTTCTGTAGCACAATAAAAGGGTACTGCACCTTTAAATCCAAGCGACCCGACCAGTACGTTTTCAGTATCTGGCCAGCAAGTGGCAGCAGGTTCTCATACACCACGTCAAACAATTTTACTCCCTACAAACAAAAAATATTTTAAGAATACACCAAGAACGACGTCGTAAAATCAGCCACTAAGCTCGTAAGTGCTTATCAATGCGCACTACGTCCGCATATTAATCCATTTGTAGGGACATTTTCAGGATTTTCTCTCGGAAAAAGGGGGTGGAAGCTGTGGAATGTTTTTCCGGGTGTGCGCACTGAGGCTGCGCACAAGTGCTTCTTCCAGCCTCTTGTGTTCTTCTGTTGGATTCCAGCAGTTTCTTTCTCCGCCGCTGCACAACACAACAACCATTACAAGTAAGAAAGCCTTATTTAGCATTTCTGCAAGTGCACAAAATGTGAGCAGCTAAATGTTTCAAGATGCGCGTTTTAAAATAAACGTCGAAAAAGTGAAAGCGTAATCTCGTGATATTAAAAACGCGCTGGTTACTAATTGTTAATTTAGGGGTAACGGAAGGTACGCGCAGATCGATCGAATGGTTTCAAGACAACAGGTTACAAATGGAAATTATGTGTTTTCTCAACGTTAATTTGACAAACTGCAGTTTTCCCTGTTGCTTAACACACACACACACACACACACACACACACACACACACACACACACACACAAAAGGCAAAGAATGCATCGGGGTGAAAGTTCATTCATGACTGCTGATATGACACGCGCACTTAAGATTTGGAACTTATGTAAGACTGGAGTCAACTACTATAAGATGCACATTCTATAAGTTTAGAAAAGAAAAACTATCAAAACTACACATTATTTCATCCTCCAGAAATAAAAAATATTGTGCCATTGCGTGTTACTTATTTGACATGATGCATGTCATGATCTGTAATTCTGTTAAATTGGATCGACACTCTTTTTCCAGCCTCATTTTCTGGTGACGTAAGAAGGAGTCACCATGACTCAGCACATCTGGCCGTCGTTGGAATGTGCACAAATTCTATCAGATTTCCTTTCCTATAGGAAATTGTATTGTACTAAATATAATGTATAATAATAAAATGTATCTTTCAATATTTTATATGTAGTCAGATTCGTGTAGTATGTGAAAGTAAAATGCGTTTCTGCACACGGTATTGCAAGAAACAAGTTGTTTGTTTGTCCAAGCAATTGCTGTCATGACTTCATCCACGTCTTCATCCTGTAAACCAGAATGATCGACAACAATCAAATATACCAAAATAAAATACAATTCAACAGCATGCTACTGTGCCACGTACATCATTCAATTATTAACATGACCACGACATCAAACTAGGACTGGAACTAACCAATATTTTAATAAATTAATCAATTTTTTTTTTATTAATTGATGAATCAGATAAAAAAAAATACAATTGCCATCCCTTTCTTCAAAAACACAACTTTATTTAAAATTTACAGTGTGGAAAACGCTCAAACATTGATTATGATTCACTTCCTGGGCAGATTAGTTTGGCCTGGCAACATGTAGAGACTGAAATCTGATTGGACCCCAAAAAAAAATCAACATCTAAAAAAGTTACCAAATGAACGAAATAGGCGGAATGAAAGCAATTTCATGGAATAATAATTATTGGAAAGGTCCTTATAAATGTCAGATCAGTGCTTGTTGCGATAGCGTGAACAAAGGAAGCACGCTTTTTTTTTTTTATGAGTCGTCGCGCTCAAATCAAGTGTGACAAAGTCATAAATTCCCTGTCAGCAAGTCCCGATAACAGAAGAAACATTTGTTTGTAATGTTTCATTTGGATTTGCGCCACGGCAGCCTGTCGAAAGGCCGAACACGTCAATCGCTTTCATTCATTCATTCGTTCTTTGGTTAAACATTTATTTGCTCCCGTCAACCGCATCCAGGCATGTCCAGCAAGGTCGCCGTGGTAACGGGTGGCAACAAAGGCATCGGCAAGGCCATCGTGCAGGCGCTGTGCAAGGAGTTCCAGGGCGACGTCTACCTCACCGCCAGAGACGAGTACGTCTTTTCTTTGCACGCCGCGGACACGTGAGCGCCTCAACAATCACCGCTTTTTTTCTTTTTTTTTGTTTTTTGCAGAGGGCGCGGTCAAGAGGCCAAGGCGTCCTTGAGCGCCGCTGGTTTGAAGGTCCACTTCCACCAGTTGGACATCAACGACGCCGGCAGCATCACGCGGGCCGCCGACTACTTTAAAGACAAATATGGCGGCGTGGACGTGCTCGTCAATAACGCCGGCATCGCTTTTAAAGGTAACGCCGATATAGCAATTGGAGGATTTTTTTTTCATAGGTTGGCTGGTCACGTCTATTGAAACTTGAGCTTGAACCGACACCGAACGAGCGAGTTCCTGTTGGGTTCAAAACGTCCATTTTTAGCTACCGAAATCTTTTTAGCAACTGAAACGTTTTTTTTTTTTTTAAACTACAGAAAGGTTTTTCTTTTTAGTTGAAAAAAAATTGTTTGGTTGGTGACATGTCACAAAATTGGCAAAAATATTGATCACTGCTTTCCAATATTTAGCAGCAGATGTTTGTAAATCACTTTTTTATTATTATTATTATTCAAATAATAAATAATCAGTCTGCTTTTTTCTTTTTGACCAAAGAAGCCTGAAATTTTGAGGATTAGGAAAATAGTAGGTATCTAAATGATTAATCAATTATTGATTCGTTTTAATAGCAATTAGTAGCTTTTATGAAATGCCGTTTATCCATTTAAGTCCCCAAAAACAATTTTTTTTTTCTTTTTTTTGTTTTAGTGGCCGACACGGCGCCGTTTTCCCAACAGGCCGAGGTGACGTTGCGGACCAACTACTTCGCCACGCGGGACATGCTGACCCACTTCCTGCCGCTCGTCAAAGCAGGAGGTAGCGAGCAACAAACGCACACGCGCACGATTGGCTCAAGTCATTGGATTGAATGCACTTGAAATGTGAGACGTGTGACTCGCACACACGTGACTTTTTTTTTTGTTCGTCCCCAGGCCGCGTGGTGAACGTGTCGAGCTTCGTGAGCGTGCGCAGCCTCAACATGTGCAGCCCGGAGCTGCAGTCGCGCTTCCGCAGCGACGACATCAGCGAGGACGAGCTGACGCAGCTCATGACGCGTTTCGTGGATCTGGCCAAGGACGACCGGCACAAGCAGGGCGGCTGGCCCGAGACGGCCTACGGAGTCTCCAAGATCGGCGTGACGGTACCGCGACACCGCCACGACACATCCGCCCGCGTGTCACATTCAGACAAATGTATTGGGACGCTTCTTAGGCCGTGTGAAAAAAGGGATGACCGTTTTCAGGAATGTACAGCGAGGAAATAACGAGGAAGAATTTGGACAAAAAGTGTTGGGGCCAAGGTTATTTTCGTTCAATAAAACTATAGATACAGATACACACCTTTGCTTAATATTTGTTCTTATTTATATTATATTTATATATATATATATATATATATATATATATATATATATAAATAGTGCTGTCAAAGTTAAAGCGTTAACTAATTAATTAATCCCAAAAAAATATCGCATTAATCATGTATAAACGCAGATTAATCGCACTATTAATTTTGACTGCAAATGATCCTTTAGCTTGACAGAGGATGACGACGTTAAAGGTAGCGCACAGGTTGTGTTTGAATAATAAACATAACGTGCATTAAAGTGAAGCATTTAATAAATGTTTGCGTGTGACATTCAGAATATTTGTTCATGTCAAACTATATGGGTCATTTTTTTCCACTTTAAATTATGCAAGTAATTTAACTGATTAGAAAAAGAGGAGGA
Organism: Festucalex cinctus; assembly: GCF_051991245.1. NCBI lineage: Eukaryota > Metazoa > Chordata > Actinopteri > Syngnathiformes > Syngnathidae > Festucalex > Festucalex cinctus. The sequence goes on along the minus strand of NC_135424.1, from coordinate 1,021,888 downwards.
TGAGACGTCCTATTAACATTAAATGCCGAAAAAATTAACACATAAGAGGTGCATTTGAAATTTAGCGGGCAAAAAAAGTTGATTAAAAAGCCTTTTTGAATAAGCGATTCAAAAAGCGATTAATCTGATTAAAAAATGTAATCGTTTGACAGCTCTTATATATATATGCGTTTTCAGGTATCTATAATAATAATTATAGAACTAAATAATAATAAAAAGCCCTGCCTACTGCCCAGAGCCAGCTGAGATAGGCTCCAGCACCCCCCCTTGTGAAGAATAAGCGGATGGATAATAATACAAAAATATTTGGAGCAGTGCAGGAATGCGTGTGGTCGAGTATCACCTTATCAGGTGTTTTGTTACCTGACTTGTCTGCGTTTTTTTTTTTTTTTTCTGTCAGACTCTGTCCATGATCCACGCCAGGCGTCTGACCAAAGAGAGACCAAACGATCAGGTAAACAAACACACCTTTGTTGTTGTTGCCGTTGCAAAGTCTGACAGGTTGAACGCGCGCTCCAGATCCTGGTGAACGCGTGCTGCCCCGGCTGGGTGCGCACCGACATGGCGGGCCCCAAGGCCCCCAAGTCTCCAGAGGAGGGCGCCGTCACGCCAGTCTACCTGGCGCTGCTTCCCGCCGGCGCCTCGCAGCCTCACGGCAAGTTCGTGTCGGACAAAACGGTGCAGACCTGGTGAGGGAGTCCCGCCGGCCCCTGCTCGACCTCAGCCGGAACGGCGTCTGGAATCGCAACGGCAGAGTATCATTACAAGGGAATACCAGTCAATAAAACAAAATGTTGGAATCGGTGACCTATTTCTTATTTGTCACTATTTCACAGCTCAATCAATCAAAAAAAAAAAAAAAAAAAAAGTCAGCCAAATGATCAAAAGTCAAGTCAGACTTGAAGTCGCGAGGCGGCCATATTGCTCCTCCCAAGAAACGTTTCTCAGCATACCATCCTGTACATTGACAGTATCCAAATTGGTGAACATTTCAGAACAGTACTTCGGAGAAACAGCATGATTTATGCTTTTTTACATTTATTAAACATAAACAAGAGGACTTCAGACATTTTACAACATGCCTTAAACACATGCAGAAATTAGATGCTTAGTGGGATACTTCACTTAACTCGTTGACTGGCAGCCATTTTGACTGAAGCAACTGGATTTGGACTAATTTTGTAAGGCCCCCAAAATATTCTGTTCTAATGCAATAAAAACATGAAACCTACCAAAAGAAAGATTAGAGTGTCTTCTTTCATCAGAAAAAAAAGGATATTTCTATCTGTTTCCATTTTGCAGCAGTTAGCATTAGAATATAGCTAAGTTTCATCAATAATCACATTGCTGGTGAAAACACTGTCAAAAAGAGCTCGTTGCAACATGGCCCTGGCTGATCTCTTATACTCTGCTGCCACCTGCTGGCCGATTTCGTAATGACTGCCATTGCTCCAACCGCTCTCTTCAGTTGAGATGCTGCATCAACGCCTTCTGTTATTAGCATTAAAAAACAAAAACCATCTAAATACGTCTTGGCACGGACGTGTATGGGCTATCGGCTATCCAAATAAATTGATCTGTGGTGACACCCAGTGGTCATTGCGGGTATTTGAAATTTGTGTTGTGACTATGAAACATCATTTGAAAGTGACGATCGGTTTGATTATTTTGTTTCGCTTCCAAACTTTGTAAAAAAAATAAAACAAAAGTGTGACTGACAGTTGTGTTAGCAAGTTAGCTTAGCTCGTCATTGGAGTCGTGGTAAAAGCAAAATGTCACGCAGCGTGTGCTAATAATCTGTCTGGTTTGTGTCATTTGTCACAGCGTGAAAGAATTGAAGACGGCGACATTTTCGCGTCCTCGTTGACTTCCTAATGGCTCGCTTCCTCCGCCGAGCTTTTTTTTTTTTTCTTCCTCTCACGAGTGTTGTTGAGCTTGTCGGAAAAGTGAAGTGCGTGTTATTGTGTGTCGTCGTGTTGACATTTTGCTGCCTGCATTGTGTTGCCACTCGGGAACAACAACATGTCACAATGAGCCAAAGGATCCGACTTGACATTTTATTCTTCCGCTTTCATGTCTTCGTGTGTGTTTTTCGGGATAAGCAGGATGCTTTAAAAATGATTTTCTTTCACGTGGAATTGACCAAATTCTCAATTGAGTCAATTTATAATCAGAAGGACTTAAGAGTCATAATTGTAGTAAATACCAGCAATGTTTATCATAATTGAAGAAAAAAAAAAAGTTTTGTAATGAAAGTTAATTATATATCATCATAAAGGGACTGATTTGTATTTAAATCATATCTTAATTGTAATTGGAGTGAATCGGATTATAATGGAGCAACCTCATATTGCAGCAAGACTATCAAGAAACATCGGTTGAGAGAAAAAAAAGAAAGAAGACTGAATTCCATTTCAAAACTATGCAACTAATCCATTGTATACAGAAATATATATATTACATGCGAGTATATTAGCAGCTAACATTTGTGCGTGTCAATCAAAGTGAAGGTTCAATCGATACGCGGCGCTCGCCCGGCTGATTGTATTAACGCCACATATGATTACATATCGACATGTTCATAAATGATGCCGTTTGCAGAGTAATACGAGTGCAACCTTGAGGGTGACCTTGACAGTCCGTACGCGACATCAGCAGAAGAACGTCAGAAGATTTCGCCTCTTGTCAACAACGTTTGAAAAACTCTCAAAGCATTATCATATAATATTAATCCTACAAATTCCATCCATCCATCCATCGTTTTTGACCGCTTATTCCTCACAAGGGTCGCGGGGGGGGGGGTTGCTGGAGCCTATCTCAGCTGGCTTTGGGAAGTAGGCGGGATACAACAAACATGGAGATTATAAAGTGGCTGCAGTTTGTGGTGACCACCGCTAGATGGCAGTAAAGCAGTATGGAGGTAAATATGCAAAAGTAACTCGTAAAAAAAAAAAAAAAATTGTATCTGTAGAAAAAAAGTATACATTTGTAAAAGGTGTGATTTGTACCTGAAAAAACAAAATTGTACGTTTAAAAAAAAAGTACTTGTATTTTACATGCATCTGATGAGGATTTTTTTTTGCTCACTAAAGTGTCTTTAAAAAAAAAAAAAAAAAAGTATTTATTTTTTGGCGGGGGGGGGATATCTTTGTTTAATATGAAATCGTATCTGTCACTGACAATTGTCTTACTGAATTTAGATAAACAGATATAATCCATCCATCCATTTTCTTGACCGCTTATTCCTCTTCACAATGTAAAAAATAAATAAAAATAAAAATCTTTTGTATTTTAATGTTTCGTAAATCTACAAAAAAAATAATAAAAGCTTGTTAAAATAAATAGCACTCTATAATGTATTTTTTTTCTTTTTAATACAGACTAATAATATAAGTAGAATATGAAAGCATGAAACAGGTGTGCCCAACTTGGCCACGAGGAGGCAGTATAAAACTGTGCAGTCGAGTTCTTCTTTGACTGTACAACAAGTTGTTGTAATTTGAGCCATTTCCCTAAAAGGATAAAGATTACACGCTTGTTTGACAATTGTGACATTCTCAACATGCTGTTGGACCATTTGTGTTCAAATATCAGCTGCTTAAAGGGACGTAAAAAAACGGCAACGAACGATGCTAACGTTAGCATGTCATTGTTTTGTTTTCATGTTAACAATTAAGCTAGCGTCACTGACGTTCGTCTTGAGTCTCTCGCTGTGACGTCAAAGGAGATGTGTCAGCTTGACCCTCTCACTAACTCTCACTTACCAGCACTCCTCAAAGACCTCCGTGACCCGACCGATGTCCACCACATCGTCAGCATCAGCACAAGAAACTTGACAGCAGAGCCGGAAACAAGCGGCAGCGTCAACGTTTTGTTGAGGGACGTCAATCACGTGAACGTCATTTGTTGGGAAACAGCTCACTCTAGTGGACAATCGCAGAAACTCCAGCCAAAAGAAAAAACCGCCTTGTCATCTTGTTTTTAACATTTTCACATCTATGTTATGTTTTTTTTTCTTTCAAACATTTTTTAAAAATCTTTTCACCACAATCTCATTCATGTTTTAAAACTCATATTTCCATCATATTTGATCACAATTTCGTTTTTAAAAGTCAAGCACAATTTCCTCCATTATTTTTTTGGTATTTCTGTTGTAGTCACAATTTTTGTATCATATTTATTCTTGTAGCATATTCCCCTATGTTTACATCATGTTTTCCACATATGTCACCACATTTCAAGTATGTTTTATGATTTGTTTTTTTCTCTCTCAATCAAATACAAGATTAATGCGATCTTTTTTTTTTTGGATTAAACAATGAATAAAATATACAACAATAAGTCAACAAATTAAATTGATTCAACAATTCAAAGTGGATAACCTTGTCAGTTGCTTTTTGTGAGCGTGTGCGCCACCTTGTGGTGCGTTTGTCAAACAACGCTGGACGACGTCACCATTTTACAATCCTTCCGGCGAGGCGTCCGTGGGCGGTCCTGAAGGCCGCAGATGGCGCTCCGTCTTTTTTTGGCGGGGAAGCCAGCTCAGGTGGAATCTCCGGGGATCTCATTGGCCGTCGCGTCGCATCACATCACGGGCCGCTCGGCACATATGTCGTGTGCGCGGGAGTCCGACACAACAACCCCCCCGGCCCCCCCTCGGCTGAGCTGGACAAATCAACACAGGCCCCTCCCCTTACCTCCCTCCACGGGGGGGGGGGGGGGGGGGGGGGGGAACCTGGAAAGCAAATTTTCTTCCATGTGTCCTGCACACAAGCTAAATAAATAAATAAATAAATAAATAATAATTATTATGATATGTCATTATGGAGTGAGGCATTTGTGTGACAAATATTTACAAAAATTCGTTTGAATTCCTTGCATAGTAATATAATAATGATAATTATCATTATTATTATTAGAATAATAATTAGAATAATATTACAAATCAACACAGGCCCCTCCCCTTACCTCCCTCCACAGGGGGAAAAAAAACCTGGAAAGCAGATTTTCTTCCATGTGTCCTGCACACAAGCAAAATAAATAATAATAATAATAATAATAATAATAATAATAATAATAATAATAATAATTATTATTATTATGTCTATGACAAATATGACAAATGTTTGACAAATATTTACAAAAATAAAATGGAATTCCTTGTATAATAATAATAATAATAATAATAATAATAATAATACAAAAAAAATAAAAATCCTTTGATATAAAACATTTTTTTTAAGTAGCGAAAATAGCTACTTTTATTATGAAGTAATTCTCTCTAAAAAAAATAAAAATAAAAATTATTAAGTAATTCAATTACTAACTTTTTTAAGCAAGTAATAAGTAACTATACTTTTATTTTTTTAAAGTAACGTTCCCGACACGGAGTATCAGTGGCTGATATCAGCAACCTCCACGAGTATGCAATCACTTGAAATAAGGCCCAATGCCGATACCGAGCATCAGTACTCGAACAACCCTACGTTTGTTTACAAAAAGTCAAGTGAACACGACGACGGATTCTTCCCGCTTGTGATGGCAGACGCGAGCGAGCGACGATGACGAGATTCTGCAAAGGAAAAAAAAACACACATTGAAGATGAACAAGTCGATTCCTTTTCAAGACTTCTTTCAAATTGGTGTGCATACAAAAAAAATGTGTTTGATGATGTGCCGTTGCAGTAAATTACTTTTTTTTTTTTTTTCCCCATCTCCAGCTAAAACAATGTCAAAAATGTTTTGCTGTGGAGAAACTGAAATGAAGAATTTAAACGTGTTTTTTTTTCAGATTAAAAAAAGAAAAGAAAGCGTGAAAAGTGCATTTGTGCGCGGCTCACCGTCGAAGGCAACCGTAGCTAGCTTGCGTCGTCTTTGCGAGTCCGATCGCTGGCAAAAAACGCTGACACGCAGGGATCAAACAACTCCAAGCTGGATGAACTGCATCAACTCAGCCTAACGTAAACCTAACGTTGGGTGGACACATGTCAGACAGGTCAAATCTTTGCCAGCTTTATTGGGCGGGCGGTCATAAATCAATAAAGTGGTCATAAATCAATCAGCTTTGACACAAGATAACCTTTGAAGTATCACAACTCAAATTGTGTTTGTACGTCCAGGTTGTACAATCACGGACAGTTTTTTTTGGCTTTGTTTTGGTTTGAGGGGGTCATAAATCAATCCGATTCCGTGTCACAAATCAATCATTACGTTCATTTTTGACACAAGCTATTCTTACTGCTGCTCTTTTACAAACTGTTACAAATACAGCTTGATATCTGAGAGGCAGAGTTTTGGACACATTTATGGTTTTATATTCTATATATGTGTCATAAATCAGTCAAAACGATTGTTCCTTTTTGACTGCTCTTAAAAAACGTTGTCAGTATGAAAACATGTTTTTATTTCACATGGGAAGAATCCGACATTCTGTTTGTACGTCCGGGTCGTACAGTCTTGGACAGTTTTTTTGGCTTTGTTTTTGTTTGAGGGGGTCATAAATCAATCCGTTACCGTGCCACAAATCAATCATTACGTTCACTTTTTAACACAAGCTATTCTTACTGTTGCTCTTTTACAAACTGTTATAAATACAGCTTGATATCTGAGAGGCAGAGTTTTGGACACATTTATGGTTTTATATTCTATATATGTGTCATAAATCCCGTCAAACGGATTGTTCCTTTTGAACAGACGTTATCCTTTTGATTGCTCTGACAAAACGTTGTCAGTATGAAAACATGTTTTTATTTCACATGGGAAGAATCCGACATTCTGTTTGTACGTCCGGGTCGTACAGTCTTGGACAGTTTTTTTGGCTTTGTTTTTGTTTGAGGGGTCATAATCCGTTACCGTGCCACAAATCAATCATTACGTTCACTTTTTAACACAAGCTATTCTTACTGTTGCTCTTTTACAAACTGTTGTAAATACAGCTTGATATCTGAGAGGCAGAGTTTTGGACACATTTATGGTTTTATATTCTATATATGTGTCATAAATCCCGTCAAACAATTTGTTCCTTTTGAACAGACGTTATCCTTTTGATTGCTCTGACAAAACGTTGTCAGTATGAAAACACGTTTCTATTTCACGTGGGAAGAATCTGACAAATTGTTTTCATCATATATCAATCAGAACATTCCCATTTGACAGATGTTCCATTACTACAAAATATATAAATATTGGAGTCAATGTCAGATATTTTTAGGATTTTGTAGTCATAAATTACATTCTTTTTTTTTTTTGGAAGAAGTAAATGTATGATTCTTCAGTCACTTTGTTTTTGATATGTGCATTTTTACTGATATTTTATTGCAAGAATATTATTTTTGCTGGATATGAAAATCCTGGATGTTTTCTACAAAAAAAAAAAAAAAAGTTCATGTGAGATCTTGTGTGTGCAGTCAAACCTGTGTTGATTTTTGTCGGACATTTTGGAAAGTCAAAGGTGTTTCTTTCATGTATCCTGCGTGCACATGTCGATATTACATATTGCGTCATAACACAAACGTGTGGTTTTTTTTTTTTGTAGATGATGAAGCGGTTCGGTGGTGTTATTTCTATCCGCAGCAAACTTCACACAGCTTGAGTCTGGTAATTGGAGCGCCGCGGCGCCACTGAATGTCACTAAATGTCAGCAGCCTATAAATAGCCTTTCATTAGCACGTCCAACCAAGAGACGCCGCCGCCGCCATCAATCCGACGCGGGACGCCGGCGCAAAACGCAAAACAGTCTTGCCGGGACGCTCGAGGCCGCGAGTTTCGCGCGCTGTCAAAACATGGCAAACGGGAAGTCTCCCACGACATACAGGAAGTCCTACGTGCTAAACAGGAAGTCTCGCAATTCATACAGAAAGTCCCACAAGACTCAAAGTAAAACTTAAATGTCACGCAGGAAGTGTTGCACGGCAAACAGGAAGACAACCATGCCACACAGGAAGTCTCATATGACACGCAGGAAGTTGTGCAAGGCATATAGGAAGTCTGACAAGAGACCCAGTCAGTCAGTCAATCAATCAAATATCAAATAAATCAGTCAATCAAATCAATCAATCAGTCAATCAAATCAATCAATCAATCAGTCAATCAAATCAATCAATCAATCAATCAATCAATCCAATCAACCAAGTCAATCAAGTCAATCAGTCAATCAAGTCAATCAGTCAATCAAGTCAATCAATCAAATATCAAATAAATCAGTCAATCAAATCAATCAATCAGTCAATCAAATCAATCAATCAATCAATCAATCAATCCAACCAACCAAGTCAATCAGTCTATCAAGTCAATCAATCAAGTCAATCAATCATTCAAATGAATCAATCAATCAGTCAATCAAATCAATCAATCAATCAATCAATCAATCAATCCAATCAACCAAGTCAATCAAGTCAATCAGTCAATCAAGTCAATCAGTCAATCAATCAATCAATCAATCAATCAATCAATCAACCAACCAACCAATCAATCAGTCACTAAATCAGTCACTCAATCAATCAATCAATCAATCAATCAATCAATCAATCAACCAACCAACCAATCAATCAGTCACTCAATCACTCACTCAATCAATCAATCAATCAATCAATCAATCAATCAATCACCTCACGTGTTTGCTTTTTAACCTGCCAATGATTTTGGGTTGCAATTGATCAACTCTAAGTAGAATGATGTCATCGATTACAAATTTTGCACCATATTTACTGCCATAAAAACCGAAATTTTTGCAAGCGTGCACCCAAAACTCTCACTGCTACGTTTACCATCAACTCGAATTTAGAATTCAGCCAAATTCTGTCAAATTGGAACCATTTTTTGATAGATTTTTTCCTAATCCACAAGATGCGGACGTCGTACGGTTCCCAAATCAAGACGCCGCTTTCCATTCCATGTAGACAAAAAGAGTGCGCGTGACGGTGAGATTACAACATAGAGACATTTATTTTGTTGATTCAACATCCAAACAGCCAGCCCAGCAGGTGGCGCCGCCGCTCGTCATACCCACTTGGATGGAAAAATGAGAAACAATCAGAAATGTGCTTCCTTCTCTCCTCATCTCCTTTTTTTAGTCCTTGCGCACGTCGTCGTGACCGTTGGCAACTTTTTTTTTAAAAAACAACACGCACGCGCGTACGTGCGCACACACGCACGCACTGTGATTCTTGGCTGACAAGCCGTCCTCACCGTCGGCCATCTTGGAGGTGGCGAGCAGAAGGCGAGCGTGACAGCGTTGCTCATACAAAACGAAGAAGAAGAAGAAGAAAAAAAAAAGACGAACATCATTCCTGTCGTTCTTCAGCTTGGTCACTTTTTGAATTCCATATATTTATATCCATATATCATATTTATATATATTCATATATTCTTTGTACAGTGAAAACCACCATGGAGCGACGGGCTATTTGGTATCTTTTGTCGTCGTGATTTTGGAAAGAAATGAATTCATTTTTTGTCCTTCTTCCCGGCAGCCGTTTTGCGCGCGTCCAGAATTTTTTTTTCTGTTCTCCAACGTTATCGTCTTTTCTTGCCTGTTTATTGGTCCGGCTCTCTTAGTAACTGAGTGTGCGTGGCCTTACCGGCTCCGCCCGCGTGAAGCTTGAGGACGCAAACAGTTTCTCGCGGCGGGCCGCCACAGGGGGCGCCGCAGCCGTCCTCCTGCCGCCTGCGCGCCGAAGCGCGGAGGCTCGCCGGCGCCTCGTGCAGCAGCGGCCGCGCCGTCGCTTGCCGCTCCTCGTCGTCGTCTCGCCGCCGCCGAGACGCGGCGCCGTTTGATGACATCACTGGGGTTTGCATACAGGAAACCTCGTGGTCGTCGTCGTCGTCGTGGCGACCCCGGACCGACGGGATGATGGGGACGGGGGCCGAGCGGCGGTTGGGGCTGCGAGGCCTGCGGGGGGCGCCGTCGGGATGGCGGCGCGCTGAGATGGCCGATTGCATATTTGGCGGCGCGTCGGATCTGCGCTCGGGCCGATCAGGGACGCAACTGGACAGGAAGCAAGGAAACAACAACAAATATGGATAGAGAACGAGGCACTCGCTCGCGCAAATTAGCAGTTAGCACTGAGCTCAGTTGCGACAGATCAGGGGAAAGTCGGTATATCAATAATATTAAATAATAATAATTATAATGAAAATAAATACAGAATTAAAATAATAAAAAGTATTATATTATATAAATAAGAATAAAAATAAAATAATAAAATTAAATAAAAGAATACAAATAAATAAATAAAATAAATGAAATAAAATAAATTAAAAAGTTATTATATAAATATAATAATAATAATAATAATAATAATAATAATATGAAATAATACAATTGAGTAAAATAAAAAAATAAAATAATTAAAATAAAAGAATAAAAAGTCATTATAAAATAATAATAATAATAATAAAATAAAAATAATAGAATTAAATAAAATAATAAAATAAAAAATACAATAAAATAAAATAAATTAAATACAATAATAAAAAGCCATTATATAAGTAATAATAATAATAATATAATAATAATAAAATACAAATAATAAAATGGAATAAAATAAAAAAAGTTTACAAGTTGTGTCATGTTCAGAATTTAACCAGCTATTAATATGAAAAGAAAAATGCACTGTTAATGTCACCAATGTCCAACATGAAATGTCATCTAGTGGCAGAAAAATGATCACTTTTCATTGTACATTTTCACTTAATTTGCTTAAAAAAATTGAAACAAACATTTTTTTTTCGCGCATTTTCACTAAATTTGCTTAATAAATTTTCTAAAAAAAAATGTCCACTTAATTAGGCTTAAAAAATTTTAAACAATTGGATGGAAACGTGACTCGTTTCTCCATCTTGGTGTAATGTCACTTAATCCCGCCTTTTTTTTTGCGGATTTTCACTATATTTGCTTAAAAAATGTGAAACAATTGGATGGAAACGTGACTAATTTCTGCATCTTGGCGTAAGGTCACTTGATCCCGCCTTTTTTTTGCGGATTTTCACTAAATTCGAAACAACTGGATGCAAACTTGACTCGTTTCTCCATCTTGGCGTAACGTAACTCGATCCAACATTTTGCCGGCGTGCCCAAACGCGGCCGACGTCTCGCATCCTCGCCGCTCGTCGACGCTGAAAAGAAAAGCCGGCGAGCTTTTTATCGCCCGCCGGCGCGGAGATTGCGACGCGTCCCCTGCGGAGATGACGCATCCGATTAAGGGCGTCCGACGCGGAGAGGAAACGGCGAATACTCCAGATAACGTCGGCTGACAAAAGCCGTCGGATGCCGGCGAGCGCAATCAGATGGAAAACGGGTGTGAAGATCACACGCGCCGGACGAGGGCGAGTGCGCCGCCGAGTGAGGAGAGGCGCCGCGTGACGGCCCAGACGGAGACGGAGAGGCGCCCGCCTCCCGTTATCTCTCAGGAAGCTCATCATTACACACGCACGCACGCACGCATCCGTCTGCAGACACACAGATAGACTGACAAACATACGCGCACACACGCAGACACCGTTTTGCTATTAGATGAAGCTACGGTCTCACAAAATGAGGCTCCGCCCCCTCAATTCAACACATCCGAGTGAAGCAAATCTCACCCGTGCGGCGCTTCCGCATCCCTCTCGGTAAGCTCCGCCTCTCGGAGGTGCTGATAGGCCGGACCGAAAGGCTTGGGACGTCCTCTGGGAATGGGCGGAGTCCTGCGAGTGGCCGACCAATGAGCCGCCAGACTCCTCTGCTCGGCGCTGGGTGACGAAAAACAAAAATGGCGACGTCGGTCCTCGAGAAAGAAAACTCCAAAATGTATTTTTGTGCATTTGTGTGCGCGTGCGTGCGTGCGTGAGTACGCACGCGAGCTTCAGGGCGCTTCGGGACAGCGAGAAGCTCGTTTCGAACACGTCGACCGGACGACACGCTGGGGGACGTTTGCAGTACTGCTGAGAGAAAACAAGAAGAAGAAGAAGAAGGGAGGAGAAGAAGATGGGAGAGGCAAGAAAGAAGAAGAAAGAAGGAAGGAATAAGAAAGAATAAAAAGAAGAAGAAAGAAGAGGAAGAAGCAGAAGGAAGGAATAAGAAAGAAGAAAAAAAGGAGAAGAAGAAGAAGAAGAAAGCAGACGGAAGAAGAAGAAAGAAGAAGAAGAATGAAAGAGAAGAAAGAAGGAAGGAATAAGAAAGAAGAAAAAAGAAGAAGAAGAAGACGAAGAAGAAGAAGAAGAAGAAAAAAGCAGGCGGAAGAAGAGGAAAGAAGAAGAAAGAAGGAAGGAATAAGAAAGAAGAAAAAAGAAGAAGAAGAAGAAAGAAGAAGAAGAAAGAAGGAAGGAATAAGAAAGAAGAAAAAAGGAGAAGAAGAAGACGAAGAAGAAGAAGAAGAAAGAAGAAGAAGAAAGTAGAAGAAGATGAAAGAAGAATGAAAGAGAAGAAAGAAGGAAGGAATAAGAAAGAAGAAAAAGAAGGAAAAGAAGAAGAAGAAGAAAAAAGCAGGCGGAAGAAGAAGAGGAAAGAAGAAGAAGAGGAAAGAAGCAAGGAAGAAGAAAGAATAAAAAGAAGATGAAGAAGAAGAAAAAAGAAGCAAGTCAGATGAAAAGCTTGTCAAACTTATCGTCGTCATCATCATCATCATCATGATGAAGAAAATGGTGAAGATGTGAATGAAGAACGAGAAGAGAATACGAAGAGGAACCAAAAGAGGAAGAGTGATGATGACGATGACGATGATGTCACGAGCATGTGACCTGGTGCATTCTGACGTTTCTGTTGACGTTGTTGACGTTTGTCGTGTAGTTTTTCGCACTTCGACTTTCCTTCAGGTGAGCGTGAAGCTTCTCTCGCCGACGCCTGCGCACACGCGCGCACACACAAGCCATATCGGAAACATCACAATAATCATAACAACAATAATCATCATCATCATCATCATCATAATAATGTGGACAGACAGCAGTTAGCGCACGTGCGCCGTGAACAGACTTGAATAGAACATTTGGACTGACTTGTTTCGGCAGTAGAGGGCGACGCAGAGCACTCCCAGGAGGCCGATCGCCATGGCGATGGACGTGATTGACAGCAGCTGTCTCTGGTACACTTCTTTGCTCTCTGCGCACACACACAAAATAGATCTGATCGGAAAATAATTGTGGTGTTCAACGTCCAAATATGGCCACACTCATACGCATGACGCACGAGTGTGATTAAGGGGAGGAGCTCAAAGGTGACGAGAGGGGACCTAAGATGGATCCCTGAGGGACACCCGGTGCAACACACACACACACACACACACAAACTTGAGGCTCCTTCGTTGGATAAAATTGTTGACGTGAACCCGAAGAGTTTCTTAGATTGATAGAAGATTCATTTTGATGGTATTATTATTATTATTATTATTATTATTATTATTATTATGTAAACTATACTATCATTATACTATTATGTAATTTTTTTTCTGTTACTTGTTTATATATTCAATAAACAAATCAATCAATCCATTATTATTATTATTATTATTGTCATGTAAACTATGACTAATGATTGTATAAGGTTCTCCTTTTCTTTTAATTTTTTATTTTTCTGTTACTTGTTTATATGTTCAATAAAGAAATTAATCAATCATTATTATTACTATTATTATGTAAAATGTGACGAATGATGATTGTATAAGGTTCTCCTTTTCTTTTAATTTTTTTCTGTTAGTTTGTATGTTCAATAAACAAATCAATCAATCATCATCATCATCATTATTAATATTATTATTATTGTCATGTAAACGGTGACTAATGATTGAAAAGGTTCTCCTTTTTTTTTTTTCTGTTACTTGTTTATCTGTTCAATGTTACTATTATAATTTTTATTATTATTATATTATTATTATTTTATTATTCTTTTTAAATGAAGGAATCAATTATTTAATAATTTGGCAATATTATTATTTTTTTATTCTTCACATTAAGTAAATTGAGATTAATGAATTTAAAAAAATAAATAAATAAATAAAATCAGGAAGTAATAGATTTGAATTCGCCGATTTCAGAAATGTTGAATGGAAATTGCTTGGATTGAAATCATACACACACAAAACGAGGACTGCTGGCGGCTCCGCCTCCTCCCTGCTCTGGCTGTTTCCATGGCGACTGCAGTACATTTGCATTGGACGGGACATGTCTCGCTCAGAAAAGAGCGCACACGCACACGCGCACGCACACGCGCACACACGTCTTACCCATGAACTCGATGCCCAGGTGGTCTGTGGGTACGGGTGGCAGGCGGCGGGAAAAAAAGGAGGACAGGAAGGAGGGAGGGAATGAAGGAAGGAGGACAGAGAGAGAGAGAGGATATTAGCATTAGCATGTAGCATTAACAGAGCTTACTTGTTGAATAACAAATGTTTTTATTTGAAAGGCGGATTGAAAACAAGTTTTTATTTAGACATATTTTTTGTCTGAAAGTCCCCTTTCCTTTGTTTTGTGACAAAAAAACAGACGGGCACACGATTTATTTTGAAAGTCTTGTTTCCTGCGAGGAAAGGAAGTATATTGTCATTTTAGAAAACGTTTCTTGTGTTGAGCGGATTAAAAAAAAACAAAACAAAACAAGAAAAAGTCCTGGCTTTTAATTTGGAAATCCAAGTTAGCAGCCAAAGTAAAGTTCTGCTCGCCGTAAACAAGTCGGAAATGCGACGCGTCCGTTTTTGCCTTTCGTCTTGCGTCCGACACGTTCATTTCGGTCGAATGTCCGGCCGACCTTGACGGACGACGGAGGTTACAAACTCAATTTCACAGCCAGCTTTGGCGTAAAGCCGCCCGCCGGCGCTAAAGATGGCCGAGCGAGCATCCGTCAGGGAAGGGCGACAAGATGGACGCCGCGCCGACGCTCCGCGCTCAAGATGGACGCCCCGCTGGGGGACATAACTGTACGCACGCCACCTTAAATAACAACAAGCGCCAGAAGAACGACCTCCGCCAAGGCCAAACGCAAGTTGAACATTCAGGAAACGTACGGATGACAAAACATCAAGTTTAGGATTTTTTTTTTTCTTCTTCTTGATCTTCACTCATTTTTGTACGAGCCATTTTCATAATAATTTGATCAACAACATTGGAATTATTGGCAGTTATCATTCAAAATGTTTTGAATTTGAGTTGTCAAAATTAATCGATTAACCGACGAGTAATCGAGTATCACAATCGACAACAATTGCAACAGTCGAGTAATCATTTGGAGCCATTTTTTAAGTATAAATAGTAAAACATCAATCCCCTTTTTTTTGTGTGTGTCTAGTCTAGTTTTAGTCCGGTGAAAAATGTGCATTCGGGAAACTATTTTTGTTGACGAAATTAACTCTATTGCGACACTGAAGCCTAAAATGTGCTCTCGTGCCAGCGTGAGTCTTGTTTTAAATACCATTTATTTATTTTTTTTCACGACTATAAGGCGCACCTAAAAGCCTTCAATTTTTTCAAAAGCTGACCATGCGCCTTATATATGGATTAAAATATTTAGCTAATTTAGTGAAAATGCACAATAATAAGCAATAATTTTTCTGCCACTAGATGACGTTTCATGTACATTGGTGACATTAACGGTGCATTTTTCCTTTTTTTTTTTTTTTTATAAATTTGATTTGATTTATTGAACACGGTAATCAAAAGAAAAGAAAATTGAATATTGAGCCGCAACAAGTCTCGCTGTCAAGACGACGATCCCGCCATCTTGGATCGCTAGCTAATACGAATACTTGACCTCAGAGAAAATAATAAATCAGCTGTTTATTCATTTTGGGAGTTGTCAGAAAGCTGCTTTGTCATCTGCTATCTTGACTGTTTTGTTGACATTCCCTTTAGCGCAGCACCATCTAATGGATGCATAACGTAACCTCAGCCTCGACTATATATGGAAAAAGTTTGAAAATACGTCATTCGTTGAAGGTGCGCCTTATAGTGCGGAAAATACGTCTCGCGACTTCTAATTCTTGCGCTCATATCGAGTGCGCTTCTTCACGTTTTTCCGTTTTATCGAGTCACATTTTCCTTAACTTCTTCACGTCGAATCCAGTTTCTACTTTTTCCGCTTCTTCATTTATCGCGACGGCGTCTTCAAGTTGTTCTCGTTCGTTGAGTTCGTCCTCGCACTTTTCTTCTCTTCAAAGTGGCGTCTCTCTTTCTCTTTTGTGAGAAGAGAGAGAAAGAAAGTGTGGCTGACAGCTGGAGCGCGAACAATCGTTCACGGGCTCTCGACGCGTGAAGTTGGCGAGATGCAAATGAAACACAAAAAAAAGGAGCTGAAAACAAAACGCAAGTCTTTACACGGGCGAGCGTCGGCAACCTTTACCTGCGTTTAAGCGCCGCCTCCCACGCTTCACTTCCCGCCGGTCGCGGTCGCGGCAGAGTGACTCCAAATCGCGCCGAGCGATTTCAAATGGAGCAAAAAGTGCTTTCGGGCTGCCTTCATGTCTGTTTTTTGTTTTTTTTCTCGTCGGTCAGATTATCAAAGAGACTTTTGGGTCCACTCCAGAAAGAAACATTGGCGTTTTTTTTTGTGTGTGTATTTTGGGGGGCCTTGAAGTGCATTCTTCACATGCGGCCAAAAATGAGCAAAGGTGCACTTTGGCTCACTGAGTGCACGGCAGACGTTTTCAAAGGCCACTTCCTCACTTTGCCAGCCGCGTTGATGCTTCTTCACTCATATTTCAAGACACGTGAAATATTGTGCGTTAATATGCGGGCAGCAAAGCCACTAAAAGAAGAAAGTCGAGACTTTTCCTTTTTTTTTTTTTTTTTTTTTTTTATCGAACCAGTGTCAATTTGGACAAGAAATGTTAATTTAGTCTTTTGACTAAAATCAATTCAAGTTTTAGACGTAATTTAGTCATCTGATTGTAGTTTAGTTTTAATCCGATTTTAGTCGACTAAATGGACAGTTGAAGTCGATATTTTCCTTCGACTTTTATACGGAAAATGATAACACGCCTATTTGGAACTGTAGTTTAAACACGCGAGACACATTTCATACCGTCTTTTATTGTTTCAATCAAACATGTTGAATTGACAATAATAGAACTTAAATAAACAAAAAGTGCATCATGAAATTAGAAACTAGAAATGAGATTAGGAGTGTGACGATATATATCGATATCGTGATACTTGCTCTCCCGATAGATTAATAGATAGATAATATTACTTACTTAATTACTTATTGAGGAATTACTTGGCGGGCCACTAGGGGGAGCACCTCATAAGCGTGGCGGGGAACTGGACGGAAGTCTTCAAGCGAAGAAGACTCATCAGCTTAGTTTTATATATTATATATTTAGAAATGGTGATATTATTATTATATTATGAATTATTATTTGTTTAATTGTTTTTGAATTTGTATTATTATTTATTTATTTTATGTATTATTATTATTATTATTATTATTTTTTTTTTTATTAGTTTGAGCGTAGATTATCGTGGATTTATTACCTGAGCAATATATCGATAATCGTGGTATCGTCATATCATGAGATAATCGTTACCGTGAGCCTTGTCTCGCGTATCGTAAAAATGAAAATTTTTCGTCGATGAAATTATCACTGTATCAAAAATGGAGTGATTTCACACAAAAAACAGTTCCTGATTTTTAAAAAAAAAGTGAAAAAAAAGAGCTTTTTGTTTAGTTGATTATGGCGACGCCACATGGACAAAAGCGGTAATGAAGACCACATTTCCCGTGAGGACAAGCACATTGTGTCCATTTTGACTTTCAAACTGACTTCTGTCTTTGTAACGAATGTCAAAAGGGCGACGTGACGTATGCCGCCATTCCGCACAATTGTAGTACTTTTTTTTCCACATTATTTTTTTTGTGTGGCAGTGTTCCAACCACCCCTCCTCAATGTTACTTAGTGGCCAAAAAAAAAGCTACAGACCCCTCAGGCCAGGGCAAAGGTAGCATTCAACTAGTTTTAAGTCCATGTTTCATCAGAAGACTTCTGAAAATATCTCATGAAATTTACTGCAAAATCTTTCCTGCAAAACATCATCCGTTGAAAAAGGAACTCGACAAATGTATTTGACGTTTGTGCTGATTGCGGTGGAGAACAAGTTAACATTCTTTCACTTTCTTTTCTTTTTCTTTTTTTTGGTCTGATGCTTTTATTTCAAAAAAAAAAAAAAGCAACAAAGTAAATATCGTCTGCTGCTAATTAGTCTAACGAGCAGCTCACATACAACATGTGCCAGATGCTCTGAGAGGCACTTTCATCGGGAACACTCACTTGCAGTGTTAAAAAAAACAAAAAAAAAAACTTTTCATGGCCACATGCGCCAATTACACGTCGGCATCCACGAGCCGACTGCAGCTCCGATTCATTTCATATAACGTATTAAACATATTTCAGGAATGCTGAAAATCAGGCCCAGGCAAACTTTTGTGCTTCAAGGGGCACGTTTGAATTTTCAACCAGGATGGATAAAAGGCAAAATGAGTTGAAATATTAAAGGAACACTTTACTTATTGATCCATTTTTAGCAGCAAAAAGTTGCTACTTTTTCAATAATTAATTTGGTGACGTGATTATTTTTTTATGTACATTAATAACTTTTAAACCGATGTTAAAATGAATCGAACGCCGGCATGTTTGTTACACGTGACTAAATAACCCGGATGTTTACGTCACTAGTGTGTAAACGCTACACTATGGAAGCACTATGCAACGCAGCCGTGCATCTCGCGTCAAACCCGGAAGGATTAAACCTTATCGCTTCGAGCCAACACGACAAAATAACTCTACCGAAGGAAAGTCTGCCTTGGATGTGAAAGTTGTGGCGCCAGATGGTCTTTTCGGGCACAAAATAAACTTTGACGAACGAGTGAATCAGGCGGGGGGTGAGTGGTGTTCGTGCGGGAGCTGCACATGAATGGACAATCCGCAAATGAATGTGTGCTGTCTGGAAATGAAAGAACTCGAGGATCGGTTCCTTGCGGACAATCTCAACTGCATCCTGGAACATCAGACATTCAACATGGCAATACTAAATAGACATTCTCAGGATAGCTTTGGTTGCGATGAAAGATGTGAAGAAGAAAAGTCTTGGAGGAGCAAATATCCAACAGGTAATGTGACACACAGTACGAGCAATGCAAAACGTGTGGAACTGACGAAATATTTCAGGAAAAAGAAAAAATAGTAAAATTAAATGTATCGTCGTTACAGCACCCAACCTCCCCTAGCTGTTTTTTTTTTCTTTTTTGCGTAGCGTCCCACTGCGGTCAGGCCAGCCGCCACTCGAAAAGACGAAGTCAAGCCAGCCGCCCCAACGATTGTTAATACTGTGCATTACGGTAACGTGCCGACGTGCCCCTGCGTTGGCCACCTTCAAATGAATTATGAAATAAAACAGTCCGTGCAGTATAATAACCAATGCCCCCCCACCCCCGAAACATGCCTACCTTTCGCTTTACATTTGCTTCGCTTCTCCGAGATCTTTCAGTGGCCGTAGGGAGACCTCGATTTGTGCCGGCTGTTGTGAGAGTGAGCTCCGTGTTGCTAGCAGAAGTAGCCGCCAGAGATCCTCCATCGGCTTGATTATTTCCCACGTCTGGTTCTTTAAAGATACTCGGTACTGCGTTGGGCTTTAGTATTAGGCGTGTGGCGTACCCCATCTCAAATTGTAACATATTTTGTATGTAAGTCCTCATGCCTGAAATGTTCGCTGCGCGCACGCCTGCTTGTCCTTCTACTCATGTCGTTTTTTTTTTTTTTTTTTTTTTTTTTTTTTTTTTTTTTTTTTAGGGGGTCTCGCGGGTTTTTCCTTGCCGACGCCTTGCAAAATTTTGCAATACACAAAGGCATAAGTGACAGTTTGTGTCCTCCCCGTTGTTATGTCTGCGTGAACTACTGTTCGCCAAGCGAGTATACACACTAGTGACGTCACCACTCGGGGGCGTTGCAACACGGAAGTACTTCTATGTTGAAGAAAAGTTAAATAAATCAATATAAGGGTGTATTCTTCAGCTCTTATGCATTTTTCGTAGCTAAACTAACTATTTACTGCCGATCAAGCCATACATGTAAAATTAAAGGAGCCTTCCTTTAACAAGTTGATGGCCAGTATAGAGGAACGGCAAAATCGTGATATTAAAAAAAATAATATATCCTTGTCGTCATGTAACGATATTAATTAAAAGCAGCACATCTCTTATCAAAAAAAAAAAAAAAAAAAAGTCGGGTTGATTTTGATTTCTGCAGTTCTAGCACCCTCTTGTGGCTATTTTTTTTGTGCATTTAATTTTCACAAGGCATGTTTTGGCCCTTTTATGTTTCAAATAAAAACGCTTATGGTCATATGAAGGGGAACGTAATATGCTTTTGAATTTGAACCGAGTCAATTTGTGGAGGAACTCAATGTGTGCTTGCATAAGCAAGAAAGTGTCTCAATATATGTATTTATACATTTTTATATATATTTATAATATTTTATACAATTTTTCTGTAATGTACAAACGCACAATATTGTGTGTGCGTTTGTTAGTGCGAGCTGATAAGTCAAAGCGAGGCCGAGATGACGACAATTGGAAAAGCGCTAGATGGCGCCAAAGCGCACGCACGCCGCGAATGCCACTTTTTCCCTCGCGAATGAAATGTTAACGCGCAAATGGATGGACGTGTCAAAAGCTGTTTGTTGTGATCCGACGGCTCGCCGACTATTTTTTTCCCGGGAGCGAGTCCACATCCATCACGCGCTGCTTTGCTTTTTTTCCCACACAACCTTCTAAGGTGACTTTTATTTTTTTTTTGTCCAAAGTGGGTCGTTCGGGTTATGGAAGCAAATCAGCGCTTGACGTGAATGGACTTGATCCAAAGATGCATTTCAGTCACACGCTTCAATTCACTTTTTCTTTTTTTTTTTTTTTTCCCTGCCATGCGGCACAATTTGGTTCTGTGTCAAGATGGCAAAAATTTGGAAACAGTTCCGTTTTGCAGCAATTAGCATAACAATATAGCTAAGTTTCATCAATAGTCATATTCCTGGTGAAAACACTGTCAAAAAGAGGTTGTTGCAACATGGCCCTGGTTGATCTCTTACACTCTGCTGCCACCTGCTGGTCATCATTGTAATAATTATCATTGCTTCAACTGTTCTATGCAGTTGTGAGGCTGCATCAAAGCCTTCTGTATGCTCTAGCATTAAAAAAAAAAAAATTGGGACACTGCTGACATTTAAAATAGAACGTATTTATATGTATTTGGGAGCAAATGACTTATTTAGTCCATTATACAAATAAAAAGTTAATATTTTGCCTCTAATTAATTGGATACTTTCATCATTTTTCACGTACAATTAATACAAAAGAGCTTGTTGCAACATGGCCCTGGTTGATCTCTTATACTCTGCTGCCACCTGCTGGCTGTTGTTTCCAGCTGTATCAAAGCCTTCTGTATGCTCTAGCATTAAAAAAAAGAAAAAGAAAAAAAACAAATGTGTTTTTGGGAGTGTAGGACAAAGTATTAAAAAACGTATTTATATGTTTTTGGGTTTGAATGAGTTAAAAACGAGTCCTTCAGTTGTATGCTCTGTTTGTATGTCTTTCTGCTGCCTGTGTGTTAATACAAGTATGAGTCATAGTAGTTGTTTGAAGATTCATAATTACAGCAACATCCACGCTAGTTTCCATTATACTGTTTCACATTATATTGCGTGTTAGCATTTCGTTAGAAAGGGGAAAAAAAAAAAAAAATCGGTTTTGTCGGTGGGTATGAAAGAAGCTTTTTGTTTCTTGACATTTGCTGAGCGTGCCTCCGCAAATGGGCAAAAAGTCAGAAATGATGAATGAACAGTGGAGAAGAATAAATGGCTTTAATGATTCAAATGTTTCAGTCGTTAGCGGCCGACGCTAACTTTCAACGCTTAAGTGATTTTTCTTTTTTTTTTGTTCCGGTGAAAAGTAAACGTCTGAGTCAGCAGTTAAGTGCGTCGCTCGCTCGTTTTCTTTGCCGCTGCTCGGCCGTGTCCCTCACTCACACCAAATCACCCCCCCAAATTACCCACAATCCACGGAGACTGATGAACCGTTAGCCAAGTGTTAGCTTACAAGCTGGACAGGAAGTGCAGGCGGGGGAGGAATTAGTGGGGATCAAGATGCATGTTCGGAGGTTGTCGGGAAGACGACGGGGATGTTGCGCTGAAAAAACAGGCCTTCAAAAATCACAAAAAAATCAATAAAATGAAGACTGTATAACTTTTTTTCAGCTAAATTGGCTGTCAAACAGAAAAACATGGAGAAAACATAGCTAGCTAGCTAGCGAGTAGTGTTTTGTCTGCCATTTTAAAATTTAGTCTCAGTTTGAGTCCAATTTCAGTTACGCTTGTTAGTTTTTATCAGTTAGTCAACCTCATCTCATTTTTATTTTACTATAAATCTAGCATTTTACTCTTTTATTTTAGTCAAAGAAAACATAATTGTTAGGGGTGTTAAAAAAAAAAAATCGATTCGGCGATATATCGCGATACTACATCGCGCGATTCTCGAATCGATTCAATAATCGGCAGAATCGATTTTTTTTTTTTTTTTTTTTTTTTTTTTTTTTTTTTTAGGATTCACACCTTGAGCATGGAAGAATGTTATATGAACGGCACATTAAGCCTTAATATTTTTATTTTAATGCTGTTCAAATGTGAAACAGATTGCAAACTGTTTGTGTACAGTGGCTCACGGTTATAAGCCTCAAGTTTTAGATAAATATATTTATACAAATCTTACAGTGTACATGTACAAATTTACTGATAGTATTTTCTAAATTTGAATGGAAAAAAATCGCAACAATCGACTTATAAATTCGTATCGGGATTAATCGGTATCGAATCGTGACCATTCGTATCGGGATTAATCGGTATCGAATCGAATCGTGACCTGTGAATCGTGATACGAATCGGATCGTCAGGTACTAGGCAATTCACACCCCTAATAATTGTATTCGTTTTAGTCTAGCTTTAGTCAGAACAACCATTTTACAGCTGTATATTTTTTGTCAGCAGATTATATTTATATAATTTTTTCAAATCTAAAACTGTTTCACATTAATTTTTTATCTTTTTTTTGATTAAAAAAAAACAACTTGACCCACACTTCGAGTGGCTACTATGGCTCCATGCTATGAGCTACTAAGCTAGCTAGCATTAGTTAGCGGTCGCATTAGCATTATTTTGGAATGTTATAGCCGTTGAATTAATGCTAAGTTATAACTATAGTGTACTTTTTTTTTTAACCTTTCACCATGAATCCACTTATTGTTTATTAACGAGGGTTTTAGTCTAGTTTAGTCTAGTTTTAGTCTGGTGAAAAATGTGTGTTGACGAAATTATTTTCGTTTCGTTTTTGTTGACGAAATTAACACCTCTAGCTAGCTTAAAGAACCTTTGGAAAAATTTAAATATACATTTATTTTAATTTAGGTGTTTCTTATTTTGAGATCGACTTAATCATCAGTAACAACTAAGTTCAAAGAGAAGTTACTAAAAAAACAAAAAAACTGAGTAAGATTAGAGAAGAAATATCTTGGCAGACAAACAAGATGAACATTTCAAGTCCCTGTAAAGTGGAAATAGAAGCCAGGGCTAACCTGTTGAGTGCTATTTGCTAGCTATAGCATTAGCCACTGTGTTGTACGGTGACGGTTGTCAGTTGAGGCTACCGGCAGGTGTGCTCAGAATATTTTCGATAAGTGTACTTTGTTTGTTTGTTCAATAAAGTGATTGAAAAAACAAAAAACAGTGGATGTTTTTTCATCCTCCTGTCGTGGATTACAATTCATGCTAACGCACAGCGGTGAGCTACATTAGCTAACCATGTTTACGTTACTACGGGAAAAAAACAAAACAAAACTGCAACGAGTGAACGTGTTTTCAGCAATTCTCTGAATTCACTTTACAGCGTCTCAAATCTTGGAGTTCGATTTGAGGTTTTGCAGTGCGCATTAACTTTCCAGTCACACACACACACACACAAAAAAAGTCACCTGGCATGTTAAGGAGTTTGGACAAGTTGCTAGTAGGAGAGTCAGGTGGGAAGGGTTGTAGTGTTGGGGGGGGGGGGGAGACAAGGCGGGGGAGTAAAGAAGAGGCACACTGTCACTCTTCTTCTTGCACTTACCCACTTTTTTTTTGGAGGCGAAAAGCAGTCAAAACAACAAACGTGAGGAGAGAAAAACAAAAAGAAAACGTGAGAAGAACGTCAACGGTTTCGCGTTGGATTGCTAGCGTGCTAATGCTAAATGCTAACGTGACGACAACAACTCACAGGGCAGAAATCAAACGGCAGATTAGTCACTTTTAGGTACAAGAGATGAAAAATTACAATTATTTTCATTCTATAATCATCGCTATTATTATTTAATTAAGTCATAACGATTAATAGGAATGAAATTTTGACGATTGGGAAGCCTCGTGGCGCCTGGTGATGCAAAGTGCCCCTTTTTCGGATCTTTAGGTAAACCGTTTGTGTACTGTTTTATTTTTGTGCGTATTTGATCGAGCGGGTCATCAATAATGTAACATATTAACGACGCGAGAACAATAATATGATTATTATTGACAGAATGACTTTGAGAGGACGCCCCGATAATGAGGACGTTGTTAACGAGGAGGCGGCGAGAGGCGCTAATGAGGCTAACGAGGACGCGCCGCTGCTGTTTTTTTTTTTTTGCGTTTGCTTTTCAGCCTTTAGAAAAACAATCAACAAGTAAAGTTTGAGCGACAAGCTTGGAAACGACTTTCGAAAGAAGAAGAAAGTAAACAAGTCAAGTCAAGTAAACACCCGTCACTATTTGCCTTGTGACTGTTAGCACTTTTCAATAAGGAACTGTACATTATATCAACCATTTATAATTGCTTACCATGTTTAACTCATTCACTGCCATTGACGGAAAAACACGTCAAATGATGCATTTTTTGGATGCTGGTCTGGCAATGAATCTGTTGATAAATAACTTAAAAAAAAAATAAAAATCAAAGTGGCCCTTGCAGCTTTCTATTTTTCTGTATGTGGCCCTCAGAGGAAAAAGTTTGGACACCCCCGATTGAAGACAATACTTCGAAACAGCATGATTTATGATGTCAACTTGCTCATCCAATCAAACACAACTTGTACAACTCTCAATTCAGGGTTGCTACTAACTAGCATTAGGATGGAAGGAATGTTTTGGCAATTGAATTTCTGTTTTTTTTTGTTTTGTTTTTTTCTGTCTGTGAGGCAGCGAACGCGTCCGAGTGGGATTTTGTGGGATTTGTGACGCTCGAGTGAAACCCCAGTTAGATGTTTTTTTTGGAAGCCAGCGTTCATAAAGACGTTGTCGATCATCGCCGATTCAATTTCAAAGCAGACGCTACCATTTTTTTTTTTTTCTCGGTTCCAGGAGGCGTTTGGTGAATTTGCCGTTGGACGACCCAGGTGAGTATTCAGGCTGTTCGTCAGTTGGTGTGAGCAGGTGCCTTTTCCCACTGCCGTGCATAGCACCTTTTTTTTCCCTTTTTTTTCCCCCCCCCATACTTGACTTGCATATTTCGCAAGCGACCTTGTTACCAGTCTCGCTTTGAGTCAAATATTTCCACACGCCTCAGGCAGCGCTGATGCTTGCTTTGCTTTCTGCGAAAAGCGTCCGTGCTTGGCGAAACACACATTTTTTTTGTTTCTTGGAGACTTTTCACCTTGAATAATCCAAAAATCTTCTTCAGTTTGAAATTTGATCTGTATCCTGCAACAACGTCCAAATTCTGGATACGGTGGACGGTTGAGGTGAATGAGGTGTAAAAGAAGCCGTCTATGTCAAAACGAGAGGCGCCATCTCAAAACAATGAAGGAGGCTTCAGGTATCCCTTACCAAAAATAATTATTGGTTCAATTTGTTGATAAAAACTGCTGGTTCCATCCCTGTCAATTTATTAGTGGGTTTTTTTGCTGTCAACTAAACTGCGGACATTAAGTACGAGGAGTCAACAACGGTTACGCCCGGTCCGCCATTTTGTCTCCCCGTCCGCCATACAGGCCGCAGTGTTTTCCCCTCGTCCGCTATTTAGCCGTTAGCTAACGCTAGCGCTTGTGCATTTGTGGCAGTGAGTATCTTTGGCTTTTTCGTCCTCTTTTTTTTTTTTTTTTCCACATCAGCTGTATGATGCTAAAGGTTCTTCTTGTTGCTGTTAATTATGCTAAATGTCCATCAGTAGAGCTCTGTACTGCCCCCCTTGTTATGGCACAATGTGGTACTGCATCGAAGGCATGAAAGTTAACTTGGGAAAAAAAAAACACCGAGTCCTCGAGTTAAGGCGCACTTGACTTAAGACGTTTTGACTTTACAACGGTTACGCCCCGTCCGCCATTTTGGCTCCTCGTCCGCCATACAATCCGCAGTGTTTTCCCCTCGTCCGCTATTTAGCCCTTAGCTAGTGCTAGCGCTTGTGCACTTGTGGGGGTATATTTGGCTTTTTCGCAGTCTCTCTTTTTTTTTCCCACAAAAAGATGCCCCAAAGAAGAAGAAAGAAACGTCTTCTATCAATGTTGGTCCAGCCAAAAGAAAAGCAATTAGCATGGAAACGAAGCTAGACACTGTAAAAAAAATAAAAAAATAAAAATAATAATCACAGAAAGGAAAGACACCGACAAACATCGGCAAAGACAGTCGGACAGTCATATAGCATTTTATTTTTTTTTATTTTAATGTATTTTAGATTTTGTGATGCAAATTATTGTGA
Source organism: Festucalex cinctus (assembly GCF_051991245.1). Classification (NCBI taxonomy): domain Eukaryota; kingdom Metazoa; phylum Chordata; class Actinopteri; order Syngnathiformes; family Syngnathidae; genus Festucalex; species Festucalex cinctus. The sequence goes on along the minus strand of NC_135424.1, from coordinate 995,185 downwards.
TGTAAATATTGACTTTGATGAGGAAATTCGGGTAACATCGCTAGCATAGGAACGGAACTCTGACGTAACTCGAGGACTCCCTGGATACCACAAAGTATACTTTCAAGTCCAAGTATACCTAACAGCGTACTTAAATATACTATAAAGTATACTTTGCTATACTTAATAACATACTTTATAATATACTTAAGTTTATTTTGAAGTGTACTAAATTGGGCCAATTTAGTCCCAAGGCGTTTACGTAAAGTTTACTTTAAGTACAGTCAAAAAATAAAGTGAAGGATACTCTATAATATGTACTTAAAGTATACTACTTTTTGGTAAGGGATCCCTCCGCCCAAAGATGGCCACGGTCAAGGAGAAGAGCGGCCCTAACTAGAGCTGTTTTGCACCCTTCATTTTGAAAGCAAACAAAGGGAAAAAATTCCACAGAAACAACAAAGGTGGATCACAAGTAGAGCCACTCGTTGCCGTAGTGCAGGAAAAACAGGAAGTTGTCCCTGGCTTGAGTCTGCCAGTAGCAGACAGAGCCAAGTCTTCAACCTCAACTTTCTTTTTTACTTGCACAGCTCAGGTGCTTATTTTTGACAGGAAATGATCGTCGTCATGTCTTACTTGGATCGGAGAGGATGGAGTCGGTCTTGGGCAGGAATTGGTCGCAGCGGATACCCTGGTAGCCTTCTCGACACCTGGTGAAGGGGAGACGTCACGTCAGCACTTTGGACAAACAACTTCCAAGTCAACTCGGTTCATTTGACCAAAACTTGCGGACAGGCACGCTCCATAGAGGGCGCGAGTGGATGTAGCACAAATGCTAATGTTGCTAACGCTGCTAAATGCTGATGTTGCTAAGCTAACGATGACACCGAGGGTGAAGCACATTCAAAAATATGAAAGGAAAGTATGGCTGTCAATATTTCAAATATTTGAAAGTCGACTTCTCCGAGTTATTCAAAGCCACCCCCTCCCCTAAATAAATAAATAAATAAATAAATCATTTTGTGCCACAACCAAAAATAAGATCAAACAAAAAAAAAAAGTGTGATCAAAGGTCGTTTTTACTTCACAGATTTTTCAAAAAACGTTTACACGATTTGAAGATTAAATGGCGCGTTTCTTGTACGTACCACTAGCGCGAATTTACGATTTTCCGACTTTGGAGAGGTCAAATTGTTCCGAGCGAGTTCTCGGCGGCGGCGACGTTGAACCGGTGGACTTGCTGAATAAAAGATGTCGGCCAACGCGGGCGTCTGTCTCGCAAGGCTTTCAAGAGAGCAAAGAGCTTCGTCAATTATTCACCCGCGCTCACAAAAATTCCACAAAAAAAGAAAAAAAAACGCTTTTAGCACGCAGTGGCCTGGAACTTTTCAGGTCAGCAACATGACGTTTTTCTCCCTTCATACGTTACTCTTTCATCGGAATATTTGTTTTTTAATTTGATACACAATTGTATGCTTTTATTCTTTATTCAATAGAAATATTGTATTTCTTGAATGTCATTTGGTTTGTTAATATTGTAAAAAAATATGTTCAAATGTAATTTTGTTTATTTGGCTTTGAAATAAAAGACATTTGTAAATTAAGAATATATCGTAGTTCCTTATAAAAAAATTTGATCATATTTCATGTAAATTTAAGAAAAACTTTGTTTTATATTTTAGTAAATGCGTTTGACATTTTAAACATATTCTTAAGTCTATCATCAAATAAACAAATGAAATAATTTTATTTATTTATTTTTTTTGCATTATTAGCTAATGCCTCCCAAAACATCCTCAATCAGATTAGCATTAGCATTAGCACACACGGGTGTACTGGTACTGTCCACCATTTAATTTCAGCAAACACAAGAGAGGAAAAACAAAAAACAAAAAAAACAAAAAACTCCGCTCACAAAACTACAAAACGTGAGTGGACAGCAGAATGAGTAAAAAAAAACAAAAAAACTCTTGAGCTATAAAACAAAACTTTTCCAAGAGGGAGCAAAGGTTTTTTTTTTTTTGTGTTTCCATCCTCGAGTGCCTCCGACATGCTAGCGAGCGGCTAAAAGTCTGCCAGCAAATATGCCGCATATGAATTATGAATGATAGCAGGGAAGAGTTTTTAGCCTGCAAGGGAAAAAAAAAAAAAATGACGGAGGGTGACGGCAACTCATTTGAGGAAAAACAGAAAAACACATTTCATTCATTCATTCATTCATTCATTCATTCATTCATTTCTTCATTCATTCCATTTTTTTGCGGGGGGAAAACAAGCACACGTGACACATTTCATTCACGATTTTCCATTTAAAAAATGTTCAATCGAAAGCAGTTTTTTTGAATGATGACGACGGCTTTTTGGACTCTTCCTTTTTTATGTATGTTACGATTCCATCTGGAATATTTGAGATGCGCTTCTCATTCGACGCCTTTTATTTGCACTCGCTCACACGTGTCCCTCGTTTGCGTCGAGTGGGGAAAACAAAAATCAAATATTTAGTGAATCATCCCAGAAGAGCAAGCAAACCTTAAATGACAAACATATACGTTCATTAACTCTTTCATTCACAGCCATTTTCACTGAAGCTTTACTGGATTTGGACTGATTTTGCAAGGCCCGCAGAATATTGTGTTCTATTGCTAAGAAAACATGGAACCTACCAAAAGAATGATTAAAGTCTCATCAGGAAAAAAAATATGTATTTGTATTTGTTTCCGTTTAGCAGCAATTAGCATTAAAATATCGCTAAGTTTTATCGAAAATTCACATTCCTGGTGAAAACACTGTCAAAAACAGCTTGTTGCAACATGGCCCTGGCTGATCTCTTATACTCTGCTTCCACCTGCTGGCCATTAACTGCCATTGCTTTAAGTCACCTTTTCATGTCAGGAGCTGCATCAAAGCCGTCTGTATGCTCTTGCATAAAAAACAAACAAACAAAAAAAACTTTTTTGGGAATGAAGGGCCAAGTATTAAAAACGTATCTACACGTCTTTGGGTTTGAATGAGTTGTTAAGCGATACGATGTGATGACGTGTATATGATATGTCACGATAAGTGACACGCGAGAATGTTTACGGTGACGTTACCATATGCAACAAAATACAAAAAAAAAGTGGATTTGTTTGGGAAGAATCCTGTTTGGATTTGGCAATTTAAAAAAAAAAAAAAAAAAAAAAAAGGGTTAGGGTTAAGACTTTTGGGGACTTTACGATTATTACTGCAATAGCATTCGAATAATACTAAAATAATATAAAAATAAGCTTTCCAGTTGACATGATTGCGTGTTGTCGACTTTTGTCGGTCTGCTGCTAATTAGCCAGGACGCTAATTACAGTCGAAGAATTTCACAACAATGTAGACCAGATTAGAAACGGTGAAGGAAGTTTCTGGAGTTAAAGAACTAGCACATGATGCGAAAAAAAAAAAAAAGTAAAAAAAAAAAAAAGGTGTCGCGCTAACGAGATGTTGAAAGTGTCGACATATGGTTGCAAAAACACGTCCGCCTCGTTTTGGGGGAGGTGAGAGCGGAAGTCCCGCCCGTCTTCGTCAACGTCGGATGACATCCAGTACAAACGTTGCAAATTATTATTATTATTATTTTTTAATTGATTAAAAAATTGATTAATTTTTTTTCCCCAAGAAAATATAACTTTTCATACTTTTTTTCTTAAAATTCCCCTTTCCAATAATAATATCCCTCTCTCTCTGTAATTTTAATTATTTAGTTTGTATAAAGAGTGGAAATATGCAACTTTTATCTTTACTTTATTTATTTATTTTTTAATTATAAAATTATTCTTTTAAATATATATATTTTTCATGCATAGATTTATTTTCTGATTTTTTTTTTCTGGAAATGTGCAATTTATTTTGAAAATAAACGTAGAACTTTCTTTTTTATAAAAATAATAATTTTTTTCCCAAGAAAATATAACTTTCATACTTTTTTTTTTTTTTTTTTTAATTCCCCTCTCCAATAATAACCCCCCACCACCCCCCCTCTGTGTAATTGTAATTATTGTGTTTGTATAAAGAGTGGAAATATGCAACTTTTATCTTTTATTTTTTTTATATAAAATGATTCTTTTAAATATACATTTTTTTCATGAATAAAATTTTTTCCCCTGAAACAAAAACAGATTTTTTTTTTCCCTGGAAATGTGCAATTTATTTTGAAAATAAACGTAGAACTTTCTTTTTTATAAAAATAATCATTTTTTTCCCAAGAAAATATAACTTTTCATACTTTATTATTATTTTTTTTATTTAATTCCCCTCTCCAATAAACCCCCCCCCCCCCTCTGTGTAATTGTAATTATTGTGTTTGTATCTTTTTTTTTTTATATATATAAAATGATTCTTTTAAATATACATTTTTTTTCATGAATACAATTTTTTCCCCTGAAACAAAAACAGATTTTTTTTTTTCCCTGGAAATGTACAATTTATTTTGAAAATAAACATACAACTTTCTTTTTCAGAAATAGCTTTTTTTTTTTTTTTTTTCTCAAGAAAATATAACTTTTTATACATTTTTTTCCCTCCTAGAAAGGTAAAGATTATTTTCTCAACAACTCCCTTGCACTCTAAAAATCTTCCCCTTTTCTTTCATGCGTGTCGCAAATTTTTTTTTTTTCCAGGTGCCTTTTCCCCACACGCACGCGTGCCCCATCAATCAATCCGTCAAGGTCGCGCGCGACGTCCGCCGCGGGATTTCGTTTTTTGCGCTTTTGACATTGAGTGAAACAAACGAAGGCTCGTTTTTGGCGCCGGGATGTCGTTTATTATTTCCTCTCCCGTTATTTGCGACATCTTCGAGGTGTCGTTTATTTCTTTGATATGGTCTCATCTTCTTCTTTTTTTTTTTTTCCCTCCGACGTCCCCGCGGGCGATTAAAAAAGGCGGCTGCCACCTCTGTGGCCGTTTCCATGGCGATGGCTGTCCTCGCGCCGACGCGCGTGCACGGCTCGGCTTTCAATTTGGAACTAAAAAGTCATTAAAAACAGGATTGCTGTCATCAAGGGTTATTATAGTTTTGGAATTTTTCATTTTAGTTTGTTTTAATTTTGTTTTGAGTATTCTTTTTAATTTAGTTAGTTTTAATTAGTTTTCAGGGTGATTCTGTTATTTTTTGTATTTATTTTTTATTTATTTTTATTTATTTAATTTTTTTATTGTAATGCTTTTCAGCATTCCCACATATGTTATTGTGATTTTTATTCTTCACACTTTTTTTTTTTGCCGTCTAACAACTCCCACATAATACTTCCAATTTACATTGTTCAAATTTCATCTAACTTAAAAAATTATATCATCTGATTCCACATTACTTACAATTTTGCACAATTTAACATTTAATATCAACTTTTCCCCATTCATTTTCAATGGGATATAACATATCACTTTCCACGCCCACTTCTATAAAAATAAATTATCATCATTAGCACAAGTGTCTGATACTGCTCGGTGGCACATTTGGTAAATCGCATCGTCCAGTAACCAGGCGGTCGTCACTTCATAATTTTATCTCTCAATGTGCTTTCAGCATTCCCACACAATTTCTCCAGAATTTGCACTTAGTCTAGTTAGTTTTAGATATTTAATGAATGCTTCATTTTATTTACGTTTTATTGATTGATTGAATTTTTATTTTTTTATTTTAGTTTATTATTATTATTATTATTATTATTATTATTAATTCAATCTCTGGTGTAATAACCTTATTTATTGATTGATTGATTGATTGATTTAGTCATGTATTTATTTATTTGGCAGTTTTGGTCCTCCATACATTTCATCCCCGCCCGCGTGTGGATGACGTTCGATTGAGGTCAAGGGTGACGTTCCGCGCGGACCGCTCGGAAGCTCTTCTGTGCCGAAAAATCCCACAATGCATTTGCAAGTACGCTCCAAAACGTTTGTTTATTTTGGTTTTTAATCTCATGAGAAGAGCACGCGTGCACAAACTTCAAAGGTGGAAAATGTGTGTGCGCGCGTACGTCCCGGTATATGTGTGTGCGTGTGTGTGCGTGTTATGTAAGATTGCATGGCGAGTCGGGTCACACTCACGCGCTGCTTGGCAAACACGGCTTTATGTAACACGCACGCGCACATTTCTCATAAATGGACCTTCACAAAAAGGTGAAAAAAATAAAAAGACAAAGATTGGAATGGAATCTTGATCACTCAAAGAGCTGAAGACAAAAACGCGACGGACCTTCGCCAAGGCCAAAAGTGCAACCAAAAAATGAAAGCTGAGAGCAGCACTGATGAATGTGAACTCACATAACCTCCAAACAAAGATTTACTTTGCTTTACTTCTCGGCCCACACACACACAAAAAAAAATCTAAATTGTTGACAATCCGTCCGTCTCGTAGAAGAGCTTCACTTTTCCGAGCAATCGGACAAAAATCTCCAGCGGTTGAAGGACTCCTGGAAATGGACTAAATAACACCAAAGTGGCAACTTGAAACCAACATGGCTGACCACCTGTGTCTGTTCAGATATGGCTTCTTGAGACTTTTTTTTTGTGGGTCTGATTATGATTTGTGTACCAAATTTCAATGTTGCTACGTCAAACTGGCTGCCAGGGCTGAATTTTTCAAATAAGTGTCAAAGGTCAAAATGAGGCTAAAATGACCCCCATTCAATCAAAACTTTTTTTCTTTGGGTGGGTTTGATTATGATAGAGTTGTGCACCAAATTTCAATGTTCAAAGGTCAAAACCAGGCTAAATGGACCACTTTGAACCAACATGGCCGTCATCCACAGTCTTTTCAGGTATGACTTCTTGACTTTTTTTTTTTTTGTGGGTCTGTTTATGATAAATGTGCATCAAATGTCATGTTACTACGTCAAACAGGGCTAAATTTTCAAAAAAGTGTGAAAGGTCAAAATGAGACTAAAATGACCACATTCAACCAAAATGGCCGACCATGCTTTCATCAGACTTTTTTTTTTTTTGTGGGTTTGATTATGATAGAGTTGTGCACCAAATTTCAATGTTCAAAGGTCAAAGGTCAAAATCAGGCTAAATGGACCACTTTGAACCAAAATGGCCGCCATCCTGAGTTTTATCAGGTATGACTTCTTGAGACGTTTTTTTTTGTGGGTCTGTTCATGATAAACGTGTACCAAATTTCATTTCAACAATACGTCAAACAGGGCTTTAATGGCCCACGTCTAACCAACATGGCCGACTTCTTGAGTTTTATCAGGTATGACTTCTTGAGATTTTTTTTTTTTAGGTACTGTTCATGATAAACCTGCACCAAATTCCAAAGTTTCGCATTTAATTGGGAGTCCCATTCAGCTCGTTGGAGTCAATTAGCTTAGCCACGTTAGCGCTTTGAAGCGAAAAGTCAACGTAACCCCGGAATGACTTCGACTGTGCTGACAAGATCTTAATTGTTCTCGTTAATGGGACACGCAGGATCAACATCAGCCCACTTCTTTCCCTTCCGCGCGCGCTAACGAGCTAGCTGCCGGAGGGCTACCGCGCGCGGGAGATTAGTGCACACTGGATGTAAAAAAAAAATTGGGGGGGGGAAATGAGGTTGGCGTGTTAACACTTTAATTAAACAAAGGGGGCTAATCGGGTTAGTCTCGCTCGTCCGACACCGACGCGGGAAAAACGTTAGCGTGGCCTGACGATCGTTATCGACGCGCGCGACATGGCGGCTTAAACGCAGATTATCGTGCTCCCCGTGTTGGATTAGCGTGCGACGGGCGCGACTGACATCGATGACTTGAGATCATTTGTGTAAAATGGCCGTCGTGTGCATGACCGAGTTGATTTATGATGGAGTCAAAAATAAATTTTTGGGGGAATGATGTCATCGTTTTCGATCACAGGGGCTAGCAAGCTAACTGTGCATACTTGTTAGCATTTTTTTTTTAGCTTGATGTCTGAGTAATAGCAACAACTGCAAATAGAAAGAGTGTTTGTTTTTGTGGAAAGCAAAAGAGTTTTTTAGGCGCTAGTCGATCATCTCCACCTGCCGAGCGCGCGCAGGAGAATTAGCATGTAGCTGGAGCGCGCGCGAATGACTAATGAGGAGATTAATCGGCAACGCGAGTTATTAGCGGGGCAGAGGCGGCGAACGCGACTTTCCACACGTCAGCGTGAAAGTGGATTAATGTCGTCTGAGGAGTCGGGACGGCGCCGACGTTACGATGCCGCCGCCGCCGGGCGCAAACACAAAGGCCTAGCTTAGTTTAGCTTAGCTTAGCTACCTTGCCTTGTCTGGGCTAGCCACCTGTGAAGTCTTGTGATTTTTTTTTTTTTTTAAAGCAAACGATGGATTTTGGTACATCAGTAGCCTCACTTTTTATTTTTAGACACGCTTAGGAGAGCTAGCATAGGGTTGACTAGCATTAGCTAGACTCTGGCATGTCATCTTTTTTTTTCTTTTCTTTCTAATATTTATGTTAGCCGTTTGTTCACGTCTGTAGCCTTGCCATAGTTTTGTGTTTTGACATGTTAGCTTAGCATTAGTCTTGGTAAACAACCGTATTTGAATTATTGCCCATGTTAGCATCATTCACAGGGCATCAGTCGGTCTGATTGTCGTTAGCTTTCTGCTAAGTGAGCTAACCTCTGTAGCAAGGCAGCTTTTATTTATATAGTTAAAAAAATACAACATATTAAAAACATTTAGAGTCGAATTGACATTTAAAAGCAAAGCAAAGAAGTAAAAAAAAGACACTTCCTAAAACTACTCAACAATTTTGGAACATTGATTTTTAAGCATGCTTTTACTGGGGGGGCTGACTTGACACTTGACTTCTTTTGGCAACTTATTTTATTTGTGTGCGGCATAGCAGCTCAATGCTGCTTCAACAGGTTTGCTTTGAACTCAGTTAGCATTTCGTATGTTTGCGTTGTTTTTTAAAAATTAATTTAAATTAAAAATTTAAATTTTTAATTTAATAATTAAATTATTAATAACTAATAATATTAAATACTATTTACTATATAATATTAAATACTATTTATTATATAATATTATATATATATATATATATATATATATATATATATATATATATATATATATATATATATATATATATATAATAAATTCATAATATTTAATTTAAATTTATAATAAATGTAATAAATAATAATACTAAAAATTATGTAAATATAATAACATAAAATAATATAATATAATATAATTAATATATAATATAATATATATAATAATAAATTCATAATATTTAATTTAAATTTATAATAAATTTAATACATAATAATAATAAAAATTATGTAAATATAACATAAAATAAAATAATATAATATAATAAATACATAAAATAATATATAATATCATAATAATATAATAAAATATCTTTTTTTTTTTTTTTTTTTTTTTTTCTAGTCCGGTAAATCCGACTTATCTTCATGATCCTGCGAAAAATTCTGTTCGCATGAGCTACACAACAGAACGAGCTTCCAGTTCAAAATGAGTGTGACGATAGCGAGTCGCGGTCGAATCGTTGTCATGCTCGGCCGCATCTCGTCTGGCCCGCTCGGCCTTCAACACTTGCCGGGAATATTTAGCGCTGGGCCGAGACAAGGTGAAGGTTCCGGACGGCGAGGTCACGCCTGTCGCGTTCCCCGCGGGCGGGCCCGACTCTCGCCTCCGACTGCAAGTCGCTCGCTCACTCGCTCGCTCGCTCGATCTCCTCGCCGTTGCCGTGGTGATGCCGGCCGGCCCGTGCCGAGGACAGGAAGTGACCTCTGATCACGTGATGAATATTCAACAGCAGCACGGGGACAAGGTACAGCGTTTCCTTGACGGGCTTGTTTGACTGGATTTGGACTCATTTTGCAAGTCCTACTGAATACTGCGTCCTATTGCTCTAAAAACAAGAGACCGACCGTAAGAAAGATTAAAGTCTCTTCTTTCATCAGGAAAAAAAAATATATTTGTATCCGTTTCCGTTTTGCAGCAATTAGCGTTAGCATATAACTAAGTTTCAGCATTATTCACAAACTTGTCAAAAACACTGGCAAAAAGAGCTTGTTGCAACATGGCCTTGGCTGATCTCTTATACTCTGCTTCCAACTGCTGGCCGCTAACTACTATTGCTTTAAGCCACCTCTTCAAATCAGAAGCTGCAGCAAAGCCTTCTGTATGCGGTTGCATGGAAAAAAAAGAGAAAAAAAAACACGTTTTGGGGACTTAAGAATTTAAAAACGTATTTACACGTTTTAATGAGTTCATCAGTTCCGTAAGCTAGCTGGTAGCTGCCAGCTGGTTTATCCGAATATCAAATCTATATTTCCCATTGAAATGAATTGAAATGCCATTTATTTGTTCCGGCCTCCAACATCTCACCACTTATTATTTTTTTATATCGTGGAAATTGAAATACATCCATATTTTTTTATTTTATTTTTTTTAACTGAGTAACAAATGTATGTAAAAATTATAGGAAATTTTTAGTGTCATTATTATTTCTTTATATAGTGGAAATTGAAATACATTCATAAATAAAAAGTTTTTTTTTATTTTTAATTTTTTTTTTAACTGAGTAACAAATGTATATAAAGTATGTCATTTGGGGTTTTCGTCAGGGTTTGTAAAATGTTTCAAAATATCTTCGTAGGCATTGAAAAATTGTTTGAAAATTGTTTGCAAAAATTGTGAACACATCCTGATGAAAACCATCAATTTGCTATATTCGCGAATCGCAAGCATTCAACTCTCAGTGAGATTCCGGCTTTTAATCGGACAAATATCGGTACCAATAATCGGTCTATCCCTAGTTATGTGGGTCTTGAAAAAATCAGTCAAAAATGGTCTAAAACAGCCTGAAATACGGCGTTGGCGGCAATGAAAGATTTAAGACCCCTGCAAACGTCTACCTTCAACTTTCAAAAAACTCACAAAAAAAACAAAAACCATAATTCGGTCTCCTTGAATCGTCTTGTTCTCTCTTCTCGGACTTGATTCATTTATAATTCAGCGGGGACCAAAATGTAAAGTCTTGATACAAACGATATTTTTCTAGCACAAGAGCCCTCACATTAAAGTGCTTCAATATTTAATTGGCTCGTAAAAGTACAACAGTTCTCTGATGATTTTGAGAGCAAATAGTTTGAAGATGTGAAACCCGGCAAAATCGACGATACCGCACCTGAAGATGCTCGCTATCTGATGAGATGAAATACGATTCCGTGAAATGGATCCTCTCCGGCGGTCAACACGATTCATTCCAATTTTCTCATGCAATACTATAATACAATATTAGCGATCCAGGCCAATCGAGGCATGAACCGATTCACTCCAATTTATAACACAACACAATACGATTTTTGGTACGATTGCCGTGAATGACATCACGGGTCAATTATGACACATTTCACTCCAATTGAACAGTCAAATTGCAACACGACTCACTCCAGATTGAATTATGAAACGATACGATTCACTTCAATGACGACACAATACGATTCTCTCCGATTATGATACATGCTTAGGGGATCATTTGAGCCACTCCAGTTACGCTACTCTCTTTTATACTCTGCTGCCAGCTGCTGGCCGCTTTTTTTTTTTTTTAAATTAATAACTACCATTGCTTTAAGCCACCTCTTCATATCACAAGTTCAATCAAAGTATTCTGTATGCTCTTGCATGTTAAAAAACCCCCAAAACCCACAAAACATATAAATACGTTAATCACAACCGCACGTCTAATTTGTTTGTATGTCAATGTACTCATATAGCAAATATGTCAATCTGTTTTTTTTTTGTTTTTTTTTTTAAAGAGCAAGAATCAAACAATATAAAGAAGTATTAGTTAAGTATTTATAGTTTATACATGTTTTTGGGTCGTTATCCTAAAGTTGCAACTATAAAAAACTACACAAAAAATTTTGTTTTTGTTTTTTTGTTTTGTTTTTTTTTTTTACAAATTTTTGGGGTAGCTTTGTTTTTTTGAGTATTTTTTTTTTATTTTTTGTTTTTTTCTGAATATATTTTTTCTGTTTTTCTGTCATAAAGTAAATTGAGTAAAACATTTTTCTGTTAGTCAGAAAAAGTTTTTTTTTTCTTCAAGTGAATGCAATACGATTCTGTAGTTTACTAATAATCCAATAACTTCAACAACTTTTTTTTTTTAACTTCACTCACATCGCACAAACGACAATCTGCCGCCATCTCATCACGTGTCATTGTTGCCAAATCGGCGAGCAATCTCGCCATCTCGCAGGTGTGTGCCAAAAAAAAAAAAAAAAAAAAAAAACGTGCTTCAAGCTTCCCGAGACGCAATCAAGCGAATCGTCGCCAATTTGCCGCCATGAATATTCAAGCGTCGCCGCTTTGCATTTCTTTCCACAAATCTTCGTCACGTGGATTTTCCCCCGCTCGCTCGCTCGCCAATTAGGACGAGTCGGCGCACCCGCGCGTCGTTCCTGCCATCGATCAAAATCCGATAAGGTGGCAATCTGGCCCGGATTCATCATCCGTGGAATAAAGCTGATTGCAAGATCGGCGCGCGGCGTTATGCTAAAACACGCCTGTTGTATTTGTTCCCTCTTGTTTTCCTTTTTTGTTATGAGAGTGGGATCATAACGCTCACTTTTGATTGACATCATCCTCACATTTGGAAACAGCAGCACAGAATCTGGTGGATTCATTACATGCACAAGATATGAGCATGTTACTCTGACGACATATTTGAATTTTTACACTGAATGGAAACTCAATTTGCAACTTGCAACTTGACCACATTCACCAAATTATCAGTAAGCAAATTTGCGTGCGCCTGCTTTGTGCTTTTGTGCGTATTTGCGTCTCAGTCGGGTGTGCTAACGCTGCACAAAAATTGAGGCCGCAGGTGTGACTAATATTTGCTTGGTAGCAGTCCGCCACACAGAACGGACACACGCACACACCAAGACACAAATGCAAATATGCAAATGCGGCTAATTACAGTCTAAGTGAGCGTTTAAACACTTGATGGCCTTCAAGAAAAATTCTTCCACTTAGACGCATGATCATGTTAGCCACATTCTAGTACTGTACATGTGAAATATTTACGAAATGTCAACATTGGGAGCTGTAGCTTGACCACTATTACGTAAGCTAGCTTCCTAATGTAGTGTTAGCCACATGCTAGCACGTTTGCCTTAATTCTTTCTCACATGTAGCCTCATTTTAGTAGCCTAGCATGAACCACATTAGCCGCAATTCAGCATTGGGTATACAGCTAGCTGCAATTAGATCCACCGGCTTGTTAGCCTAGCATTAGCCACAGCCAAATGTTAGCATGGGGACCCCATCTGTCGCTTTACTTTACATTTTGACCACTCTTAGTAGCGCTAGCTTCCTAGCAAAGTGTTAGCCACATGCTAGCACGTTTCTTTCTCACATGTAGCCTCACTTTGCCCCTAGTAGCCTAGCATTAACCCCATTAGCCGCAATTCAGCATTAGGTACACAGCTAGCTGCAATTCAAGCCACCAGTTTGTTAGCCTAGCATTAGCCACAGTCTATCAGATAATCTGTAGCCTTGACTTGTGGTTTAGTCACTATTAAACTGATTTACCCGTTAGCCTAGCATTAGCCACGTCCTAGACGAGAGCCCAATTTGAAATATTAGCCACATGTTAGCACGGGGGTCACTTTCCTTTGCATTTTGACCACTATTAAACGGGCTAGCTTGTTCATCTTTCGTTAGCCACATGACTGAGAGACATCCAACACTCCCGAGAAGGATCCAGAAATAAGTCAAACGTGCAAAACCACCAACATGCAGATGTTTACCGTCTCCGGATCTTTTTGTGGTCGCGTCTATCTATTGTTTACACTTCTAAAATGGATGCAGCCCCCCCCCAAACCCGAGCACGACCTTCAACTCCCTCCAGCCGCGACGACGGCGTCGCCGCTCATCCTCTTTGCACACCCCGTCGGATTTAATCGAGTGGGCCGCAACAGCGCCACCAAGTTTCCCGACAGGTCCCCCCACCCCCCCGCTGACATTTGATTCACGGCGCGTTGGCAAAGTATCAAACGGCGAGCTCCTCGGGGTCAACGGCGGCGGGCGGCTGGGGGCGATTGGACTAATCAGAAAGGGGGCGGGCGGGGTCAGGCAGGGTCAGGCGAGGTCGCGCGGGGTCAGGCGGGGTCAGGCGGGGTCAGGCGAGGTCGCGCGGGGTCAGGCGGGGTCAGGCCTCGCGTGGATGCAGGAAGTAGAGTGAGATGATGACGCTCTTTTGCGGACACAGAAACAGGAAGTCGGCTACCAGATACACATTTTGCAGACCCGCACAATCTCATTCATCGCTTTGAGAACCGCCCACTCCCCAAACATTTCCCAAAAGCATCCAAAAAGTGTTTCAAAGCAAACAATTTGGCTTCCAGCCGAGCGTCCACCTGCGAGTCCGGAAGCTTCTGCCGGCAGCTTTTCGGCTTCCTGGCCGCCGGCGTCGCTCGGAATGCTAATGCTAGCGGGCTAACAAAGACGTCTTTTGACACACAAGGCGCACTTTTATCGGAGTAGTCGCATTTGCATGCAAGTCGTCGTTAGGCGGGATTGGTCGCTGACGAGAGTTTAAGCAACAGAGCGTAAGGAGGGGGGGGGCTGATTTTTTATTTTTGTTTTAATATGGAAGCGAGAGGCAAATAAAAAAGAAAAAGTGTGATTTGCAGCTAATGCGGAGAATGTGAAGAAACGAGGAACGTCGCTCGACCGCCTCGTCTCGTCTCCGGCGTGACCACGACAATTACATGAAAAATAGTTGAAATATTGGAGGCAAAACTTTCTCCATGGATCTGTTTTGTTTTTCTCTCCATTTTCTCCATCTCGGCCTGGTCTATATTTCCAAAACGTGTCCAGGAAGTGACCCGCAAACGGCCGTGAATGGATTCAATGCGCTAAGAATAGAAAAGCGAAAAGCGAGACAAGAGAATAGATCAGCACACACACACAAAAAAACGTCCACAACGGTGACAAAAGCTGCACAAACAACGCGTGACAAGACGAGTTAGTGGCGAGAGGCACAAAAAAAAGAAAAAAAGTGAGCGTAGTGATGAAGGGCATATTGAGCGGGCGACATCGATCGGCGCACTGCAGCAGAAATTGATGCCTGGCATCTCGCGCCGATTCAATTCAACGATTATAATCGGCCTGGGCACGCACACGCCGTCTTTTGCACACAAAATACATCTCGTGTGTGTGTGTACACAAAAAGGAAAAAGACAAATTTGGTTCTTGCTTTTTGTGAGCCGGTTTTATCGTTTGCAAGATGAATATTGCTGACGTCGAGACAAAATCTCGAAAAATATGTAGATATAAGTTAATGAATGAATGAATTATGATTTCATTTATTATTATAATAATTGTGGGAATGCTGAAAGCATCCCACATATGTTATTTGGATTTTTATTCTCCTCACTTTTTTTTTTTTTTTAATCGAAAAACAACAACCACGTAATACTTCCGATTTACACCGTTCAAATTTCAACTTGCTTCAAAAATTTGAACGGCTTCCGGGCTATTTATCGTCCGATTCCACGTTTAATTACAGTACGCGCACAATTTGAGGTTGTTTTTTTTCCCGCCATTCATTTTCAACGGGACCGACACTGAACTTTCCCACTTGCCACGCCCACTTCCATACATACAACTGATCAACACCAGCAGCTCTGTGATACTGCTCAGTTCTTTTTTATTCATTTATCTTGAAACTTCAATGAAAAGTTTGTCATTTTTACAAAATGTATCTTTCACTTTACTTGATAAGCATTCAGCTTTCGGCATTCCCACGCAATTTCTCACAGTAATTAGTAATAATTCTAATGAATGAATGAATGAATTAGTTGAACTGATTAATAAAGACAACGTTGTATTAAACGTGTCACAAATAGGCGCGTTGCAATTTTCTGTATAAAAGTTGAAATGTACGCTGCAGGAAAATATTTAGTCGACTAAAATTTCTCTTTATTTTCGTTGACTAAAAACGGATGAAAACTAAGATACAATCAGATGACTAAATTATGAGTAAAAAAAGACTATAAAACTAAATGTACATTTCTCGTCAAAACGAACACGGTCGTTCGATAACGCACTTGCAAAATCATTTGGCTCACATCGACGCGGGTCGGGACGATAACGCAGTACGGAAAAACAAAAAAAAGAAGGCGATTATGCTCTTGTCTTCACTTCCAGTATTGCCTCTCGAAGCCGATTTCATCTCATCACTAATTCATTCGTCATATTTATCGACGGGCGAGCTTGGACGGACGGACGGACGGACGGACGAAGATGTGGCGGTCGGTCGCGCAGATCAATGAAAAATTAAAGGCCGCGATCAACCGGCCTCTAAAATCGATATATATAAATATATAAATCTATAAATGCGATCCGGGCGTCCTGCCGCTCAATTCATCGTCCGCTTGATCCAAGTGCAATCGAGTCGCCGACAAATCGATGCCGTTCGACGGGAAAGCTTTGCGACTAATAACCGCAAAGTGGAGCCAAGACAGAGAAAGAGAAAAAAAAAGAAAAAGATTTTGATTGACGGCTAATGTACAACGTTAAATCTGGAGTCTGTCGTTTTTTTTTTTTTTTTTTCCCCTCACCAGCCTGCTCCTAATATTTGTAAGCTGTCACGTTGCTAATTGAAGGTAAGCACAAGATTGCGACACGGACTGAAAGTACAGAAAAAAATAAAAAATAAAAAAAGTTGCTGGGGGCAAAAGCATGAAAGAAAAACAACAACAAGTACAAGACGAAATGAAATGTGAACACGAGCCGAGTCTGCTCGTCACTCAAACGAAGATTTGGCTGGCAAAACACATTCAGCGCACTCGTTACGTTCTGTTTGCGATGACCTCATCAGCATTTAGTCAAACTATTTTTTTTAAAGGGATACTTACTTATTTAGCCCATTATAGCAATAAAAAGTCAATATTTTGTCTAGAATTTATTTGATATTTTCATAATTTTTCACGTACAATTAGTAGCTTTCAAAAGACATTTTGCAACTTGCTGTCGACTGAAAATGACATCACAAAGAAGAGCTCCGGTAACCAATCACAGCTCACCTGTTTTCGAGCTTTGGTCATGTGACATTCACAAGCTGAGCTGTGATTGGTTACCGGAGCTCTTCTTTGTGATGTCATTTTCAGTCGACAGCAAGTTGCAAAATGTCTTTTTAAAGATACTAATTGTAAAAATATCACATTTATTATCTGCAAAATATTCATGTTTGACTGCCAAAAATGGCTAAATAAGTCAAGTGTCCCTTGAAGTCGACTTATCCAGCTTGGCTCCAGGGGGCGCTACTGAGAAGAATATTCAGACAGAGTGCAGCAAATTCCGCCAGAGAACAATGAAAAAATAAAAAAACAACATTAAATTTCAATTTCCGCACAAAATGTGCGCGTTTGGTGACCTCCCGTCAGAGGTTAACGAGCCGACTCGCTTCGATAACTCGACCTGCTCGGTCACCGCGCTCGCCTGCGGCAAGAAAATTAAAGGCAGGAATGTCATTTATTATGGTGAGGAGGAACAGATAAACAGTCCGAGTAGGAAAAAAAGAAAAAAAAGTCCCATTTGTTGTTTCTTTGGCTCAGCGGAGACGATTAGCGACGCGCTGAGGAGAAAAACGAAACGATTTAGCGAAAGGCAAATGTTGAAACGCTTCCAAATTTTGATTTTTGCTGGATGGCGTCGCATCAGCATCTTCTGTCTTTTGCTTTATGATTAAAAAAAATAATTAAAAAATGAAACCACCTTGATAATATTTTTATTCAATATTTTCCAGAGGGGGATTAAAAAAAAAGTAAAAAAAAAAAAAAAAGATAGCTACCTAGATACCTTCTTACACATAACTGGGTTGTGGGCGTGTCCTCAACGAACCAATCACATTCAAACTCGCTTGAAATGCGCTGACTCGCGCGTCACCTCACTGCTGCCCCCCGCAGGACGTTAAGGAACGCGCGTGGCGGGAAATGGCTGCTGAAAAGCTCATTTTGCCCCGTCAAGTGCAAAATGATTAATTGCGTGCCGAATGGAGCCACAAAGTGCGTTTATCCCCATTAAAGCTTTGCATTGATCTCACCGCCGCAACCTGATTTGTCTCAATTTGTCTGCGCGATTATGTATCGATCCGCGTTAGCCGCTCGTTTTTGCTTGTTTTTTTTTTCTTCATCACGCTTGTTTTTGTGCAACGCGTCAAACTTGACTTCATTCCTAAAGCGTCCAGCTGTTTGACACAAAAACGTTTGGCAGACCACAAAATGCAGGAAAATCAACGAAAAACGATAAACTGGCACAAACAAGTTGGCAACACTTTTTTGCTTATGTTTTTGCTTGATGCGCACTGACGACCGGTGACCAGTCCATTCTAGAGATGTCAAAATTAAACGACCAATCGACAAGTAATTGATGATAAAATAATCGACAACTATTTGAATAATCGAGTAATCGTTTGGAGCCATTTTTCTAATTGAAAATGGTCCAAATCCTCTGATTTCAGCTTGCATTGTTGCTTGACCAGTCCATTGCATAGCTGTCAAAATTAATCGATTCATCAACAAGTAATTGATGATCAAATAATTGACAACTATTTGAATCGAGTAGTCGTTTGGAGCCATTATTTAATTGAAAAAGGTTAAAATCCTTTGATTTCAGCTTGCATTGTTGCTTGACCAGTCCATGGTATAGCAAATCGACAACTATTTGAATAATCGAGTAATCGTTTGGAGCCATTTTTCTAATTGAAAATGGTCCAAATCCTCTGATTTCAGCTTGCATTGTTGCTTGACCAGTCCATTGTAGAGCTATCAAAATTAATCGATTAATCAACAAGTAATTGATTATCAATCGACAATTATTTGAATAATCGAGTAATCGTTTGAAGCCATTTTTTAATTGAAAATGGTGCAAATCCTTTGTTTTCAGCTTGCATTGTTGCTTGACCAGTCCATGGTATAGCAAATCGACAACTATTTGAAGAATCGAGTAATCGTTTGGAGCCATCTTCCTCATTGAAAATTGTCCAAATCCTCCGATTTCAGCATATCAACAGTAATTGTTGACCGATTTCTTTCGTCCTTCATAAATGAAGGCTGATTATCTTCCGTGTTTCAACAAAAGAAGACATTTGCAAACATCTGTTTTGGAAAACAATAACCGACCCGGTAAAATCACGATTTTATTATTATTTTTTTTAATCACGATATGAATACGAAGTACAAAATAAACACCAGTTAATAAACGGCAAAAATGGGGGAAGAAATGCTTTTGTAATTACACTTTAATGCGCATTTAAAATGAATCCGATGAGTCGAGCTGGTGCTGAATGAGTTGAAAATGCTGCCATAATAAGCATAAAAATCAAAATAAAATTGAATACATGACAAGGTGTGGGAGTTCAAATCAAAGAAAAAGCTCCCTGGCGGAGGTCACAAAAAGACGCCAGTTGATGATGGCGATAAAAAGTGTTTGTCTCTCGAGTGCTGCCTCGTCCTCAAGATGATGTCGTCACCATGGCAACAGATGCAAGCACGCTTGGACGGAAAGCACACATCACCCCCCCCCCCACCCCCCCCACCGATAGGGGCCGAAGACTTGTGGACTTTGCTTGACTCGCGTGTGGATTAAGACGAGGCGAGGCGAGCGCGTTTGAAGGCGCTCGCTCGATCGCTCCATCAGACAAAAGCAGCCAGCCCGCTTTGACCTCTTCGTGCCTCAAAGTCAAACCGGGAGCCATCTTTGTTTTTTTTCGGCCAGGGGGGGGATCAGGAATGACATGATTATTATTATTATTATTATTATTATTATCTGCAACTGGATGGCGTGTGCCCCGCCTACTGCCCAAAGCCTGCTGGGATAGGCTCCAGCACCCCCGCAACCCTTGTGAGGAGCAAGCAGTTAAGAAAATGGATGGACGGATGGATCTATATATATATATTTATTTTTTTTTTAATCGTGAGCACCCGTAACTGCCTCCGAGTTGTATATTTCTCATCTCTTCGTATAAGCAGACATTTCATCGAGTCGTCTGCTTGCGAGGCGGGAGTACCAAGATGGCCGCCCTGTTCCTTAGATGTGGTTGGAAGCACATGATACAGAACCGGACGGGAAATGATGACGGACTCGGGTGACCACCAGAGGTTCCGTTTTTTTTTTTTTTGGGTCCCACGTCCCTGCAGATTTCACCATTTTTTTTTATTTTTTTTTTGTGCATGCCAATCCCACTGTTGCCATAGCGATGCATACGATTTTCTCCAAATTTTACATTTGCCTTCTCATTCCCATAATCGGGAAAAGAAGGCGTGTTTTGGGAACGAGCCACCACTTCTTGTGTCCGTGTCGAAGCATCATGGGAAATGTAGTCCGATACCAATGTAGCATTACGTTAAATTGCTGGAGAAATTGTGTGGGAATGCTGAAGGCTGAATGCTAAGATTTGAATGCTTATTTTTTATTTTCCCATCGAAGATGATTTCATATTCCTTCTTTCAAATAACCTGATGTCGAAATGCTTTGTTATCGACAACTGGCGGACCTTCCGTAGTCTCAAGCTCCATTTTCGGACGTTTTCATCTGATGCATGGAAGCGTTTTTTTTTTTTTTTTTGTTACTTTGAGCTTACTTGCAGTGCTTGTGAGGTCCGCTGAGGGTCTCGATGACGAAGCACTCGCCGCCGTTCAGGCAGTAGGACCGCAAGTCCTTGTCGTGACACGGCTTGAAATGCTCCGAGCGCAAAGGCGGCACCGTCGGAGACGCTGGAAACATAAACAAAAACAAACAAGAAAAACCGTGATCAGCATCTTCATTGTGGGAAGCGGCCATCGTTTCAATCGGAAACGGGTTGGGATGGTTGCGCACAAAAAACAGCATTTGATCGGCAAACTTGTATTTATATTCGGGATGTAACGATAACATTAAAAGTGTCGCAATACATCGTCGCCGTCACGTCACGATATTCAAAAGGACGTTTGCTCCAAAAAAAAAAAAAAAAAAAAAAAAGTCGGGTTGATTTCCATGTGTGCAGTTCTAGCACCCTCTGGTGGCTAGTTTTTTCATTTTCAGCAGGCATGTTTTGGCCAAATGCATATATTTGTGGGGGCTGTGTTGTATTTGACAGTTTTGAAAATGTGCATAATTTCACAAGTTACTTCGTGTTAAAAATTAGGCAGCTCCTAATATGAAAAGAAAAAAGCACTCAGCTGTCATCATCGTCTTACAAATGCAATTATGCCGTATTGTAGTGACACAAAAATGACCAAAACAAATCAGCCACACTTTGGTTTGGTTTTACAGTACAGTACATATTTTATTTTTTGAACTTTTTTTTTTATTGAATTGTTATGAAATTACTCCATCAATGAATTTTTTTAAAAACTTTTTTTAATTGAATTGTTATGAGATTACTCTATCAATGAATTTTTTTAGCTTTTTTTCTTGTTATTGAAATGTTATGAAATTACTCTATCAATGACTAAAAAAATAAAACCATATTTAAATTAGGGGGAAATAAAAATTGTACATCTTATTGTAAATTTAGATATAAATTGAGATGTAAAATCTGCGATTAATGTGCAATTAATTGTCAGTTAATTATTGAAGTCATGCGATTAATTACGCTAAAAAATTTTAATCGACTGACACCTCTAGTTTAAAAAAAAAAAAAAAAAAAAAGACACTTTAATGTCTCTATTTGTCATTTTGTCTTGCAAAGCAGACTGGAGTCGATCATGACAATGTTGTGCAGATCTGAAAATTGAAGCAGAAATCAGTTGTCAATCAAAATCGGTTGAATCGAGAATCGAAAATCGATTCTGAATCAAAGACCCAAAAATCGTCATCGAATTGAATGGTGACAGTCAAAGAATCCCAGCCTTAATATATATATGTACATATATGGCTTGATGGCTTTATTTGTCGTGCCCCCCGGTTGTCATAGAAACGGCCCCGCCTCCATCCCGCATCACGCGTGTCACACGTTTGATCAACGCTTCCACGCTTCTTCCGCCGCCGCCGTCGTCGTCTTTGCGAGCATCCCGCAGGCACACGTCAGTCACGGAGGAGGAAAAACGTCCAATTTAGTGGCAAGACGGACGAGGGAAAAAAAAAAAAAAAGGGGGAGGATCGATAAAACATCGGAGCCAAGGCGGTTTCGCCTTCCGCGGAGAATCGGCGCTCTGTGTGTGTGCGTGTGCGAAGACAATATACAGTCCAGCTTCACACTTTCTCATCTCCACTCACACGTTTTCCTTTTGCAAACGATTTTCCACAGACGACATCATCCAGTCAACATCAAACACATGATTACAAAGATCGCTTTCCACGTTCGTCAATCACGTTGATCGATAAAACTGAAAGGAAAAAAAAAATAAAAAAAGGGTGGAGCAAACTCAACATTTCAACATGGAGTTTTAAAGGGATACATACGATAACTTGATTATTTGTCATCTACAATTAATACATTTAAAGGCTATTTTTTTTTGTCCTCTTGCTGTCGACTGATGATGACATCACACGTAGCAGAGTATAAAAGATCAAATTAGCTCTTTTTCACCAGGAATATGAATATTGATGAAACTTAGTTATGTTCTTCTGATAATTGCTGCAAAATGGAAACAGAATGAAATAGACTTTTTTTTTTTTCCTGATGGAAGAAGAGACTTTAATCTTAGTTTTGGTAGTTTCCATGTTTTTATAGCAACAGAACACAATATTCTGTGGGCTTTGCAAAATCAGACAAAATCCAGTAAAACAGCGAATCGGATCGTTTTGGTGAAAATGAGATTTTTGTTTCTTGATCAAATGCATCATTTTGCTATAATAATAAAAAAATAAAAATTGCTGACAAAAAGGTTGCTGCTGGTGTCCCAATACTTTTGTGCGTATAAGACACATACCTAAAAAAACAAAAAAAACAAAAAAATCCATGGCACATGCTAGCGAGCATAATCAAATAAAAGTGTTGATCAAAATGGTGAACTAATTTTTGGGGCATATTCAAGTAGACTGCAGTCGTGTGAGATGACACGCGTGCGTATTTGAGCGTATTCGGTGGTCTCGGAGGGGCAGCGCACGCCGATGAGCCACAGCAGCCTCTGCAATGCAGATGCGAGGCGGTGGCACGCGCGCGCGCTCGCGCACACACGCTCGTCTGGACCCACAAAACGCTTGCGACGCTCCGAGTGGACGCCCGCCTCGGACTCGCACCAACAAACGGACACAAACGCCACAAAGGAACTGGACCGGACGCCGCCGAAGGTGATGATGTCATCGCAACGCAGGTGCTCCAATTACAGACTCAAAAAAAAAAAAAAAAACAGTTCTCCAAAAAATAAGGATGAAAAAAAATGATAATTGCATTTCTAATACATAGCCCAGAATGGTCAAAATTTGATTAAAAAAAAAAAATTCTAAAAAAAAAAAGGATTAAAAAAAAAATTGTTAATAAATTGACATTTCCAATACGCATCCAAAAATGGTCAAATTTGATTACAAAACAAAACAAAAACAAAACAGTTCCCCCCAAAAAATAAGTATAAAAAAAAAATAACAATAAATCCATCCACCTTTCCAATACACGGCCAAAAATGGTCAACATTGATGGGAGAGAAAAAAAACAAAAAACAAAAAAAAACAGTTCTACAAAAAATAAGGATTAAAAAAAAAATTGTTAATAAATTGACATTTCCAATACGCATCCAAAAATGGTCAAATTTGATTACAAAACAAAACAAAAAATAAAACAGTTCCCCCAAAAAAAGTAAGTATAAAAAAAAATAACAATAAATCCATCCACCTTTCCAATACACGGCCAAAAATGGTCAACATTGATGGAAAAAAAAAAAAAAAAAAAAACAGTTCTACAAAAAATAAGGATTAAAACAAAATGATAATTGCATTTCTAATACATACCCCAAAATGGTCAAAATTGGTCAAAACTGGAGCCGGTTTGACATTGCAAGATGAAAATTGGCAGGCATGTTTATCATGAGTAGACCCACAAAAAAAAAAATCTCAAGAAGCCATGGCTGAAAAGTACAGCAAGTCGGCCATTTTTGTTGAAAGCGGTGACTTTCCAATGATACGAAAAGTATTGAGTAACATGCAAAATTGGCAGGCACGTCCATCATGAGCAGACCCACCAAAAAAGTCGTCCCTAAAATGATGCAGGAAATCGGCCATTTTGATTTGAAGAGGTCATTTCCAGAGGTCATTAAAGAGGCAAAGCGAGTGCGAGTGCGAGTTTTGTCAAATTTGAAGTATGTCAAGTTTGTCACTTTCTAACTCCAAAAGTTAAGTGACATCCAGGAAGACGCGGCGACATTTTTTTGTGCCGGCAATTTGAGATGGATTTTTTTCATCATGCATCGGGTACAACGTGAGTCAGGATTTTCACTTCTAAAGCTCGTTATGATAGCGCACGAATCGAGAAAGCTTCCGGAAGAAGACCAATTACCAGAAAAGATCCGGTGAGGTCACCGGAATATCTCCTGGTTCACGCCGAGCGCTAAACTGTACAAAAAACGGCACAATCAACTCCAAAGACGTTTTTTTCCTTGTGGAGTCAGTCAGTGTCGATCCGCAGCACAAAGATAAAAAAAAAACATCTGGTAACCGTGGCAACTGCAAATTGCTCACATAAAGATCCCCGCAAGATCTAAAGCTATTAAACGCGTCACTTTCGGCATTTGACATGACCGTCAAACAAACCTGCCGGTGGATGAGGAAGTAGCATATATGGCGTGACCATATATGGTCGTTTAACGTTCACTAAACGTTACCGAAACAATTGCAAAGGCTTTTTAAGGCCAGCATCGGCGATGGCGCAACAATTAGTCAATTAATTGACATCAGCAACTATTTTGATCATCGAGTAATCGTTTTGGGAGACATTCTATGACTTCAATTTTTTTCAACAAAGCTGTCAATTCTTTGTATGTTTAAGATTAAAAGGAAAAAAAAAACAAATTTGAAAAATTTTGACGATAATATCTCTTTTACTGAAAAGAAATATCGGATTTCAATATCGGTTATCTGTCTCCTTGACTACTACTAATCGGTATCTGTATCAGCCTTAAAAAAATCACGACAAATTATGTCTGCTTTTGCTTTGGAAAATAATGATTAACATTTTTTTTTGCTGATTTTTCTGACATGTCACAGACCAAACCAGGAATTGAATCAGAATCGGTGTCGGGTCAATGTCA